>NC_028456.1:16419277-16525263 GCF_000263155.2 Setaria italica
GGAGTGTCGGTGGGATTTTTATGTACGCATTACAACTAGGACTAAAGGGGGCCGGGACTAAAGCCCCCCTCCCACGCTGGCCTTCGGTGGTACTTTTTTGACCCGGGACTAAAGCCACTTTAGTCACGGGTCCAATGTTAATCGGGACTAAAGGGGTTGGATGGAAGGTCAGTTCTCTACTAGTGATATTTGGTTATTACAGGACAAAGTAAAGAGACCTCCACGATTGCATTTTATCTCTAGTTCAAGTTTTGTATCTTATACTTCGTAGGATGTTTCTAAATTAAGTTTTGTATTTGGGGCTGCATCGCCCAGCACATATTTAGGTCTCGTTTGTTTTGGCCGGAACAGCCCGGAATGAGGCCCGTTCCGGGCGGTTTGGTCCGGCCCTGAATGAAGTTAGGCCTCAATTGGAATTGCTGTTCAGTTGGCCTGCCCTGAAACCAAACCTTGTACGGCTCCCCCCCCCTCATCCACATCCACGTCCCAGAACAAACCCGTGCCTCATCCCTCCGAGATCGGAGCCTGGCGGCGCACGACGCGAATACTTGAAGGCACACGAGGCGGCGGCGAGAGGTGGTGGCGCAAGGTGATTCCGTGGCGGCGTGGCACATCCCTGACGGTGACCGGCTCCCGTCCAGCCTCCACCCTCTCTGCCACCTTCTCCCCAGTAAGCGCCACCATCTCTTCCTCCCCCTCTCCCATCATCATGTTCTTGTTCTGGAGGTTTCCAAGCCTAGGGTGTAGTGGATTCGATTGTTTGGGGTGTAGTGGACCTCCACTCCCTGTCGCCTAGGGTTCTTTAGTTTCATTGGATCTGCGTTGACCGGGTGGGCGATTCGTGAGTGGATGGAGACTGGGAGGGGGACGTCGCCGGTGACCGGCCTGAAACTAGAGCATCGCAATCTCACACCCAACCACGCCCTTCGCTTTGCTATCCAGGATTGGCTTCGTCACTCTCACTCCCTGATGATGTATATAGTAGTTGCTTTACTCTTGCTTTAAGTTTTTTCTGTACAAATTGACCAAGAGCTTTAGTACCTTGAATTCAGAGTAGAAATGGATGCCCAATGGGTTAGTGCAATGGAATACAAAAGCAGCTTTCAGTCTGAAACTCTGAATTCCTTGCTGGTGTATTCTGTTACCTGTATATATGATTTTACTTCATATATTTGTCTGATGGGGTGAGACTAATTAACAGACTATGTTGTGTTGATCTGGTGAACAAAGAACATGTTTTTCTCTAGAACTGCAGCTACATCTGAATCTTTTGATGGTGGTTTTCAGTAGTTCTTTTCAGTTTCATTGCAGTAGTTCTTTTGATGCTGGTTTTCATGGTGAGCATTTCAGAAGTTCCTTAGTTACCTGATTGGGCTGTACTGCTAGTACTAGTACTGATTGGTTCTGTTAGTTTATTCATTTTGTTATAAAGCATGATGCTATACCAACAATTCTAGCAGTAGCAGTACATGAGTATAGTGGCATACCTGTTACTATTTTTTGCTTAACGAATACCTTTTCTTGTTACTTGTAGATCCCTCCAGCACCAAGAGCAGAAAACAGAGAGGCTTTCATATGTGCCTGCGAAGCAGATCAAGAATCAGCTTTGATTTGGCTAAGAAATGAGATGGCTTACCAGGTAAAGTCGTTGTCTACTTAGTTGCTATAAATAGCACTTGTTCTGTATATTTCAAGTGAGATGTCACCTATTATCAATTCACAAAGTGTCAAAATTGCGGAGTTTCAGTTCAAACTTTCAATTCTGAAACCATGTCTAGAAATGGAATAATATGGCTGTAAACAAGTGCATGTTGTTTATCAATTTGGAATTAAACATGTGATCTGAGTTAACACTGTTTGAACAACTAAAATACCATAAAGATAGAACTTTTGGAAAGCATGTTGGTGCCTTTGGAAGTATATTTTCACTGCCAAGTACCTTTTATATCTGAATATTAGTCAGATTGTGATATACTGTGCTGCTGCTTTTTGTGTGTGCAGGTCTTGAAAGAACAGCAGTGAGTTCAGCCTCGGCTTTTGTTTTCTTTCATTCGTTCTAAATTGTAGCGTGAGGATTGTTCTATTATATTAAGCAATATTGAAGCTTTTGTTGGTGCCATGGGACATGCAATATTGAAGCAATATATTAAGCGATGTCGTTCTAAATTACCATAAAGATAGAACTGTATGATGCAAGTGCTAGCATATGTATGCTCTGCCAACATGCATGCATATGAAGTATTCTGTATGGATAACGGACATGAACTTAATGATGCTTTTGCTGTAATTCAGTTTGAAGTATTCTGTATGCTCTGCCAACATGCATGGGTTTGACCTGGATTGATCCAATCTGTGCCAAATGATGGATTGACCTGTTCGGTTTGAGTGGATTTGGTAGGATTTAATCTTCCTTGGATTGAGTGACACAGGTGGAATCATTCAAACTGGGTCTGAAAGTAATCCTGGTCAGAATCCAGTCCGGCATTGCCGAAGGAGGTCTTAGGTGGAATCGAATCACGCGTGGAATTGAAGATTCTTCCACATCTTGCGTTCACACGTGCGGAATCGAAGATTCTTCCACATCTCGCATTTCGCTCCACGCTCCTTGCTGTTCACAGTGGATGCTCCCTGAAGTGCTAGCTTTTCGAGTGTGGAATTCTACCTTCGTGCCATCAACGCTGAAAACGCGGAGACAAACACGCTCTAAAGAAATATTGCATTTGTTCATATTTGTGTAACGGGATGAAACCATATTTCCCTTTTCTATTCAAATACAAATGGACGAGACATGCACACTTAATCTTCCACATGACGAGATCTTTCTTACCGAAGAAAGGCTTAAAGTACTCTTGCTGCACGAGGTAGTTTGTATACATGTACGATTCTAGCTACGCAATTGAAAGATGGTGGTAGTATATATAGGAAAGTTACTCAGCCACTGCATAAGTAGCCTACTGGCATGTCCATGCCCTCTTGCTATTACCCAGCCTCGTTTTACCACCAGTACGCCCACCAGCATATACTCTTCTTTGTGAAATTGTAGTAGGGGAGAAAAAGGGAAGAGCATGTGTGCAAGAACTCCTCTTGTTGTGCATTAAATGATCAGATTTCCGGAATGGAAGGTCTCTGGAATCTCAGTTCGTTGCACAATTCTGGTCGTCCTTCCTTCACAAATTTATGTATGGACCACCCATATGTTCTGACAAGCTAGAGCGAGATAAGTATGTGAGAAATTCAAGGTACGTGAGTGAATGGATAGTAGCTAATAGACGTTCCACTGCTATTCACCGAGCCTTCATGGTATTCCGGTACTCAACGCTTCTTGTGCTTGTTTTAGATCCATTTGTTCACATTTGTGTAAAGGGATGAAACCAAATTTTCCCCTTTTTCGGTTTTAACAGACGAGACGTGTACTTGTTCATTCCACAACACGATCTTTCTCATCCATGAAACGCTTACAGCAGTATCAGCTAGCCTGTATATATATACAATTCTAGGAACACAATTGAAAGATGATACTACGATATCATTGAAACAGTTTGGTGCGTTGTATAATATAGTTTAGTTACTCAACCACTGCATAAATAGTATATTCCCTCTGTTCTAAATTGTAGGTCGTTTTAACTTTTTAGGTTTATAGATATTATTATGCACCTAGATATACAATATATCTAGATGCATAATAATATCTATGAACCTAGAAAAGCTGACCTACAATTTGGAACGGATGGAGTACTAGTTTAACCATGCTCTCTTGTTACTCAGCCTCGTTTTACTATGACGAACATCAGTACACACACCAGCATACACTTTGTTGTGAAACTGCAGTAGGGAAGAAAGAGAGATCAGCATGTGCAAGAACTCTTCTAGTTGTGCTTCAAATGAGCAATTTTTCAGAATGGATGGTCTCTGGAATCTCAGTTGCACAATCCAGGACGATCTCGCTTTACCTAATTATGTATTAGAACATGATTTTTATTTGTTATTAGGGCCTTTCAAAAGTATCCCCGCGAGCCTGTAGTGAGCACCGGTAGTGAGCCTAAAGCGCGGAGCTGTTGTGCACCTTAGCAGTCGTAACTCCCTGGCATGCATCATGACCGCTTGCTTCTACCTTGTACCATCCACCTAGAGTCGCCACATCTCATGTAGTTCTTCCAATTTACATTTCACGTTCATAATTCTTAAAATCTCGAAAAAGATTCAATACTGAAAGAATTTTCAACAAATAATGCTAAAAGTTTGTCTAAAACACATTTAACAGCTGAAAATGAATCGGCACCGACTATAGTACTGTTTTCTGCCTTAGTAATCATTGTACTGTTTCTAGTCGCTACTTCCAGAAATAGGTGTACTTAAAATAAAAAATTTCAAGCATATTACTAGTTTTGACAAAATGACCTTGTTGTTCCTGATTACTCATGATTCAAAGTTGCGCTATCTCTAGCTACTTGTTATGTTGATCCTTAGTAGTCCAACCGTGAAAGAAGTTATAATTAGTAACTGGATTTGCGACATGCATTTCTCCAAATAAATTTGGTTGTTGGTGTGAAAGTTTAATTAAATAGATATGCCCACAAGCTAGCTAAAAGTGCAGCCTTTGTAGGAAAAAATTTGAAATGCTCGAAATGCACTCATTTTAGGACAGAGGGTTAGTTCTTAAGTAAAATTTCCCTTTGAGCCATGTGTGCCAATTACGGGGTGTACAATTATGTGTCAGCTGGTTGGCAAGCTGTTTATGATACACACACAACTTGCATCAGAATCTAACACCGAGAGAGTAGCAAGCTATTTGTGCTACATGCTAAATTAACCAATTACGGGCCTCTGATGACCTGCTGGTCGTGAACACACTCATCTGTTGTGCGTTGTTGTGGTCGAGGACATCTCGATAAGCACATACATGCAGTTTTTTCTTTGTATATACAATAAGATAAATAGTTCACTGGAAAAGAAAACAGACAATAATAAGAGCACATGCTTAGCTGTTGTGACAGCAAAACTATGCTGATAATGAAGTGGTAACAGGGAGGGTGAACAGAGAGTACTAGATAGACCAAGGGGAAATGGAGAACAGAGGAGGGGGAGCAGAAATCAATTGCAAGCAGGGAGGCCAGCAGCAGCTATGCGGCGTGCCACGGCCGAGATGAAGGAGACGACGGTAGCGTCCAGCACCAGAGATCCGACAGGTATCCTGCGTGGTAGTGAGGTTGTATGCGGGTCTACGCATTGCCTCCGCCCCTCGGCGTCCGGGCCACGATCTCCATCGCCTAGCTAACGCTCATCACAACATGGGGCGGGCTCTCCTCTGCAGCCGCAACTGCAAGGAGGGAGTCAGCGACAGCTGCGGCTGTGAGGAAGGGGGCGACGGGTTCCGCCGATGCGAGCAGAGAAGGCCGATTTTCAGGAGACACCTCATGACGCTGCCAGAGAATCAGTCAGGTCATACTCTATAAAAAAAGATGTAAAACGTAAAATAGTGCAATTGTCTCAGGATATACACGCATTACAAATACCTACAGAGACAAACATTTCACTCCACACCAGAAGGTCTATCTACAATAATATACAGGCCAGTATATAAAGTTCCCCACTTAACTGATGCTTAGATGGATTATCACGAAGAACAACATATCGTTGGACTTGAGGCACGTCTAACGTGGCAAACCAGCAGTCGAGAGGAACTCTTGCTCCAGACTGTAGAACTTTTTGCTACCTTGAGATGAGGAAAGTTCAGATTTTTTCCCAAAATCAATGCCTGATAACTGATAGCTGTTTATATCACCTTTCATAAGCAAGGGTTGCCTCTCTTCATCTTTTCCAGCAGCAGGTTGATTGGACTCTGCTCGTTTTGTCCTCAGAAATTGTAGTGCCATCTCCACTTGCTTCATAGTAGGTCTTTGGTCACTTTGGAGTCTCACGCACATCTCCACAAGAGATGCAACACAATTTATTTCTTCTTCAGACGCTTCCTCAAGAACTTGAGGAGCTACTATTTCCGTAATAGGCCTATTCTTCATCTCCCACATAAAGTAGTTAGACAAGTTTTGCTTTGTGCCCGACTCACTTGTAAGAATAGGCTCCTTTCTTACAAGCAATTCCAAGAGTACCACACCAAAACTATAAACATCACTCTTTTCATTTAATTGCCCAGTATGGTAATACTCTGGATCTAAGTACCCAAACGTTCCTTGGACATTGGTAACTACATGTGTTTGATCTATTGGAACCAATCTTGAAGCACCAAAATCTGACACTTTAGCGGTATAGTTGGAGTCAAGGAGAATGTTGGATGACTTCACATCACGATGGAAAACTGATACTGAAGCTGCAGAATGGAGATAGGAAAGAGCCCCAGCAGCTTCGGCCGCAATCCGGAGGGAGCCATCCCATGACAAAACTAATTCGTTACTTGAACCACCATGGAGGAAGTCATAAAGTGAGCCATTAGGGATAAAATCATACACCAGTAGTGGGACCTCGGTCTCGAGACAACATCCAAATAACTTAACAATATTCCTATGGTTTATTTGAGAAAGAATTGCAACCTCATTTATGAACTGATTAATCTCACCTTCCTCAATAATTTTAGACCGCTTTATTGCAACCACACGTTGGTCCGATAAGATGCCTTTGTAAACCGTACCATGTCCACCCCGGCCTAGGATACGTGTGGAATCAAAATTATTTGTTGTCTTTTCAAGCTCCTCCAGAGAGAAAATCTTTGTCTTTTCACTAGCATTTTCATCAGATAATATTAGTTGTTCTAGGAGTAGGCCCTGGTTTCTACGGAAATACATCCTACGCAGTCGTTTTTGGATGTTTCTTTTCCATTGACGAGTGAGGTATATTCCACCAACACTAAGAAGCAGAACTGTAAAACCGCTGCACATACCGATAATAACACCTGAAAAATTGTACCTATGAGTTCCATTTTAATACAAACTATAAATAATAGGGAAATTTGTCTACAGGACACTAAAAAATACAAACTTTTCTATAGGACACAGCAGCAAGTTTTATTATCTGTAGGACACCGTCAAGTGTCCTCGAGATAACAAACTGAGTGTCATATTGACAAAACCAGGTAAATGTAGTGTTCTGTAGATAAATTTCCACTAACAATATCTCAAAAAATATACTTCTTACCTAAGAGAGCATTTTGTTGTTTCATTGACGAGCACTGTAATTTGGTTGGATCATATACTGTCTTCTCAGGGCATGGGGTACAGTAGAAGCTTCCTAAAGTATTGTGGCACGTTCCTTGACATCTGTTTGGTTGTATACACTCATTAACATCTGCAAATTAAGCACATGTATCTTTTTTAGGTAGCCAGAATTTGCTAAAACCTTTCATAGTTTACTGATATAATCAAATGTAAAACCAAAGGAATAATTACTTCCCTACTTCAAGACGCCACATGCACCATAATGTTGTATATCATCTTCACATTATTAAGACATCTATCGAAAAGTTCATATACTCCCTCCATTTATTTTTATAAGACGTGATATGACATGGCACGGTCTCCCAAATTACACTTTGATCATTAATTTATCTTATCTTATATTATTTATAGTTATAAACTTATAATTATTGCAGACTACATTTGATTACAAATCCAACCATGTCAATTTTACATCATAAAAATAAAAAAAAAATATTTGTTAAATTATTGGTCAAAGATAGCAATGTTTGAATCTAGCTATGCACGTACACTTTATAAACATAAATGAAGGAGTATACACCATCATTAAATGCCTCAGGTAACAACTATACTATACCATTGACAAATTAGTTATTTAGACAATGCAAATATCGTATTTTTTGTCATCCATATGTAATGCATGGCAGTTCATAACTTCAGTACAAGGTAAATTCTGAATAAACTATAAATTGTAATATTTTACGAACACAATATTTATGCATATATCTTTTAAACTGACATGGATACTTGGGAAAATTAAGGAAATAATGAATTCAAAAGCCACCCCTGATCTAGCCACACAATAGAACGTTGCAACACAAAAGTCGCACGTTTTTTGTGTGAAATACCTACATGTGTGGTTACTAAGCTTTAAACACATGACCGCCCCTCTAAAACGACCCCAATTAGAATCCACAGTGTAAAACATTGTCATCTGGTATGAGTAAAAAGTTTACTACACAACTGAACTAGTTGGCCTAGGCATTTCTGATCTTTAACGCATGGGCTGGGCAATATGTATAAGATGGCTGTGGTTACAAAACACAGAACACAATAGGCTTTGGTCCATATTTCGAATACATGTACATCATTGTGTTCAAGCATTCTTCTCCAAGGCTATTGGTACTAAGGTTGGATATTGTGCGCACACTCTTGTTTGGAAAGAGATATGGCTTCATGGGCATATAATCTCTCTTCCACCTTATCTCTTTGCTTTGGTGGCCAAGTGAAGGGCTAACAAGCAAACTATATTGGAGGCTCTTACTGATAATGCCTCCATTGCTGACATGCAAGGGGCCCTTACAGTGGGTGTAAGTGCTGGATATTTGGACCTTTGGGATCTCATCCTCAGGCTGTGTTGTTGCAGCCTGCTAGTGTGCAGGATAAACATGTTTGACGCCTATCTTCTTTAAGGGATTATTCGGCTAAGTCAGAATAAGAGGGATTTTTTCGAGGTGCGGTTCAGTTTGAACATTGGCAGTGTATTTGGATATGTCACTTCTTCATATGGCTTGTAGCATAATCCCTCCATCCCAAAAAGAATACCATCCTAGAATCAAATTTTGTCCCAAAAAGAATGCAATCTGGGATTTAAGCATCGTGCATGCATAATATAGTACGCTAATCTAGCTCGTGCATGCATGATTAAATAGAAATGGATTGCCTCCATCTTCTCTATGCAAACACAACTAACTAAAGGCACATGCGTCTTTTTCATTCACCCCTAATTTGTATGAAAAATTCCACGATGTTGTTCATTTTCGGATGGAGGGAATATGTGATAGATGTTGGATGGCTGATCGCCTTACTTGTTGAAGCTTACAGCATCCTGAGCACTATCCTCTCTGTGACCAAGAGGCGGGAACAATTAACCACTTGCTTGTACTGTGATTTTGCCCAACAGTTTTGTTTCTGTTCTACAGAATGTTGGCCTACAAAGCTTGACTCGGCAACCTGCTGAATCTTCCTCTAATGGCTGCTGGTGGTCGTGGAGTAATGATTTGGTTGGACTGGCAAGTACTACAAGAATTAAATTCCATCACTATTCTAGGGGCTTGGTATCCATGGAAACACATGAATCAGTGTGCTTTTTATGGAGGATCAAGTTAAGGGGCTCTCTCTCTTATTTGCCCCGAGCCCGAAAATGTAATGATGAGCTTAAGGTCATAGTGGGTTCTCTTTTAGTTTAAAAGGTGTGCATGTTTTCCTTTAAATATCTATGGTTTGTGGTGCATGGTGTTGTATGTGTTTATCACACACTATATATCCTTCTTAATATAATGATATCCAGCTTTCATACATGTCCTAGAAAAACAACTTTAAATGAAAAATATCAACTGCGAGAACGTAGATCTCGTTGATACTTATAATTTTCATATAGAGTTTATTTTATCCATCAGAGTCTATATGGAAAATTATAAATTTTTTAAATAAGATAAAATTCAAATTATACGTAGGAAAATATGTGGGCTGGCTCATGGAGGTATCAGTGGCAGTGATGAGGAGAATAATACCACCGGTCCATATCTTTGACCAGCTGTGATTTTGCTGCCTGCAGGACAGCAGTTACCAAAAATCACAATTTCTGTAGTAGTATTAAGGACAAAAGTCGCACATATAATCGTGAACATATTTTTGCTGGTGAATAACCCATAAGGGCTTTGTCTGGTACAACTTTCTTATTCGTGTTGGTATTTGGCTCCAAACTTTACTATTACGGATGAGCGCGCTGCTAGAAAAAATGTTTTGTTGTAGTATCTAGTTGATACTAGAAACATTTTAGGTATGTAGTTAAGTCACACTTAAAAATAACAATTTCCAATATAAAGATATGTATTTAGCATATAGGATCATAATTTTGTACGGGAAGGAGAGTTTAGTTACCTTCGCAACCACTATGGAGGTATGGATTTCCGTGGTACCCGTAGGAGCAATTGCATCGGTAACCAACATAGTCACTTGTAGAATTAACTGGAATGCAATTGCTATTTGCGCTAACACATGCATATCCAGAGCTATTTGCCTGTGCCTCTTGACAAGTTAGATTCGCAACAACCCATTTCAAAGAAACTGACCCACCTGAGCTAACAAAAATGCCAGGGCCGTCGTCAGAAAAATATCTAACTGATCCTTCATCATCATCAGGGATTGTGTACTTGATAAGCCCTTCGTTAATATTGATCTCTGTCACAAGATAGTATTCATCCAGTTGCAGGGTAGAAGTTGTCACATTTGTGCAGTTGAGAAAAAACTGTTCTCTACCAAAACAACCTTCTTCAATCCCAAATGGAAAAGGAACCGTGATGTTTCCACAAACACGGCTGCAATTGGCTTTTTGTTGCGCTGCAGGATTGTAACCTAATTCCAGTAGAAAAGAATTCACAATGAGTACTATAGAAAAGTAGTACTTTTTCTTTTGGCAGGTAATACCTTTATCTAATATGTTAATAGATGCTATAGTGTGACCCAGAATGGGATGATTACTATCTAGCTATGTTGAATATAAGCCACCACAGTAGTTTAAAGATAAAGAAAATCTGGGACAAGTTCCTCCAAATTCTCTTACTACTTATTTTAGAGGATCCAAAGTTATAACTTTAAGGATATAGTTACCGACTCACGAAACCTACCGCACTTTGTATTCTGCTCAACACACCCTGACACCCATTATGGTTCTCTGGCATTTTTGACAACTGTGTCAATCCTAGGAGATTTTTTAATTCGGAAAGAAAATGAATGGAAGAAAAGTAGTACATACTGAATATCGATTATGCAAATACGTAAAGTATTGTAGTTTTGTTGGTCATATGAGTGACTATGCAGTTGGCATATCTACAACATCTGTAGAAAGTCAAGCAGGGCCATTTATAGTTTGCTGAATTTCTACGGGTTCCTTTTAACTGCCCTATATATTGTACCATTTTTTGAAGACGTAAACACCGCTTCTATTAATAAATAATAAATCTATATATCTGAATGGTCTCGGGCTTAAGTTCTCAATACAGAAATCGAGTGTAATGAAAGAAGAAGCTGGCTTTCTTACAACTGGGTAGTGTTAATACCTCTGTCTCGCGAGCAGCCACTTTTTAAATATGGGTTGCCCACGTAACCTGAATTGCACTTGCAATAATACCCAATATACTCAAAATCATAAGGATCGATACATTGGCTATTCTTGCCAACACAAGCAAATTTTGCATTATTCTCCTTGGCACTCGCACAGTTTGGTTGATCGACGATGTTCCAGGAGAGGTCAGCATCAACTGTAGTTACGTTGATGTAATCCCACAAAGAGCTCCGATTATAATTTACCTCTGGACTGCTTTCTCTGTGACGGACAAATGTGAGATTAAATGCTCGAACACTTGTCTCCCATCTGAACGTGCAACATCCTGTGCCGTTGCAGTTTTGCCTAGCCGCCATGTCCGTGATATCACTGGTAGGACATTTAAGTGTGCAGACCGGCGATGTTCTATTCATATACCGATCACTATAATATATGTCAAAGTCGCAACCAGTGATATTCATCGAGATATAAGAAATTGTAAATGAATTCCCAGGAGAACTCCACGACATGTTGTATGTGTGAACACCATAACTCACTGGGATAGTACTATTTGGAAAATTGATCTGAATATGTGGGCTCGAACTGTAGAGATACCCTGCATCCACTGTGACAATATTGTAGGCAACCTGGGTGATGCCATCATGTAGAAGGAGAGTTGGGGGCTGAGCAGACTCGTTGCAGGTAAGCTCGAAGTCACCACCACGGGAACAACGAGGCCCGATGCCAAAAGGATAGCTGAAGGTCAAGTCTCCACAGCTCGTCTGGCAACCGGAGAGGGTGGGGATGGTGGAAACCGTGCCATTGCTCTCTGCTTGGCTTCCCAGCACGACGGATACCAGCATCAATAGTTGAATCCCCAGCAGTGAACGGAGGAGCAATAATGGAAACATCCTCCACGCCGGGACTTTTGTATGTTATGTGGTTTGCAGTTTCAATGATGAAGGAATAGCTCGAAAACAGGGTATGCATCATTATATAGAATTATGTTGGGGCAACTTAGTCATTTCCATTGACTACACAGTATAATTGTGGGGCTAAAGGTTGTCGTCTTTTTTCTTTTTTCTCCACATGCATTTTCCAGTTGTCAAATTTGGCCGGTTCGAGAACAATAGTCTACTGCTTGCCTTTTTGGGTCCACAACACCAAAATATGGAGGCCCTAACAAAAAGATCAAAATATCAAGGGATTTGATACTTTTGTTTAACGAGAAAACAAATATGTGGATAACCCTCCAAATCCAACCTAGTGCCTACTTGTAACATAAATGCAGTGTCGATCTTGCCAATCTCAACTAGCCCCTTAATTTGATTTTCTGACTCCTCTTATGATTTCTCACATATATAACTCGGTGGGTGAGAAATCAAAAGAACGATTTAGATTCGCCGTATGAAACACGTGGTATCCATCGGACCAGGTATGCACGCAGTTAGATTTGGAGCAGTCATACATGTAAGTTTTTTTATGTGTGGCGTAGCCTTTGTTTTCCATACACTTCAGTGTCACAACTATAATTAGCGATATGCAATTATATTATCTGCATTCAAATGTATTGGCAAAAAATTTGTTTTTTCCTAGACTTGAATTAACTTTGTTGGGATCTGGACCAATTAAGAAAGTCCCTACACGATTTAAATTAAAAACCCAATTAGCTATTATAGAGAATCATTTTCGTAAAACTTCATATATATGGTCAGTCAACTATTAGCGTGACAAATCAGCAAAACATTATTTTCCACACAAGACATGTATGGACGACAATGATGAATAATTAGTGCGAGATGTCCATACGAGACCAATAAGAGGCTTGATGCTCTTGTCGTTGGACCCATAACACCAAGTCGTCCAATGTTAGTCATCAGTTAGTTGCATTGTCTCGCTCCACGCGCTAAAACTATTCTAACCCGTAGAATGGGGCAGCAGCATTCATGATTTCGACACCTTCATTAGAGGCAGTAAATAGCATTGGACTGATGTGTGGTACAGTTGTTAACAAAGAAGACGTCAATTCGAAAAGGGACTAGATTTTTCCATGGAAACAAGCTGGAATTCCAATCTCCAGTAGGGATGTTTGGATACTAGGTGCTAAACTTTAGCAGTGTCACATCGGATGTTCGGATGCTAATTAGGAGAACTATGAGCTAATTATAAAAAACTAATTGCAGAACCCCTGTGCTAATTCGCGAGACGAATCTATTAAACCTAATTAATCCATCATTAGCAAATGGTTACTGTAGCACCATATTGTCAAATCATGGACTAATTAGGTTTAATAGATTCGTCTCGTGAATTAGACTCCATCTGTTCAATTAGTTTTGTAATTAGCCTATGTTTAATACTTCTAATTAGCATCTTAAACATCCGATGTGACAGGTGCTAAACTTTAGCGGTGGGTATCCAAACACCCCTTTAGTGGGCGAGTTAGGCATTGAGTCCACGACTCAGAACAGTCTACAAAAAGACTTGCTTGGCCAACAACGTTGACGGATTTTTGTAGCCGTTATATAACTATTTTCACTAGAGGTACGTGACTGTTATTTTGACGCCCATTACCCGCTGGTAAAGCTGGTAACGGACTACGTTAATGCCCATTACCTACAACATAGAACTTGACACAGCTGCTCCAGCAGGCACATGCGGCTATGCCCGCGACTGTAGTGGGCTAGCTGCCTTCGATTGGTTGGCTTGCTAGCTGGTAGGCAGAAACTTTTGTCCAGTCCCCACCGGCTGCGTCAATATTGCTTGGCTGGTTGCTGGTTTCCGTAGCGAATCATGCATTTACAAAGTCGTTAGGTACTTAGAATGTTGACATCATGGACCCTCTCCCAGATACAGGTCTTTTTCCTTAAATATTTCCTCGTCGCCGTGAGGCGATCTTGAAGCTGCCTGATGCTCCTTGCTCTGAGGAACATGCTTGGTATTTCAATAACAACTTGTATGTCTCTCATGCAACACCTATAATTAATGTTTCTTGTTTTCGTCCAGAATGACCACGCTCCGTTTGCTGCCACTGCCCATGTGCTGATTAATTTTGCTAGTTTACAGTGCAACAGAGGTATATGTTTCGCAAACAAAGATGAAACTTCTCTACATATCCATAGTAGACATACGGGTAAAGAAACATGCATGTAAGGAAAATGGCGGTCAAAGTCATTGTTCTGATTTTAGGGATTGAGTGACATCAATGTAAATAGGACTGATATGTTTGTCAAAGTCTTTCATCCTTGTAGGATCTTTACCATGTCCATGTCCATGCCCTAGGCCACGGCCGTGCCATGTCCCCTCCATTGGCCGACACGCATACACTCGTGCCGGTGAGTGTAACAACCTAATTTTCAAACTTTTCAATTAATAAAATTTGTTAGAATTTAATTGCACATGACTAAGGAATTTTAAGGTTGCATTTAAATTTTCTTTAGCATTTAAATCTTTCTCAAAGTAAATTAACGAATCATAGGAGTTCATTGGCATTATTTTTTTTGGCTGCTTGAATTCAAATTCGCATTTGAATTCATTTGTTTGAATATTTTTAAACAATAGGAAATCATTTTCTTTTCCTATCCCTTTCCTTTTCCTCTTTCGGCCCGTTTCATCAGCGCAGCAATAGCCCCAGGTCGGCCCAGCAGCGCCCTCCGCACCGTTCCGCTTCCAGCCCAGCTCCGTAGCGCAGCCGCCTCGACCCATCTTCCCACGTCAGCCCACTCCCGTGCCGCCTCCGCTCCCGCTGCTGACAGACGGGGCCCACCTGTCATTCCTCTCCTCGCGCCGCACCTGAACCGGACTCCAGTCTGAGTTCCGGACGCTCCCGTCCGCCCGTGCCTTCCTTGGCCTGCACGCCAAGACGCCCTCCCAGGCCTATTTAACCTGCCACCGCACCCCCTCAACCCCACCAAGAAAACCCTAAGCTCCCACGCCCTAGCTCTCGAGTTGTCGCAACCCTAGCTCGCGCTTGCCGCCAATGACCCGCGCCGCCGTTGCCTTCCAGTCAGCAGAAACACCACCCAGAGCACCGCAAGGAGGTGGCGAAACCTCCCGTGAAGATCTCGTGCACTCTTGTGCTTCCTTTCGCGTGCACGAGCTTGCTGTAGTTGAGCTCCTCCGCTCGAGCCGCCCCACCACGTCGCCCTTCGCCTCCGTTGCCTTGGCTGCCGTGGGAACCACCTAGATCGTTTTGCAAGCTCCCCAGCTTCATCCCAAGCTAGTCCGCATCGAGTTTTGTGGCTGGGAACTCGAGCTTTGCTCGATTCCGGTGAACTTTGCCACCCAGTGCCGTCGAGCGCCACCGCCCACCGCCTCGTAGCGCCACTAGTCGCCCGATCCTGATCGAACGGCTCAGATAAGATCTGACTGGAGTCAATCCGGCCACGTACCGGTCAACCTTGCCACGACGTTGCTCTTTTGCTAAAGAGATCCTGAGTTATCTTATTTTTGCACCCGAGGTCCAGTGCAGTTCAAAAGTAATTAGATCTAGGTTGTTTTTCTTCCATTTTAGCCCCTGCTTTTCTTAGTTTTTATGCTTGCCATCCTAGATTTGCTCTTTTACACTATAGACCTTTGGTTTCTACGCATAATGAGATTTTAGCCCTTGGTTTATTTAAGTTTAGCCCCTGGAAGTTTACTTTTCTTGCAGATAAGCCCTTACATCTTGTCTAGGCTATATCTTTAGCGTTTTAGATCCGTTTTGAATGATTCTTGCGTCTGTGAGTTTGTCTTAAGGCGTAGACTAGTTTTATGAACTTTTTTTTCCTTGTTGCTACTGTTTGGTGTATTTTTTTATTATTTTAGTTCTTTGTTTGCTTGTATGTACTTGTTTGATGCAAGTAGAAGGACCGCAGTTCGAGGGATTCGAAGATCAAGCCTTTGAAGACTTCAAGCAACAAGAGCAAGTTCACGAAGGCAAGTCATGCCCTTGATCACAATTTGATCCTATGCAACCTTTACTTTTATGTTCAATACAATATGCTATGCACATTAGGTTATAAACATGATAGTTCCTATATAAGGTTTGCCTTGTTTTATCCTTATGCCTTGATCAACCTGGGTTTATATCATGTTGGATAGTTCTTGCTTAGTTGCTCTATTTGGGTACGATGGTATTAATGAACCAATGTTTAAACTTGTTTTATTTATGTTGTATCTTTCATTAATACAAGATCACCATGCTTAATTGGAACATGGAGAACCCCCTAGGAAAACAGTACAACCACAAGAACTACATGGCTCTGGTGTTGGCTAATTAATTAGATACTCTAGTCTGGGTAACCTTATCGAAAGGTCAAGAGGGGAGGCATTGATGGGGTATAACCCGGCCCTCTGGCTGATCTGCTCTATGGTAGCTTCATAGTTTTGAGAGAGGTTTATGCTCTGCTTCGACTTGAAACCTTAGTGGGTTACTATTTACTCGGGAATCTTTGTAAAGGCCTCATAGCGTCCCTATGCAATCACACCTCGGAAGTGTGGTATTGTGCTTGGCTGGCACAACATGGTTGGATCTAAAGTTCTTTTGAAATTTTACGTGACTTGTGGGTAAAGATGTACAACCTCTGCAAAGTGTAAAACTGATCGATCAGCCGTGCTCAAGGTTAAGAGCGACCTGGATCCTCACATGATTAATTTATCAGGAGTTGAATTAAATTGAAGTTATTTATTTATTGTTATCTTTATTTATGTTCATGTTTAATTGGGGTGGTATAAACTTATACTTAGTAATTGCTAATAAAACTTTACTAGCCAATTAAAATGCTGAAATATTATTAGACCTTAGCCCATCCTTGAATGGCCTTACACTACACATTCCTCATGCTTGTTGAGTACCAACCATAAGTGTACTCACACTTGCTAAAATCACTGCTCACACCAATTCAATCTCGAGGAGGTCCTTCAAGACTTTGAGGAGTTCTAGGAGAATGTGTGCCACTAATCAACTGCCTGTGGAGTTGTCGTCATTGTTGGAGTTTTGCTACTAGAATAAAGACTCATTTGCTATTTTATTTAAAGACCTTTGGTCATGTAATAAATTCAATACTCTCTTTATGTTTTGGCATTGTCTATGGTACTTACTGAAGTCATTGCATGTGTAAAACTTAATCCTAGCACACATGTAATTTATTCATCTAGTTTTGCCTTTAAAACCGGGTGTGACAAAAGTGATATCAGAGCTGAGTTGACTGTAGGACGTTATCCTAGTTACAAAATGGTCGAATTTAAGGATTATAATGCTTTGGTAGCCATTCTTACTTAATGTTTTCTTTAAATCTACTTTAAAATGCTTATCCTTTCTATTATCCTATCTCCATTGCTCTACTTGTTTCTTTATCTTGTTTTCTACATTCTTTACACTCTATGCTTCTTGATGATCTTGATGATGAGGTCCTTCAAACTCGCCCTATGATCTCGATGATCACTCCTTCGCCCTATGTTAGTGTTTTATATCTTGGTGGGGGATTGTCGGACCTAGAACTCGAAGGTAGAAGTGAGAATACAAGACACAGATTTATATAGGTTCGGGCCGCCAGAGTAGCGTAATACCCAACGCCCTGTTTGGGAAGTTGTATATTACGCCCTGCGCTTAGGTGTTACATAGCCTGATTGTTGGCTATTGATGATGGTTCTATGAGGTCTTGGCCTTTGTTGATCTGAGCTCTGACGATCTAGATACCCCTACCCTCCTTTATATACTCCACGAGGCGGGATAACTAGTTGGTTATAAGGAGGAGTCGTAGTAGGATTACATGGTATGAGCAGGTATTAGGGATCTATCCCTGACAGGTGGATATCCTATTTGCTAGTCTATGTCGTGCTGAGTTTGATCGTGTCGAGGATCTATATCTTGCTCATGATATTTGGTCCAAACTCTAGAGTTTCCATGAGGGGAACAGTTAGGTGAAGGCACGACTCTTTGAGACTTACCGATGTGAGTATGAAAACTTTATTCATTTGATCAGTGAGTTAGCTGATGCTTTGTTCCAGCGCTTTCTTACTATTGTGAACAAGATGAGAGCAAACATCACCATCTTACCCTACACTGATCATGATAGAGCTTTAAAGCTCCTGCATGCTTTGGACCACGAGGTGTGGGTACGAAGGTTGATGCTATCATCGAGTCCACAAGCTATGAAACTCCTGCAGTTGATGAACTTTTTGCCAAGCTGAAATTGACAGAGGTTGACAAGAGGCTCCGAGCTAAACAAGGGAGTCCTACTAATCCTCATAGTATGGCTCTTGTGTTAGGCTCTAGATAGTCTATGTCTTTGGCTAACCCTTCCACTATGTCCTTTGCTTTGTCTTCTTTGTTGTCTGTTTTAGAGCAGTTGGAGGTTCTTGAGGATGAGGAGCTCGCCTTTATCATGAGACGGTAATCGCAAGAACCGGTGAAGGAACAACAACAACTGCTTCGAGTGTGGCAAGTCAGGACACTTCGCCGCCGACTGCCCCGACAAGAACAAGTCCAAGAACGGGTACGACTACATCAAGTACAAGTACAAGGACAACGAGAAGAAGAAGAAGTATACCGGTCGTGAGAAGAACGAGCACTGCAAGAAGGCTAAAGCACGTGCCTTCATCACCTCCCTCAGCAAGAACGGGTACTAGTTCCTTGTATGGAATTCACATAACAAATTTGCATAACATTTCATTCTTTACAACCTAAAAATGGGCTTCATTCTTTTTTGCTATAGTTTCTGATGATTATTGTTACTTTTTTCTGTCTATATTATTGTCACTCAAGCCCGCATCTTATATATGAATGCATGCACTGAAAACAAAGTTAAGGTGTCTGTGTGTTGTTTATACAGAGAGTGGATCGAGGTGTCTGGCATAATATTTTTTTGACATTCCAATTTTCTTTCCTTGTATGTTATATACAATAGTTCTAGTTATTGCAATGCATGGGAGCAGCAAAACTGCTATATTTTTTTTATTACTTTCCCAAGTTCTTAAAATTATCACTTCATGCTAACAGAATTTATGGTTTTAAGCTACACCTGGAGCAGCATACTGTGGGTAGAGCTGTGCTACCGAAACATAGCTGGCTGGAAATTTGTACTGAGGTAGGAAATGAGGTAGCTTGAGTCTGTAAAAAACATCATCAGGCTGTTTTGCTTTCGAATTAATGTGGCTCCAGTTCGTGTCATGCCTTCTTGACTGATTGGATGAACCCAATTGCTTGGGAATGTTAAAGATAAAGAGTTTGGTTGTAATTGGAATAGGATATCTGGAAGATTATCTTTGGGCGGCTGCTATTCTAGTTGTAACAGATATGTATTTTTAAATTAG
This sequence comes from Setaria italica, assembly GCF_000263155.2. Lineage (NCBI taxonomy): Eukaryota > Viridiplantae > Streptophyta > Magnoliopsida > Poales > Poaceae > Setaria > Setaria italica. Next base: position 16,438,820 of record NC_028456.1, read on the forward strand.
TTTGGCCAAAGATATCTCCTAGAGAGGTCCTATATATTGTAATTTCCTGTGTGCTATTTTGCACAATATTATAACACGCAACCGTTGCACCCTTAAGGTTGGGGCAACATTCCACGCAGCGCAAGCACCTCTGTTACCTTTCATGGTAATCGGAGCATAGAATTAGATCCATGGCTTCAAGCTCAAGTGTCTCCAATCCCCTACTCGGCGTTCAGATCATAGAGAAGCTGAGTAAGAGCAACTATGCGCTCTTGAAGGCGTAGGTGCTCACCGCCCTACGTGGTGTTCGGATGGAAGGCTTCATCACCGGCAAGACCGGCGTCCCCTCACCTGAGATCGATGACAAGCTGTCTGACGGCAAGATCGTCAAGGTGCCAAATCCAGCATATGAAGAGTGGTATGCCCGGGATCAACAGGTCCTTGGGCTCATCTTCTCAAGCGTGGGGAAGGATGCCCTCACGCAGATTGCTGCTGCAAAGATGGCAGCACAGGCATGGCAAGAGATCGAGAACATGTTCACCACCCAAACTAGGGCTCGGTCGATGAATGTGCGCCTAGCATTGACAACTACAAAGAAAGGTACATTGTCAATTACTGAATATTATGCCAAGATGAGATGGAGGCCTCTGGAAAGCCGCTAGATGATGAAGAACTTGTCGCGTATATCGTCAACGGATTGGATTCAGAATTCAATCCTGTGGTGTCGACGCTCGTCACAAGGGTCAAACCGATCTCGGTTACTAAGCTCTACTCCCAGCTACTTAGTTTCGAGAATAAGCTTGAACTCCAAGATGGCTCAGGATCCTCCATCAACAACATTGTTAGGGGCAGTCGAGGCTCTTCTGGAGGTCACAGTGGTGGGAGCCGTGGCCGTAGCTCTAGGCATGGTGGCCATGGTGGTTTTGGTCGCGGATGCGGGAACCAGAACTAGCCGCGGCTCAATCCAGGAAGCCAGCACCGCCCATCTGGAAGCTCCAACGATAGTCGCCCTCTCTGCCAGGTCTGCTTCAAGAAAGGGCACCTCATCTCTGATTGCTGGCATCGCTACGACGACACTTACGTCCCCGATGAGTGCCTCGTTGCTGCTGCCTTCAACAACTCCTACAGTGTGGATACTAATTGGTATACCAACATTGGGGCTACGGATCATGTCACAAGCGAGCTAGAGAAGCTCTCCTTCCGTGACAAATACAAGGGAGGTGAACACATTCATACAGCAAGCGGCACAGCTATGGAGATCAAACATGTTGGTCATACTATTGTTCCAACCTATTCTAGAGATTTACATCTTAAAAATGTCTTACATGTTCCTCAAGCTACAAAAAATCTTGTCTCCGTTCATCGCCTAGCTAAAGATAATTCCGCCTTCATTGAATTTCACCCTGATTATTTTCTTATCAAGGATCAGTCCACGAAGAACGCGATCCTTAGAAGGAGATGTCACAAGGGTCTCTACCCTCTTCCTGCAGTGCATCCAGTCAAGCAGGCGTTTGGAGTTGTCAAGCCATCCCTTGCACGGTGGCATAGTCATCTGAGTCATCCTGCTTATCCCATTGTTAGCAAGATTGTTAGCAATAATAATCTACCTTGTTTAGTTGAGAATAATAAAGAGTCTGTATGTGATGCTTGTCAAAAGGCAAAAAGTCATCAATTGCCTTATTCTAGATCATCGAGTGTCTTTAGTTTTCCCTTAGAACTTATTTATTCAGATGTCTGGGGTCCTGCACCCACTTCTACTGGAGGAAAGAAATATTATGTTAGTTTCATTGATGATTATAGCAAATTCACATGGATTTATTTGCTCAAATTTAAATCCGAGGTTTTTCAAAAGTTTCATGAGTTTCAAAGTCTATTTGAAAGAATGTTCGACAAAAAAATCATTGCTATACGGACTGGAGGTAAGTATCAAAAACTCCACACCTTTTTTGATAAAGTCGGCATCTCCCATCATATTTCATGTCCCTATGCGCATCAATAGAATGGTGCAATAGAATGCAAGCATCGTCATATTGTAGAAGTTGGCTTATCCCTTCTTGCCCATGCATCTATGCCTTTGAAATTTTAGGACGAAGCCTTCCTATTAGGTACATATCTCATAAATCGAGTTTCTAGCAAAGTTATTCACCATGAAACACCTTTAGAACGTCTCTTTGATCAAAAACTAGATTATTCTTCCCTTAGAACCTTTGGGTGTGCATGCTGGCCCAATCTTAGACCATACAACAAGCACAAACTCGAATTCAGATCTAAGTAGTGTGCCTTCCTTGGGTACAGTCAACATCATAAAGCGTTCAAGTGTCTTGACATAGCATCAGGTCGAGTTTATATCTCCAGAGACGTCGTCTTTGATGAGATGGAATTTCCCTTCTCCAAACTGCATGAGAACGTAGGAGCTCGTTTACGCTCTGAAATCTCCCTCCTTCCCTCCCATCTTCTCAATCCTTCTGTTGGGGTGGAACATATAGGTGACCACTTGTCTGATTCTCCTAATACTACAAATGATTCTGGTGAAATTTGTGAAGAACATGCTGCACGAAATAACAGCAACAGAGCTGGTCCAAGCACAGCACACAAAGCTGATTTAGCGCCGCTTCCAACTGACCAGGCCTCGGGATCGCCAGGCGTATCCGCGTGCAATTCTGCACGTGAGTCCACTCCCACCACGTCACCCCCGATCGCGCTTGACTCATCCCTACCTACGCCTGCTCCCGCCTCTCCTCCTGGGCGCCAGTCCGTGCCCGCCATGTCGGCATCGCCACACGCTCTGCTCTAGTTGGGCGTGCTGGAGGGGCATAATGGCGCCAATGATAGTGCCAATGATGGCACCAATGATGCAGATGGCAGGTGCAACGGTGAACCTAGATCTTCTGCACCGATGGAAGCTGCTGACTCTCCTGTTGAGTCCTCTGATTGTCCAGTTCCGTCTACACCTATGCGTCCTACTACCCGTCTACAACGTGGCATCCGCAAGGAGAAGGTATACACTGATGGCACTATTAAATATGGATTTTTTACATCATCTGGTGAGCCGCATAATGTTAGTGAAGCTATGACAAGTGCACATTGGAAAGCTGCTATGGATGACGAATGTATGGCACTAATGAAGAATAAAACATGGCATCTAGTTCCATCTAAGAAGGGTGTTAAATGTTATTGATTGCAAATGGGTATATAAAATCAAAAGAAAAGCTGATGAAAGTTTGGATAGACATAAAACCAGACTGGTTGCTAAGGGTTTCAAGCGAATGTATGGCATTGACTATGAAGATACTTTTAGTCCTGTTGTTAAACCAGCCACTATCAGGATTGTTTTGTCTATTGTTGTATCTAGAGGATGGACCCTCCATCAACTTGATGTACATAATGCTTTCCTTCATGGTGTTTTGGAGGAAGAGGTTTACATCAGACAACCTCCTGGCTATGAGGACAAATCTCTGCCTGGTTATATATGCAAATTAGATAAAGCATTGTACGGTCTAAAGCAAGCACCTAGAGCATGGTACTCCAGGTTAAGTACAAAGCTACATGAGCTGGGGTTCAAGTCATCAAAGGTAGACACATCCTTATTCTTCTATAATAAAGGGGGAGTTATTGTCTTCATACTTGTTTATGTAGATGATATCATTGTTGCTAGTTCAAGACAGGAGGTTGTGTCGGTTCTATTAAAGAATCTCAATAAGGATTTCACACTAAAAGATCTTGGAAAGCTTCATTACTTCCTCGGCATAGAAGTGAATCAGATCCATAATGGAATTATATTGACACAAGAGAAGTATACGAATGATTTGTTACAACAAGTTGGTATGAAAGATTGCAAACCAGTTGCTACTCCATTATATACCTCAGAGAAGTTGTCTCTTCATGAAGGTAATTTGTTTGGACCGAATGATGCCACAAATTATAGGAGTGTTGTAGGAGCTTTACAGTATCTGACTTTGACTAGACCTGATATATCATATTCTGTTGATAAAGTCTATCAGTTTCTACATGCACCTAATATTGTGCATTGGATGGCGGTCAAGAGAATTCTTAGATATCTTAAGCACACGGTCAAGCTTGGTTTAAAGATTTGCAAGTCTTCTTCTTTGTTGGTGAGTGCTTTCTCATATGCTGATTGGGCAGGGTGCCTAGATGACAGACGATCTACTAGAGGATTTGCAGTATTCTTGGGGACGAATCTAGTTTCTTGGAGTGCTCGAATACAAGCAACTGTGTCAAGGTCTAGCACTGAAGCGGAATATAAAGCAATAGCTAATGCGACTGCAGAAACAATGTGGATACAGACTTTGTTGTATGAATTGGGCATAGATGTGCCGAGGATAGCCAAGCTTTGGTGTGACAATATTGGAGCTAAGTATCTTTCTGCGAATCTAGTCTTCCATGCTAGAACTAAACATATAGAAGTCGATTATTACTTTGTAAGAGAAAGGGCGGCTAAGAAACTACTTGATATCGAGTATATATCTACAAAGGAGCAGGTGGCTGATGGTTTCACAAAGCCATTGACGATGCGGCAGCAGGAGTTGTTCAAGAACAATCTGAACCTAGAACGGTTGAGGGGGAGTGTTAGAGATGAAGAGTTTGGTTGTAATTGGAATAGGATATCTGGAAGATTATCTTTGGCCGGCTGCTATTCTAGTTGTAACAGATATGTATTTGTAAATTAGTTTAGCCAAAGGTATATACTAAAGAGGTCCTATATATTGTAATTTCCTGTGTGCTATTTTGCACAATATTATAACACGCAACCGTTGCACCCTTAAGGTTGGGGCAACGTTCCACGCAGTGCAAGTGCCTCTGTTATCTTTCAGGGAAGACCTACCAGTCTCTGGCGAAATCAGTCAGTCTCCTTGTATTGTTTGCATTGGCTTGTAGTCCCTCAGTCCAAAATTACTATTTTTTTTGGCATTTGTAGGTACATATTTTGAGACGGAAGGAGTAGGTTGGTAGTACAGAGATTTCTTATAATTTTCCGGTCTCCCCTTGGACGTTGATTGACGCGAACATGCATCTGGAATGCAGCGTCTAATATCAGGTCCAAACTGCTACTCAATCGTTCTAATATCAGGTCCAAACTGCTACTCAATCGTTCACCGGGTAAAGACATAATGTGAAGACCGCATCTAAGTCGTTCAAGGGCCACAGGTCGTCGGCGTTATTCAAGTGTACGCAGAGACCTTGCTTTCAGGGGAACATTCAGCTCCAAATAAACATGCCTTTCTCAGAGAACATGTATGGAATTCCCATAACAATTTTGCATAACATTTCATTCTTTACAACCTGAAGAGCATATATCTTAGAATACAGACACGTGTTACACAAGAACACAATTAAAACACCTTCCACGTATCTACATATACTTAAATATGCCACTGTTGCGACAATAGATGTCACGGAAATTTTTATCTTGCAAATTCTATGCAGTTATCTGTCCATATTGATTTCATCTTGCAAACTCTATGCTCATCGAGGCTTTCTTCTGGAGGATGTAATAATCTGTGCTTTCTTCACTAGTATAGTCACCCGATGAATTGTCAGACGACCGTCCCTGCATCATGAGTGCACTAACACCATGAAACCCTTGAGTGCGAAGTGGTACTGGACATGCCAATCGCTGGAGTTCCTCTGCTACCTCTCTCATCATTGGCCTGTGTTGACCGGTCATGGCCAAGCACCGACTTGCTACCGCAGCCACTTGAAGTATTAACTCCATGTTTTCTTGATTGTCTATCTCCCTATCTATGAGTTCTGTAAGCTTGCCCTCCTTTACACCTTCCATGAAGACAAACACGAGGCTTACCTTTGTTTTGGACAGTGCCCTCCTTCGTGTTAAGAGCTCCAAAAGAACAACACCAAAGCTGTAAACATCACTCTTATCAGTAAGCTCAAAGTTCAAAAGGTACTCTGGATCTAAGTAGCCCATCGTCCCCTACACTACTTGAACATTTTCATCAGCTGACCTAATCATGGAGCACCCAAAATCAGAAACTTTTGCAGAGAGATCATGGCCTAGAAGAATATTAACGGACTTGGCATCTCCATGAAAGACAGGGTGGCTAAGAGAATGTAGGTATGCAAGTGCTGCAGCAATCTCAGAGGCAATTTTAAGACGGACCTCTAGAGTTCTTTTGGACGGATCAACTTGTGTATGAATAAGATGTTGTAGAGTTTGATTTGGCACATATTCATACACCAGAACTGGAGCTTCAAACTGCAAGCTGCAACCTAGAAGCTGAACGATGTTTTCATGTTTGACTTGAGAAAGTATAAGAAGCTCCTTACCAAATTCCATTCTCCTATTCTCATCAAATCCCTTGCAGATCTTGATAGCAACAGGATTATTTTCTAAATCAAGATTTTGCCTTATATAAACAGTCCCCTGACCACCTTCACCAATGATTGAGTTTTTGTCAAAGTTGTTGGTGGCCAACTCAATTTCTTCTTGGTTACACAACTTAAATGTTTTATTGCTCGCTACTTTCATCATATCCATTAGCAATTTCCCTCCATTCTGCTGAAAGCATTCATCAGTCTTCCTCATGTATTCTTGCCTTATTATTTGTCGTTTGTGCTTGATCCATTCTTTACAAAGATAAAGTAATAGACCAAGCAAAACACAGGCAAAAATTCCTGCAGGTCAGACATGTATCTAACTCGTAAGTTGGTGCAAGGAAAAAATAAAGAAGTATGGTAACTACTGGTGTACTGGTTGGTTTATATATACTTGTGTCACTTAAATACAATATTCAGTCACTACACAAATGTGACACCATGAGGACAGATTTGTTTCAGCCATGCTTTCACAGATCTAATTGAACAGTACGGATGATACGAGTAGTACCTATTGGGATTGTGACTTCTAGAGGAATTGAGTGGTCCTTCTCACATCTGTATGCGTTGCCTTTGGGGTAATGCGGAGGACAAATGCATTGAAATCCTCCTTGAGTATTCTTGCAAGTTCCCTTCACAGAGCAAGGGTATTTCTCCAGATTGTTATTACATTCATCAACATCTGCAATGTTAGCAGTGGTATATAAAATATCGAGTAAAGATTTCCAGTGGCAGTAGATTATCTCATGACCTAATCAAAGGCTAAAACATTACCTCTCTTATTTATACATACATATCACGCAAAAGGAATTGCACCTATAGATTTCATTACCTTCGCATCCGTCAAGAAGGTATGGATTGCCTTGGAACCCTTTGGCGCAGTTGCAGATGTAGCCTTGTCCACTGTCCGAATTAAAGCACTCACTGCTATTGCTGACACATGCATATGACTCAGGCTTGTTCCGGGCTTCATCGCAAGTTCCATTCCCAATAAGCATCGTAGAACGCCGATGATGTAGCGTAGCTTTTGGAGAATGTGAATTCGGATGCCTCGACCAGCGCCGCGTAGCTGCAGCGGCTGGTGTTAATTGTAGATCCTTGACGTGTTGAAGCCCTCAGTGAACCACACCTCGTAGTACTGCAGGCCCTTGGGGATGGCCGTCTGGCAGCAGCCAATTCCGGAGCATGAGCCATTAGTAAGTGTTCTTACATCGCCTCGCCGGCACATGGAGACACAACCGCTCATGTACCGTAAACAAGTTAGCAGTCTCTGAGAATCTATAGGGCGTACCTGTCAGGTTCAGCCGCCAGTTTAGGTAATCCATTTCCTTAGTGGAGGTGTTGTAGCAATAAGTCGACATGTATCCATCCTCATCTGGGCAAGACCTTGCTGCAGCCAGATATTCAGAACCTCTACATCTATATGAAATGGCCTGAATGATCCATGGCCGACTTCCTTGCAGCTCAGGTTGAATCCGGGCAAATAGCAATGATCAGCGAGTCGTCAGGCCCAATGCCAAATGGATATGGGATATCGACTTCGCCGCATTTTCTCTGACAGTTGTTGCTAGGCGGCGGCAATGCTTCAACAGAAGAGAGTACTATTACCGCAAGCACGACCACTACTCCAAGACATAGCAGTGCATCTAATCTATGGGGCAGCATGGTGTGGTGGTGTTATTTGGATGTAATCCATTCTTTTAAGGACTCCCTTCAGAACCTCAAAGGACATCATGTACATAGGTAGACTACCAAGTACCGAATTAATCAAAGTCAGTCGTCCCCATTGCCCTTCCAACTACTGAGCTGCTTTTTGAAGCGTTGTTCAACTTTTATCCAATCGGCATTTGATCATTTCTTATAGTGAACTGGAATACCCAAATACCTCATTAGAAATGATCCTGGATTACATCCAAATAACTCTGTATAGTAGGTCTCATAATTTTTCGCTTCACCAAAACAGAAAATTTCACTTTTATGAAACTGACGTAGAGAATCATGCATCCACAGAACAGATGCATCATCTATCTACCGGGCAAGAGAAGATGCGAAGACTGCAAGCAAGTCCTCGACTGTGTCTTGAACCTCTCTGGTTGCATGTCGCAGACTCACATGTATGTCCTGGTGACGCATGCGTTATGCGAGGCTCTCGAAACTTGTCCCAAATTCTCATCTAGATCAATATTTTTTAGAAAGAGGTCGAAGAAGGTTACTGGAAGCATGAAGGAAGAATTTTTCATGAGAATTTTGATGCGTGCATGCCTTAATAGCTTACTGTTATAGAAGAGCTTTCTGTTTTTTTTTCCGATGGAAACAGGAGGGGTGATCCCCCTACTGAATTTATTGCAAAAGAAAAATGAAGTCGGAAAATACAATACAAATCAAATACAAATCAGGAACAAAGGCCTAAAAGGAAAAGCGACTACAGAATTGAGAAGAAAAATAAATTTAAGAAAGATCAGAGCATCAGGGAGACTGTTGACAAAGTGATTACAATGAGGATAACCAGTCGGCAATGGAAGGACCAAAGGGGGGTCTCGCTCTGTGAGAGGAGATCAAAGAGAGTTCTGTGATGAACATCCTCTTGCAGGCCTCGACTGAAGGTGGAGTGCCATTGAAGGTCCAGTTGTTTCTGCATGCCCAAATACTTGCAGACATGAGAATAATGATTTTCATAAAAAAAGTACCGCCAGCCTTTGCTTGATTGAATTGAGAATCTGTAGTGTTGGTCTCGTTGTGGCTACTGAGGCCCCTATGGATGCCCAACAAGCTTTGGCAAAGTTACAGCGCAGGAACAGGTGGGCTACCGTTTCTCTTTTCTGTAGAATGCACATCTCACAGGTGTATGAGTCAAGGTACATGTTCTTCCGTCCTAGGATATCTTTGGTACTTAAGCGATCCTTGACGAGGAGCCAAAAGAACACTTCGTGTTTCATTTGGCAGCGAGATTTCCATATCCATTTGATTACTGGGTAGACAGTCCTTGTTCCCGTGATATGTTTATAAATTTTGGATACTAAGAAGAAGCCATTACCCCAGATGTAGGACCATTGGTCCTTGTCGTCTGATAGGTTGGTATGTCGTACTCTGTCACTAAGAATTTGGAACTGCTGGTAAGCCTGGTCAGACAAGGGTAGCATGAAATTGTGAAAGAAATTTGGTTTCTGAAGAGTTGCCCGAACTATTATCCATTTGTTGGAAGCAAATGATAAAACTCCAGGGAATTCCTGAGATGGGATATTTTCATCCAAAGATCGGACCAGAAAAGAATTGAAGATCCATTGCCAGTCTGGGCTGAGGCCATACCTTCGAATTTGTCTAGCAGTTTGATGATATCTCTCCACCAGAAAAAACCTTTTTTGTGTTGGCTAGGTAACTTTCCATTTATATAATAGTTCTCCCAGATGAGGTTGACCCATGGTATGTCTGCTTTGTTGAAGAATTTGTGGAGGAATTTCAGTAAAAGAGCCTCATTTTGATTGTTCAAATTGATAACTCCAAAGCCCCCTTCCTTTTTGGGTATACACACCATAGGCTAGGCTGCTTTAGCAGGTTTGTTTGAATTAAGGTATGGTCCCCTCCATAGACAGTGTTTCCTATATTTGTCTAGCTGTTTAATTACTCCCTTGGGCAACTTGATGGTGGACATGTGAAACATTGCAGTGGAGGAAAAAACTGTGTTGACCATCTCGAGCTTGCCCCCTTGGCTTAAGAATAGAGATGTTCCTCCTAACCTTTTTTCCACTCTTTGGACTAGAGGTAGAAAATCCTCAATATTGGGTTTAGATGTCCCTAGTGGCAGACCCAGGTAGGTGAATGTTAGGGACCCTTTCTGACAATCCAAAATTGATGCTAAATGTGGTAGCTTGTCTTCAGTGATATTAAGTGGTAGCATGATCGATTTATTATAGTTTACCTTCAGCCAAGTTGATTGCGCAAAAGAATGAAGGAGTCCCTTGAGATGTTCCATTTGATCAGGACATGCTTTCATTATCAAAAGAGTATCATCTCCATACTGTATAATAGGAAAATCAGCCCTAGCTCGTTCAGGTATTGGAAGATGTAGGAGACCTTGGTCTTTGGCTCTATTAATAATTGATTGTAGGAGGTCAGCCGCTAGAACAAAGAGTAGGAGAGAGAGAGGATCCCCTTGTCTTACTCCCCTCCTACAGTGAAAAACCTTTTTCGGCACTCCATTTAGAAGAATGGATGAGGTTCCTGTGCTCAATATTGCTTTAATCCAGCGTATCCATCTATCACCAAAGCCCTTGTGCTTTAAGATGTCTAAGATTGCCTGGTGTTCAATCTTATCAAATGCCTTCTCAAAGTCAAGCTTTAGAGTGACTAATTCCTTTTTGGAGGCTGTGCAGATATGTAGGTATTCAAAGGCCCAGGCTAGACAGTCTTGAATGGATCTAGTCTTAATGAACCCATATTGATTCTTGTGAATCAATCTTAGGATGACCTGCTGAAGTCTTTCAGCTAGGATCTTGGTGATCGGTTTGATTGAGGAATTAAGTAGGGATATGGGTTTGTAGTCATTCACAGTTTCTGGGCAGTCCTTTTTGGGGATTAAGGTGACATATGAACCATTTATGCTCTAGACACAGATTGTCCCATTGAAAAAACCTTCACACAGGTCATAAAAATCTTGGGATATAGGGCTCTAGGATTTTTTTCAGAAACTCACCATTGAAACCATTTGGTCCCGGGGATTTGTTGTTGGGAAGTTCAGCCACAATTCTATCTGTTTCCTCTTTGGTAATCTGTTGCTCTAGCCAATCTAGATCAGGGTCTAGTTGTAGGAGGGATTGTAGGTCTAGATACATGTGAGTAAAATCAAATCTTCCCATTCTTTCTTTGAAGGCCTCCCATAGAATGTTAGCTTTGAGTTCATGTTGCATGTGTTGTTGGCCAAGGTTGTCCCTTAGAGAGGTTATGGTGTTCCTCCTGTTTCTGATAGAGGCATTAGCTTTAAAGAATGTTGTGCATTCATCTCCAAGTTTGACCCAGTTGATCTTGCCCCGTTTCTTCCAGTAGACTTTCTGTTGATGGAGAAGATTGTGGAGGTGTTGCTGCAAGATATTCCTAAAGTTCCATTCCTGCAACTCTAGATCTCTGAATTCCTCAATAACATTTAGGAAGTGTAGGAGGTCTTTGCAGGTTTGTATAGTTTGTGCCAGACTAGGGAGATTTGACTTCCAATTCTTGAATACCTGTTGAAGATTCGCACTAACCTGTTTGGCTTTATCCTCAGAAGTTGTTTGGGAGGACCATCCTTGGAGGAGGACCTCCTGGAAGTTGTCATGGAGCAGCCAAAAGTTCTCAAATTTGAAGGATTCTGATTTGGGGATGATGGTAGAAGCTGAGATAACACAAGGTGTATGGTCTGATGTGTCTCTTGACAGCCCGTTAGCTATGGTGTTTGGGAGGGAGGAGGTCCATGCCGTGGAAGTGAAAAACCAATCCAGTCATTCTAGCAGAGGATTTTGCTATTTATTTGTCCAGGTGTATTTGCATCCTTTAAGGGGTATTTCTGTTAATCTAAGGCTACTAATCGCCTCATTGAAATGTAACATGTCTTGAATGTTTGCACCGGGCTTGTTTCTATCACTTGGTTTTCTGATGAGATTAAAATCTCCCACAATCAGCCATTTTAGATCATCCGGCATTGAGATTTGCTTGAACTAGTTGAGGAAGTCAAGTTTCTTTTCAGGTGTGCAGGGGTTATGGATATTAGTAAGGATCCATTGCTCCCCTGAAAGGAGGCACTGCAATTCCACTGATTGGCTGAAAGAGTTCTGAAAGATTAGTTCCCCTTGAAATTTTGATGAGTCCCATATAATTATAGATCCCCCTAAAGCTCACAATGATGGAAGGAATTGAAAGGAATCTAGGCGTGAAGGATAGAAGTTTTTGAGATATGCTGCATCAAAAAATTCTTTCTTTGTTTCTTGTAGACAGACTATGTCACATTTACCTTCAGTGATTTTGCTTCTTATGGCATTCCATTTATTATTTGAATTTATCCCCCGAATGTTCCAAGAAAGAATAGATCAATTTCTCTTGTTGCTATTAGAATTCATCAATTAAATTGTCAGAATGGGGGGGGGGACTTGAAGCAATATGCACAGCATAGAGCAAAAGCAACAATTATTCAATTCAAACCATTTCAGACATTGCCAATGGCCGATTTGCCAGCAAGATAATTGTAACCACAAAATATAGTCTGGACCAGAGAAACACAACCAAAATAAAGTTCTGAACAACAACCAAACATCCATGAGGTAAACAGTCATAAAGAGTTCGGGAAGGATATGAACCATCCAATAACTTGGTTATGAGGCTAAGAAAAACACATCACTAAGAGCCTTCCATCAGATCTTGGTCTTCTTGCTCCCTTCAAGGGTATCTTCTTCATCAACAAAACATTTCTTCTTCTTGCCCTTGTCCTTCTTGGTTGGGCTGTTCTTGGTGGAGGTCGAGTAGTCACCTATGGGAGTGAAGCGTCTATTCTTGGTGAGGAGAGAGCCTTCTGACAGCTTAGTGGGGTCAATCTTGCAGATTTTCTATCCTAGGGCCTTCATGTTTGAAGTTGAGATGGCAGTTGGAGTGATGGAGCATGCAAAGCAATTCTTATTAGCATAAGCACTTTGTTTGAAACCTGCATTCCTATCTTTGATTCTTGGGCTTCTTCTTACTGCAGGCTCAACTTCTGGTGTAAAAGCGGGGCCCCTCTTGATTCTAGCCTTTCTTATGGGGGGATCCTCTTCTGGTTCATCAGAGCAGTCCTTGAGAAGTGGGGAGCTTTCCATACCCTCCTGCTGATATGTGCACATGACCTGAGTATCAGCTGGGCATTGGGAAGGGAGGGTGAAGGACATCATAGATGAAGTTGGTGAGCATTCCAGCATGGCCTTCCAGGCATGGGAGAAGAGAAAAGACTTGGCCCAAGTGAAGTGTGCCGGGGAGAGCAACATCACCACAAAGAATGCAGCTCAGTCACTTGGGATATGAACCACTTGCTCTAGGCAGCGCATAGGTGAGAAGTGCTTGGCCCACAGTCTATAGAGGTCTAGCTTCGGGGTGGTTGGTCTAACCAATTTGCCAAAAAAATCATCAAACCCTGGGTCTCTTTGTGGCATGATGGCTAGTGCCATGTTAACATTGATATTATTCCCTGGGTTTTGCTGGAGAGGTTTAGCTAGTCCCATTGCCTGGTCCACATCCATCTGTTGAGGAAGCACTATCTCTGGCAACTGTTGTTCTGGTGCTTGTACATTATCTGGTTGGGGAGCTTGCAGTGCATTTGGCCCATGGGGTTCCTGCACAATCTGACCATTAGGGTGATGAATCAAAACATCAGGTGCCAGTGTAGGGGTAGGGAGAGCCAGTACCGCTTGCTGGATCTGGGCCTCTGGAAGGTTGTTCTCATGCTCTTCTTGGATCAGTTCCTGTTGCAAATCCCTGAAGGGACTATCCATGTCAATGTTGCTGGAGGGTTGTAGAGGTGGTGAGAGGTTGAAGTGGAGGTCAAGCTCATCCTGTTGCACCTCTTTCTCCTGATTTCCCTCCTGAGCAGGCAAGATATCTACTGGGTCTGGTATGATACCCCCAAATGCTCCCTCAGCTAGATTATCATTTAGATCCGGAATGCCATGCTGTTGCTCAATGTGCGGTGGTCCTGGAGGAGGGAATGGTGGTAGGTGTTGTGCCGATAGGCCATGCTGATCGAAGCCAGAGGGAACACAAAGCCACCATCCTCAAATTCCCCTGGTGGAATATCCTCATCCTGCAACATTCCATCTAGCAGATTTTGTTAGATGATTTCACATTGTACAGTTAAAGAGACCTCCTCAAAATCATCACCTTCCAACAGGATTAAGTAGTGGGGTACATCAACTAAATCTGTCACTCTTGCCTTGATTATGATTCTGGTTAATATGTTATCACGCTGCCATAAGATAAGCCTGCCAAATGATTTAATAGCATCCTTGATCTTAGCGGTTGATCTATAATCTGGTGGATACTCAATCAACATCAGCCAACACTTGCGATTAAAGTTTATTCTTCTCGCATTAGCACCTCTATTGTGGAAGACAAAAGAGAACCCCAAGTCGTGGTGGAAGTGAGGACTATGATAAACAAGAGCATCTCTGTCTGATGGCCTCTCCATCCGGACGTAGGTCTGTCCTCGCCCAAAAGGACACCTCTGGACCTCGCGCACCCCTAACCTATATTCCTCAACCAGAAGGTCCAGAATGCGATTGCGGAGATCACCAAAGAGAATCTCACCAGGGGGCAGGTTGGATATGGAGACGATGGCTAGGTCTTCATTTCTGGGGTGGGTTCTTTGGGTCACCACTCGTGCGAACTGCTATCTTCCTTAGACCAAAACATGCTCGAATCCCGCTAGCATCATGGGTTCAGGATCGATATTCAGAAACGCCATTGCCGATGATGAAGGAAGAGGATTGCAGGTGGAGGTGGAGGAGAGGCCGAATGTAGTTATGCTTTCTTGATGCAAATGGGGAAGAGTTGCAATGGGGTTTTCTCGCAGTGACTGGGGAGGAGGCACCGAAGCAAGTGAAGGGGTGTCTCTTCCAATTCCCCAGGGAACTCTGATAGCCTCTGTAAGCATAGGCAATTGCAGTGCATGCTTGTTGGGCCCATCAGTAAGAGACATGGGGGTCTTGAACCAGGTGCGGATGGCTTCCTCAGACCAAAAGGTGGTTGGAATCACTAAGGAGAAGTTGCACGAACAGGAGGATTGACACTATTTAATGAAGTGTTGGAGACTGTGAAAAAGGTTGCAATCATGAAGTATATGCCCTTTCCGCTTGCAGTGCCAACATCTGACATTTTGGCGGCTAAACCTCGGGTAGTTGGGGGTTAGGCCCCGAGAAGGAGGACTGTCAAAACCTGCAACAGGAAAAGGTCTCGGCAGAGTTGGGCCACATGACCCATTAGCCAGAGGAGCCCGTTGACCATCTTGAACCCGAGATGAATTTGAATTTTGAAATTGCAGTCTCCGGAAAACCGAATGCCTTGGAGAAGAAATCCTTTAGAAAATCGAAATGCGCTTGTCTCTGCAGGGAACCTGATGAACAGGAATGCCGGAAGAAGAAGAGCTGGTGGAACGCCAGCCCAAAGGCACAGTATTTGCCCCAGAAAGAGGAGCCAATGTTGTTCTTACTGCATCAGAGTAAGTGTGCCTATTCTTGATGGAGAGGGAAGAGCCTCTCCGAGGGAAAGTACCAGAAGCCAGAATAGGTAGCCAATTTGTCACTTGAGAGGTGTTCTTGCTTCTTTTGGGGGGTACTTGTTGCCATTGATAAGTTGGGCCTAAATCCCGTTTCGAAAAAATCCTGGCCTTGCCAAGACCCGAGCTATTGTATGGAAAGAAATCCAAATTGAAATCCTCACAAGACAATGGAGAAGAGCCAAGAATCATATAGGCCTCCTTTTTTGAAGGAATTGAAAACCTCAAAACCTGTTGATCCAATTTGTAGACAGAGTAGATCTTCACATAATCCTTTAGAACGAATTGGAGGCAATCAACAACAGAGGAGTCCGTGAGCTTGAAGCGGTTCCGGCTGAATGATACCAGCAAGTGAAAGACCGATCTTGCTGGCTTCCAAAGCGGGGGTGGGAGTCGGCCCGAAGCATTACGAGTAGCAGGAGAAGATTCCAAGGGAGAACGAGAGGCCATCTTGTTGAAGACGTTGAAAGAGGTGAGGGGAGGCATACCGTGCTTCCGGAAGATGGCAGTGGAAAGTAGAACTCCAGTAGGGGATCTTCTTGGGCGTTAAACCCAAACATGCTAGAGCTGTAGTGGGGAGCCATGGCCAAGAGGACGAGGAGAGGATCATCGGTGAAGATGCAGACGAGCCATATCCAGGAGGGTCTGGGGGTGGACACTAGGGTCGGAGTGGCCACTGGCGGTGGAGGGGGTGGAGGCATAGGGGAGTCCTCAGCTCTGCAGCACCTAGGATTGTGCCTGTTCTAGGATTGTGCCTGTTTGTTGTGGCCTTGAGAGTTTAGAAGCTTTCTGTTAGGGGTAGTGATTCTCTTCAGGATCATCAAAACAACGAATATACTAAATTTAGTTCACTGGATCTCTGAATGAACTACGGCACCTCCGAATCCTGTATTTATGGAGTAGGGAAAATAGGAAGCAGCCCAGCATATTTACACATCTTATTACCCTCCATGTTGTTAAAAGTTTACACATCTTAGTCCTCACAGCGTCAACAATGACGGATCTCCTTCGTGACATCGTCAAAGAACTACAAGCTGAATTCGCCATGAAAGATCTCAGTGCGCTCCAATGTCACTCGTACAGTGAAGGGCTTCTTCTTATCATATATATATCTATATACTATATATTGTATATAATATCCTGGTATGGAATAGGCTATTCCGTACCCGACTGATCCATGGATCTGACTCGCACCTTCCCCGCTAGTCTTTTTCTCTCCCGCTTCCCCCATTTTTTTCCGACTTTTTCCTATGAACGCATGCCTTCGGTTGTGGGTGCTCCGTTCAGTTCCCGTAGTGGACCCCGCAGCTCACCATTCGCTGCCGCCGTCTCTCGCCAACCCCGGTCGCTGCCGCCACTCCACAACAGCCTCCCAGTGCTGTTCCCCTTCCCGATCCTCATTGCGTTCTTGCTACCGCTCCGCATCCGCAGCCGCCGTCTCCTCTCCCCATCCGTAGCCACCGCCGCCTCTCCCCATCCGTAGCTGCCGCCGCCACTCGCCATCGGAACCGGCCGCCTACAATCGCCATCCACAGCCGCCGTCGCGTAGCGGAAGCCGCGGCTCGCCATTCGCTGCCGCCGCCGCTGCTCGACAACCGCCACTGCATGATTCCGTTTGCGTTTGGATTCCTCGTCCTTGGACAACGACGAGCGGCCACGCCGCTCGGCGCCCGCCGCCGAGGTCAAGCCCTCCTTCTCCGACTCTGCAGCCGCGGCAGCCTCCGAGACTAAGGCCAAGGTGTTCCGCCTCTTCGGCCACGAGCAGCCATCCACAAGGCCCTCGGAGGAGGCAAACGTGAGGCTCTGCTTCATGCTCTGAATCACGTTGTTTTTTTTATGGTTTTGATTTGAAATCGGTAGATCGGATCTGGTTGCGTGGGATCTGGACGGGATTGAAGCCTTGGGTTGCAGGTTAGATCTGATAGGTTTATGCCTTGGATTCAATGCAGCTTGATTGCATAGTGGTACACGATCTGATCTGTTGAGCTTGTTTGAAACTAGCCTTCCAATATTTTTTCAATTGTCTGGTAACAATAGAATTCTATTGCCTATTGCATTTGCAATTGCTTACATAGATGATGAGGATCCCTTGCTTATGAATGCTTTGTCGTTTGGGCCAGTGCATTTTGGAGGTGTTATATGTTCTTTTATGGGGGTTAATATTGTTGGGGTCTTTTGGTTCTTTGCATTAAGATGCTGACAAATTGAAGTTTCTTACGAAAAGAATCGATCAACTGCTTTATTTCACATTGTGTTTGTCTAAAACATAAGGCCTTGCCTTAGATAGGTTGCGATACTATCTTATTGCACTGCGTCTTTGCACCTGATTGCATATTTACTTAAATGACAACCAGAGCACTCTTTGCTTGCAAACATTTTTCTTTGTCAAGTTAATTGTCTGTTGATTGAGGTATAATGGGAATTGTTTGACCTGATTTCCTTATTATCTACTATTATACCTGCCATATTCATATTCATTGCTGTTCTTTATTTTGCAGCTGCTGATGTATTGCTGTGGAGGAACAGGAACATCTCTGCTGAAGTACTTGGTGGTGTCACTGCAATCTGGATCCTCTTTGAATGCCTTGGCTACCATCTTCTGACCTTCGTTTGCCATGGTCTCATATTCTCTCTGGGTGTTCTCTTTCTCTGGTCTAATGCCTCCTCGTTCATCAACAAGTAAGATTTCAGCTTATTGTGATATACTGCACAGACTTAAAAGGATACAAAGTTTGTTCATTGCAAGTTACATGGATATAGAATTAGGGGGTGTTTGGATATGAGGTGCTAAACTTTAACAGTGTCACATCGGATGTTCGGATGCTAATTAGGAGAACTAAACATGAGCTAATTATAAAACTAATTGCAGAATCATGTGCTAATTCGCGATACGAATCTATTAAGCCTAATTAATTCATCATTAGCAATTGGTTATTGTAGGACCGCATTGTCAAATCATGGACTAATTAGGCTTAATAGATTCGTCTCGCGAATTATACTCCATATGTACAATTAGTTTTGTAATTAGTTTATATTTAATACTCCTAATTAGCATCCAAACATCCGATGTGATGGGTGTTAAACTTTAACACCCTGTAGCCAAACAGCCCCTTAGTTAATGATGTGAAATCCTGCCCTTTATTTCAGGTCTCCCACATGGATCCCAGAGGTGATCATTCCTGAAGATCTGGTTGTCAACATTGCACTATCTACTCGCTATGAGATCAACAGGGCCTTTGTCAATCTTCGCCAGATTGCTCTTGGCCGGGACATAAAGAAGTTCCTTATGGTACGTCTACTATGTGATTGCCTGTGCTGATCACTGGTACATGCTTTTTCTTTCCTGTAGCTACTGTATGTATGCCTTTTAGGATTATCTCGTATGAATGCAAAAATACCCTATTATCTCGTATGAATGCAAACGTACCCTATTTCCTGTAGCTTTAGAAACGTTGGACATTATTCCTTCTTGACAAGGTTATATGCAGTTTTGAGCTCTTTCGTAAAATTGGAGATTATTCCTGAACTTTGCACTGCTCATTTTTCTTCAAAAACTTAAGCAGAGGCGAGCTTAATTGCCTAGTAAAGCCAGCCCGTCTGCCTGTGTTTATAATTTTATATCCATAAGAATGCTACTGATTTCTCAGAGCTATATGTCATGCCAGTGTATTATCAGTTTGTCTTTATCTTTGCTCCAAATCAATGCCATCACTGTTGTTTCTCGAATACTGGAAATACTCATTGGTGCAGAGACAAATTTTATTTTATTTTGAATCAGGATGCCGCAGCAGGTGGCAGTACCATGGAGATGAGGATGCGGAACGGTGGGTGTTCGCAGGGACGTACGCGGATGAGCTCTTTGAAAAAAGAGGTCAGTGAATCTGGGTTCCTCCCAATGGTCGCAAGCGATGATCCTCTCTTAATCACTATATATGCTGCACCTATCACACATGCCTTTATCTGTGACTACGAAACTAGCTGACTCAATGCTGCAATGGATAGAATGAAGATTTTATATTCCCACGAGCCACATTGCATAAATTTGCAAGGTAATGTTGACTAAATTCTGTTCAAACATGAACCAAGATTTGAAAGGTTATAACTCTTTTGCTCCTATAATTTTGTAGGCATCCATGCTTTGGAGAAGAAGGTTGACTGCACTAGCTTCTGAATTCCCTGACATTGAACTCATGTTACTTGCAGTTGGTTCAGCATGGAGTTTACAACCAAGGGATGGGCTACATTCAACCACAGGTTATGTATCGTACTTTTATTTGTTAGTGAAACAGTGCTATAGTAAATCTCTGATACTAAACATGTCACAAAATTTCAAACACTACATTTTTTCACTGGCAATTTTCTCCCTGTACACAATCAGTATCACAATGGGGATACCTGAAGGGCAAAAGCTGAAGACAGAAGCAATTTATGGTAATCTTATTGTTCCCTGAATCCTTTTCTTTTGTTAGAGATTCTGTACACAGATAATTTGCCACATTAGTGCATTTTTATTTTCATGATAAACACAAATTTGCTACCTCTCCCTCTTAAAATCTGTATCTGTTTATCAAGGGAACCTAAGATGCATATTATTTAAGCTCCACAGCATGGCTCCTGCTTTTTTTTTTTGTTCTGACAATTGCTTCATTCTCTCCTGTGGACTCCGGTGAGCTAGGGAAGTCTCTACATTGCTTCCGTGTTTATTGGGAGAAAACTGAAGGCACCTAGAAAGGGTGTTTTAACTTTTTGCTATGGCTACCTCTCAGATGTAAATTGGCTTCCAGGAGAATAGTTCACCTATAATGGTTTAGGGCTTGCTTTTGTCTGTATATTCAGAATGATTTGACCGTTGCTATTTTGACAGCCTTTTACATTCACATATCTGTATTATGAAGCATAAATATAATGTTAGTCCTGCTTGGTTGTCTCTCTCTTTTTTCTCTTTGCACCATTTTTATGCACATAGATAATTTTATGATCCATCTATTCATATTCTTGTTAAAAAATTTCATGCAGTTTTGGGTACATTGAGTTTACACAAGGAGTGCAATGGGGACTCCTCTCATCCAGGGGGAGCTGCTAGACTATCAATAGCCATCGGTGTCTACATTATGTTCTACGAGTACTTTTGTTTTCATTTCTTAGCAATGTAATCGCCCATGTGTAACTGTATGTTCCAAACTCTTTCTCTTAAAGGAAAAGCAGTGCCTCTGCCAATGTTTTGAAAAAACTGTGGAGCACCCTCCTGGAGTCCTTCCCAGTACAATGCAATCTTGTCCTATCATGCTCGTGGGCACTTTGATTTTGCAATCTTCATCTGTTGAATGCTAAAAATTTCTCAGTGGAGGTTCTTATATGTTGGACATGTCGTGTCACAATAATTTCAACATGAGCTGGCAATCACAAAATCATTGTATTCAAATAGCAATATGTTTTTAGTTGAATTAATTGTCAGTGAAGCTGGGCAACATATGCTCACTCGGAAAAGGGTTTGAGCAGATGACAGTTGGTGCGGGAAGGTTATATAGTATCCAAGCTAGTTGTATGGTCAGCTGGCTGATTTGTTTATTGGTTTGAACCCAACGAATTGTTTAAAAGTTTATGCATCTGGCATTGCTCATCCACGAGACAGAATTCTGAAGCTGGGATTCGCTCAGATATATATGCTCGCTACCGGAAACAGGAAGTTTGCCGAGTGCCTGAGGCACTCGGCAAAGGCCCAAAAACATTCGGCGAACCTTCCCACGGCAAACGGTGCAGTTGCCGAGTGTCGGACATCGGGCACTCGGCAAATGATTTGCCGAGTGTCAAAAAGCACTCGACAAACATTTTCGGAAAAAAAAACAGAAACACCGGCCACGGCCACGGCCACCACGCCGCCACCGGCCGCCACGCCCGCTGCCGCCCGCCACCACGCCGCCTCGCCCGCTGCCGCCCGCCACCACGCCGCCTCGCCCGCTGCCGGATCCGCGCCAGATCCGGAGGGGAGAGAGCTGGGGGCCACCGGATCCGCGTCGGAGGATAAGAAGGGGGCGCGGATCCGGCCGGAGGGGAGGGAGCCGGGGAAGGATAGGCCGGATCCGGAGGGGAAGAAGGGGACGGCGGCGGGCGGAGGTGGGGGCGGGGGCGGGGGCCGGGCGCCGGGCGGCGGGCGGGGCCGCCGGGCGGCGGGTGGGGCCGGGCGGTGGGGGCGGGGGCCGGGCGCCGAGCGGCGGCGGGCGCTGGGCGGCGGGCGGCGGCGGCAGGAGAGAGGAAGAGGTGGGGGATGGGTGGGGGTACTAGTGGTGGAGGAATGAAGGAGATGGAGGGGCCGGGTGCGGTGCCGGGACTAATTAACTCCTGCGTGGTTGGGGAAAAAAAGGTCGCCAAGTGTCCTAGGTGTGACACTCGGTGAAGGGTTGTTTGCCGAGTGTCTAAACTAGGACACTTGGCAAAGCTATTTAAAAAAAATTAAAAAATATCCAACAGTTTCAAAAAATTGTCAAAAATTTACATGAAATAATATATATTCTCTATTGCCTATACAAAAAGTTTTGTAGTCAAATCAAAACTCGACCGTCATTTTGACTCCAAATCTTATGCAATCCTTCTCAACGTTACTATTCTTCTTCTGAAATGCTTCGGTTTGTAAACATCGTACATGATGAAATGTGCAAAACATTCTCAATTTTTTTCCACAGCCTCCACGTATAATATCATCACATCATGATAAATCTCATGATTTTCAGACTTTGCTTGTTTTTTTATAATTTAAAAATACCACTGCCACACGTTCGTGGTCGTGTTTCCTGAACAAGATGTTCGAAATTTCTTGTCATTTCATGATCAGGTCTCAAATTGGGCCAAATAACATGAATATCATTGTTCTACTCATTTTATTCTATAATTTGAATCACTTGCGGTTCAAATTTGACTTATACCAAAAATTTTCTTGAAATACAATTAATTAAATAAATATAGCAAACAAATTCAAAAATATACTAAACTTTAACATTGAGTACCACATGTTGTATGTGGGGAGTAGAAAAAATTTCAAGGTGGAAAGAGGAAAAAAAATTGTTGTTTTGCCGAGTGTCAAAAAAAACACTCGGCAAACCCCACTCTTTGCCGAGTGTTTTTTTTTTGACACTCGGCAAACCCACTCTTTGCCGAGTGTTTTTTTTTTGACACTCGGCAAACCCACTCTTTGCCGAGTTTTTTTTTGACACTCGGCAAAGTCGCACGTTTGCCGAGTGTTTTTTTTTTTTTGCCGAGTGTTTTTAGCCCGGCACTCGGCAAAGAGCTTGTTTGCCGTGTGTCCGAAAAAAAACACTCGGCAAAAAAAATACTCGGCAAATTTAAGGTTTCCGGTAGTGGCTAGTGCACAGCTGCAGCTGCTGAGGGCGACCGGAAAACCAAGAGCTGCTGCGGAGGGTCGTCCATCAGGATCAGGATTAGGATTAGACCAATTTGTGTTGCTTGCTTATGCAATAATCATCAAGCTAACCCCAAGCCAGCCAGCCAGCAAACCTCATCAGCATCAGTCGCTGTATCAAGTTGTTATTAATGGTATGGACCAGCACTAGAAGTATTCACAATCATGATGACGAAAACCCCTATCAATCTTCATCTGCTACTAGCAGACAGACAACTCAATCATTCCAAACCCCAACCGGATTTCCTGACTTTTCAGCGCAACTACACAACATCGATCTTGCATACCCAGCAGCAGGCAGAAGCAAATAAAAAGGTCCACAAGCTTACCATTACAACTCAACACTTCTTCTCATGTTGATTGCTTCCCATTTGGACTATAAAGCCATTTTCAGGACAAAACAAGACTTGAATCAACAGCTACTAGCTGTGCTTATCACATCAAGACATTGCATCTACCTGCTCTAATCACTGCTATGCTTGTCAAATAGATTGAACACGGTTGCCCATCTTGGCTTGCCGTGATTGCATGTTTATATAGGGATAAAGTCCCAACACATTACAATATATGTAGTTACAGATAGAGTTTAGCCAGCATTCAAATACATCAAGATTCTATCTCTATCTCTAGCAGGCCAGCTCAAATCATAACAACTCTTATCTCTAAGTTACAGTCCTCGTCTCATACGATGATTCTTCTAACAGCCCCTCTCAATCTAAATTTCTCTTCCTTTTGAGATTTAGATTGCTCTTGAAAGCTTCCAGCAACCCGTACGGCAGGGCCTTAGTAAAACCATCCGCAAGCTGATCTCTGGAAGCAACTAACTGCACCTGCAACTGCTTACTAACCACACGCTCGCGAACAAAGTGAAAATCAATTTCTATATGCTTTGCTCTTGCATGGAAGACTAGATTGGCAGACAAATATGTAGCTTCCAAATTGTCACACCATAAACACGGTGGTTGATGCAGCCGTATACCCAGCTCTTTTAGCAGGGATTCCAACCATATTAATTCTGCAGTTGCATTTGCTATAAACTTGTATTCAGCTTCTGTACTCAATCTTGAGATAGTGGCTTGCTTTCTAGCACTCCAAGAAATCAAGTTTGGACCAAAAAAGACTGCAAACCCTCTAGTAGATCTTTTATCATCAACACTTCCTGCCCAATCAGCATCAGAGAAAGCACTAACCAATGTGGAGGATGACGCCTGGAAATTTAGTCCAAGATCCAATGTTAACTTGACATACCGAAGTATTATTTTTACCGCAGTCCAATAAACCGTGGTAGGAGCATGCAGAAATTGACACACTTTATTTACAGAAAATACTAGATCCGGTCGGGTAAGAGTGAGATATTGCAATGCACCGACGACGCTTCTGTACCTTGTACTGTCGTCTGAATTTAGCAACTCCCCTTCATGTTTTGAAAGTTTCTCACTAGTAGACAGTGGTGTAGACAACGGTTTGCAATTTTCCATACCAACCCGTGATAGGATCTCCTTTGCATACTTCTCTTGTGTTAGCAACATAGTATTCTTATCTCTTTTAACTTCAATACCCAGGAAAAAACTGAGGTCCCCCAGATCTTTTAGAGCAAAATCCTTCTTGAGATCAGCAAGCAATGCGGTAACAGCATCACTCGACGAACTTGTTACAATTATATCATCAACATAAACCAACATGTAAATTATGACACCCAACTTTTGATAGATGAACAATGAGGTGTCTGATCTAGACGCAACAAATCCAAGTGCAATAAGTTTGGAACTTAACTTAGCATACCAAGCTCGCGGGGCTTGTTTCAAGCCGTAGATAGCCTTGTCCAATTTGCACACAAGATGTGAAGCTCCTTTTTCAAATCCTGGAGGTTGCCTCATATAAACTTCTTCTTCCAGAACGCCATGAAGAAACGCATTCTGCACATCTAATTGTCTAAGACACCACCCTTTTGAAATAGCAATTGAAAGAACAAGCCTGACAGTTGCAATTTTAACCACTCGGCTGAATGTATCTTCATAATCAATGTTGTACCGTTGCCGAAAACCCTTAGCAACTAGCCTTGCTTTATATCTGTCAATAGTACCATTTGATTTTTTCTTGATTTTAAATACACATTTGCAATCAATAATATTATTGCCCTTTGTTTCAGGAACTAAATGCCAAGTGCGATTTCTAATGAGAGCATCAAATTCATCTTGCATTGCGGCTTTCCATCTAAGATCACCAAGAGCTTCACGAAAATCACATGGTTCCCCAGAAGCTTGAGAAAAGCCCGTACCTAATCATATCCTTGAACTGTTTTGGTTTAGTGATTCCGCTTTGAAGCCACATTCATCGTCTTGATGGTGAATCAACAGGTACAGCCACATCTGATGGAGCAGCTGCCCCAGAACCAGCAGCCACGGAAGATCCAACCAAATCCACGCCGGATCTAGCTCCCGCAGATGATCCGGCATCCTCATCCAGTGCTCCTGTGGGAGACGATTCGCGCGTTGGAGACGCGAGTGCTGGCGGTGCTCTGTCCCCTAGCGCTGGCGGTGAGACCATACTGGTGGGTCCGCTCTGTCCCCCTCCCCTCCCCACGCGGCGATGTAGGAGTGGCAGGCGCAGCTACTGGGCCACGCGGTGGAGACGGAACCGGCGAGTCATACGTTGGCGCGACAGGAACAGCCAGCGGATCAGCTTGAAAATCAGTGCATGCGCCCTGAAAAACGCCGCCTGAGTTTACTGTACCGCTGTGCGCCGGCGCATCTGATAGCTCCTCTTGAAAAACAGCCTGCTCATCTCTAGATGGCAAATGATCAGTAGCGTTAGTAATATTGTCAATGCAACTTACATCCCCCGGATTACGAAGATGATTAGGTAAAAGGGGAATCTCTTTTCTAAGAAGAACGCCTGCATTTGGATGTAAGTGGGTAAACGGAAAGATAGATTAATCGAAAATAACATCACGAGAGATGTAGGTACAACCCGTGGAAGGATCTAAGCACTTGAAGCCTTTATGCATGAAGCTGTAACCAATAAAAGTACATTTAATAGATCTGAAAGCAAGCTTTCAAGTATTATAGGGGCGGAAGTTAGGCCAACAGGCGCACCCAAAAATGCGAAGAGAGTTGTAATCAGGCTTTTCTTGTAGCAAGCGTTCTATAGGGGTATCAAAACTAAGAACTTTGCTGGGAAGCATGTTGATGAGATAAGTGGCAGTTAAAAAAGCTTGATCCCAAAATTTAAAGGGCATCAATGCATTTGCAAGAAGCGCAAGACCAACTTCAACAATATGACGATGCTTCCTTTCAACAAAATCGTTTGCTGGTGGGCATGAGGGCATGAAACACGATGTGCTATGCCAATCTGCTGGAAAAAGGAATTCAATTTCTCATATTCGCGTCCCCAGTCAGTTTGCACAGAAATAATTTTCTTATCATATTTTCGCTCCACGAGATTCTGGAATTCTTTAAAAACTTGGAACACATCATATTTCTTTTTCAAGAGATAAGTCCAGGTGAATCTACTAAAATCATCAATGAAGCTCACATAGTAAGAATAACGACCCACAGAAGTAGGTGCAGGACCCCAAACATCAGAGTGAATAAGATCAAGCAGAGCTTTGGATGAATTTTCTGAACTCGAATATGGTAGTTGATGGCTTTTAGCCATTTGACAAGCATAAAAAATTCACTCAAAACTAGTACCGCCACAAGGGAGATAGATTCTAATGGATAAAGCCCTCCTTTGCATCTACCTTTATGAAGGATTTTCTTCGTTTCCTGATCCTAGATAAAAAAGAATTTTGGATGAAATTCCAGAAAGGCATTATTACCAAAAGCTAGTATGTGGATGGAAACAAGATTTTTGTGGGCAGTAGGAACATGAAGGATATTGTATAGATGTAAGGTTCTACCCGGAGTATGTAAAGTTGAATGATCAATATTACTAATTTGCAGACCTGAACCGTTGCTAGCCTGAACTTGATCTCGACCATTGTACTTGTCTTTCACAGTTAACTTGTCAAGTTCTCCAGTGATGTGGTCGGTTGCGCCACTGTCTACATACCAATTTGTATCATAGCCGTAACCTGTAGCTGCAGCGCCGGCCACTTTCTCCTGGTCATCCTCGTCGTATCTGTACCAACATCTTGGTGCTTCATGACCGACCTTTTTGCAGATTTGACAGACAACCTTCTTGGGCTGATTTCCACTATTATTGGTCTGGCCGCCCCTGTTTTGGCCACCACTGGTGCGCCCATGGTTGCGCCCTCCTTTTCTTCGTCCTCCATTGCCACGTCCTTGAAAACCTCCACGAGAACCTGAATTTGTTGACGATGTGTAGTGTCCCCCTTTATTATAAGCCTCCGGGTGCATCTCATAGGACAGAAGGTGAGAGTACAAATCGGAAAGAGAGAGGGGATCGGCGCAGCCAAGCATTGAGGACACAAATGGATTATACTCGAAATCAAGACCATTAAGGATGTAAGATGCCATCTCACCATCATCAATGATGACTCCTACTGCCGCTAGCTCATCCTTGATAGCCACCATCTTGGTGTAATATGTTGATGCAGTCATGCTACCCTTCTTGAGGGTAGACAACCTCATGCGTAGATTTGTCACGCGTGCTCTTGATTGTGCCGCAAACATTGTCTGCAGCGCACTCCATGCTCCAGCCGATATCGCCTCTGACACCACTTGTGCTAGCACTTCCTTGGTGATGGAGTTGAGGAGATAACTCAGCAGTTGCTGATCTTTCGCCACCCATATATCATATTCTGGGTTAGTGACCAATTCTTTCTTGCCATCGGCCTTCACCACTTCCGTGGTCTTGGCCAGCTCCTTGACAGATCCGTCGAGGATTCCCATCAGCTGCGCGCCTCGCATAGCGGGCAAGAATTGAGCCTTCCATAAGACGTAATTCTCCCATATAAGCTTTTCAGCTACAGGAGCTCCGAGGGGCACCGCCGTAGGCGAAGCAGATGATGACGCCGTGGATGTGTATGGCGTGTTCCTAGAGAGGGTGGAGTAGTGGAAGAAGCGCTCTGATTACCATGTCAAATAGATTGAACACGGTTGCCTGTCTTGGCTCGCCGTAGTTGCATGTTTATATAGGGACAAAGTCCCAACACGTTACAATATGTAGGAGCGGCAGGCACAGCTGCTGAGCCACGCGGTGGAGACGGAACCGGCGTGTCGTACATTGGCGTGACAGGAACAGCCAGCGGATCAGCTTGAAAATCAGTGCATGCGCCCTAAAAAAATGCCGCCTGAGTTTACTGTACCGCTGTGCGCCGGCGCAGATGATAGCTCCTCCTGAAAAACAGCCTTCTCATCGCTAGATGGCAAATGGTTAGTAGCATTAGTAATATTGTCAATGCAACTTACATCCCACGGATTACGAAGATGATTAGGTAAAAGGAGAATCTCTTTTCTAAGAAGAACGCCTGCATTTGGATGTAAGTAGGTAAACGGAAAGATAGATTCATCGAAAATAACATCACGAGAGATGTAGATACGACCCGTGGAAGGATCTAAGCACTTGAAGTCTTTATGCATGAAGTTATAACCAATAAAAGTACATTTAATAGATCTGAAAGCAAGCTTTCGAGTATTATACGGTGCAAGTTAGGCCAACAGGTGCACCCAAAAATGCGAAGAGAGTTATAATCAGGCTTTTCTTGTAGCAAGCGTTCTATAGGGGTATCAAAACTAAGAACTTTGCTGGGAAGCATGTTGATGAGATAAGCGGCAGTTAAAAAGGCTTGATCCTAAAATTTTAAGGGCATCGATGCATTTGCAAGAAGCACAAGACTAACTTCAACAATATGATGATGCTTCCTTTTAACCAGACCCTTTTGCTAGTGGGCATGAGGGCATGAAACACGATGTGCTATGCCAATCTGTTGAAAAAAGGAATTCAATTTCTCATATTCACCTCCCCTGTCAGTTTGCACAATAACAATTTTCTTATCATGTTTTTGCTCCACGAGATTCTGGAATTCTTTAAAAACTTGGAACACATCAGATTTATTTTTCAAGAGATAAATCTAGGTGAATCTACTAAAATCATCAATGAAGCTCACATAGTAAGAATAACGACCCACAGAAGTAGGTGCAGGACCCCAAACATCAGAGTGAATAAGATCAAGCGGAGCTTTGGATGAATTTTCTAAACTCGAATATGGTAGTTGATGGCTTTTAGCCATTTGACAAGCATCAAAAATTCACTCAAAACTAGTACCGTCACAAGGGAGATTATTATGACTAAGCACACCCTGAACAATAGGATAAGCTGGATGGCCTAAGCGACTATGGCACTTAGAAACAGAAGGTTTGCTAACACCATAACCTTTCTTGCCGCCGCTTTCTTCTGACGAGATAGATTCTAATGGATAAAGCCCTCCTTTGCATCTACCTTGATGAAGGATTTTCTTCATTTCGGATACTAAAGAATTTTGGATGAAATTCCAAAAAGGCATTGTTATCAGAAGCTAGTATGTGGACGGAAACAAGATTTTTGTGGGCAGTAGAAACATGAAGGATATTGTTTAGAAATAAAGTTCTACCCGGGGTATGTAAAGTTGAATGACCAATATTACTAATTTGCATACCTGAATCGTTGCCAGCCTGAACTTGATCTCGACCATTGTACTTGTCTTTGACAGTTAACTTGTCAAGTTCTCCAGTGATGTGGTCGGTTGCGCCACTATCTACATACCAATTTGTATCATAGCCGTAACCTGTAGCTGCAGCGCCGGCCACTTTCTCCTTGTCATCCTCATCGTATCTGTACCAGCATCTTGGTGCTTCGTGACCGACCTTTTTGCAGATTTGACAGACAACCTTCTTGGGCTGATTTCCACTATTATTGGTTTGGTCGCCCCTGTTCTGGCCACCACGGCCACCACTAGTGCACCCACGGTTGCACCCTTCGTTGCCTCGTCCTCCATTGTCACGTCCCCGAAAACCTCCATGAGAAGCTGAATTTGCTGACGATGCGTACTGTCCCCCTTCATTATAAGCCTCTAGGCGCATCTCATAGGACAGAAGGTGAGAGTACAAATCGGAAAGAGAGAGGGGATCGGCACGGCCAAGCATCCAGGACACAAACAGATTATACTCAATATCAAGACCATTAAGGATGTAAGATGCCATCTCACCATCATCAATGATGACTCCTACTGCCGCCAGCTCATCCTTGATAGCCACCATCTTGGTGTAATATGTTGATGAAGTCATGCTACCCTTCTTGAAGGTAGACAACCGCATGCGTAGATTTGTCACGCGTGCTCTTGATTGTGCCGCAAACATTGTCTGCAGCGCACTCTATGCTCCAGCTGACGTCGTCTCTGACACTACTTGTGCTAGCACTTCCTTGGTGATGGAGTTGAGGAGATAACTCAGCAGTTGCTGATCTTTCGCCACCCATATATCATATTCTGGGTTAGCGACCAATTCTTTCTTGCCATCGGCCTTCACCAGTTCCATGGTCTTAGCCGGCTCCTTGACAGATCCGTCGAGGATTCCCATCAGCTGCGCGCCTCGCACAGCGGGCAAGAACTGAGCCTTCCATAAGACATAATTCTCTTGTGTAAGCTTTTCAGCTAAAGGAGCTCCAGGCGGCACAAGACGTAATTCTCTTGTGTAAGCTTTTCAGCTAAAGGAGCTCCAAGCGGTGCCGCCGTAGGCGAAGCATATGATGATGCCATGGATGTGTATGGCATGTGCCTGGAGAGGGTGGAGTAGATAGATGTGTTTATGGAAGAAGCACTCTGATTACCATGTCAAATAGATTGAACACGGTTGCTTGTCTTGGCTCACCGTGGTTGCATGTTTATATAGGGACAAAGTCCCAACACATTACAATATATGTAGTTACAGATAGAGTTTAGCCAGCCTTCAAATACATCAAGATTCTATCTCTATCTCTAGCAGGCCAACTCAAATCATAACAACTCTTATGTCTAAGTTACAGTCCTGCCTCATAGGACGATTCTTCTAACAATGCTAACCCCATCTATGGATCTTATTCACAGGCCAGCTTCGTGTCAAAGCTGGTCAAACATATGGCGAAGGCCTGGAAAGCCGACAGCGGGTACCGGTAGTCCATGGTGATCGAACGTATCCTTTGCAACTTTGCCGAATTGCAAGATCACCGTGTCGTGGCTCGACGACGCCTGGGGCTGCGGCGTCTGTCGAGCAGGAGGTGCCGAAGCCCCTGCTGCGGCTGCCTGTGCCGCAGAAGCTATCAGCTGGAAGTTCTTGACTGATGCCACCGTCACACGGCCACGGAAGTTGAGGCAGCAGCATTGCAGCTGCTCGTGCCACCTCGACGCCTTGTTGCACAGAACC
This sequence comes from Setaria italica, assembly GCF_000263155.2. Taxonomy (NCBI): domain Eukaryota; kingdom Viridiplantae; phylum Streptophyta; class Magnoliopsida; order Poales; family Poaceae; genus Setaria; species Setaria italica. The sequence continues at coordinate 16,470,168 of NC_028456.1, forward strand.
AGGGGCCTCTCCTTGTCTGCGTCGTCGTCGTCGCCGCCGCCTCGCTGATTTCCTCCGCCAAACTCCGAGTACCGACAACTGCTCAAGTCCATGGAGCTATCTGCGATGGAGTACTTGGAGAAAGAAGTTGCTGTGCTGCGGAAGGACTCGTCGAATAACCTCGGGAGGAGCTCTTTCGGTTGCCCAGGCACAACACCGCCAGGCTCCCTGCTGGTCGGGGCGGCGTTCTCCGTCGGAGCGATGCCGGGCCTCAACATCTTCTTCGAAGATCACGGCTGCGGCGGTTCCAATAGATGGCCGTGAGGTGGACGGCCTTTCATCGCGGTTGTTGTCGCCTCTAAAAAACCTGACGAAGGGAAATTGGTCCATCGCGTGTGCGGGCAGGGGTGAACAACCGGGTAGGCGCGCTGGTCCTACCTGGGTACGAAATAGCGGATATATGGTGAGTACTCTAAAGCCAGCCATAGAATTAATAATTATTCTATAGCCAGGGCACTGGCAGTCCATGATTGGCAGTCCATGATTGGAATTACTACGAGGGTCCACCTCCCTGCTGATCCGGGCTCCTACGAGACGAGCGAGCTGAGGCGCCTGAGCGACGGAGCCGGTCATTGTGTAATCGAAGCTAGGAGAAACGACAGTCATTAGCCATTACTACGTAATCAAAGCTACATTGACGTTCAAAAAAAATTCTCCTTATCAGAACTGCATCATGCAAGTGTATCGTACACTGGTTACGAGAATACTTGGGCTTGGTTTTGTCTACACGTTCAAAAACTTACGAGAATACTTGGGTTGGCTGTTTTCTGTAAAGAAATAAAGAATTCTTTTACAAGAATGCGTGGATCACGGTACTAGATAATTTTTACGACAATACTAGGTAGTTATCTGATGGTTTACTATATCTACTATTTTAGCGGTATGAATTACGATAATGCATGGCTTGTGTACTGGAATCTATTTGGTGGATTACGATGATACATTAACATAGAGGGAAGGTTTAAATTTGAACACACAGCTATTTTGGTGGGACATACTTCATTGAAGAACGACTTGGCTTAAACACTGTACAATAATTTAGAAGGCTCGTAGATACATATGTCTACACCCAGAATTTGAGAAAATCATTTATTTGGAGCTTCTCTCGTTTTGTTGCAGCTAGTTGGCCAGAGATATTGAAATCAGATTTCAACCGTGCCTATTATTAGCTGCTCGTAAGTGAGCGCATCTTGCCCAGGACTTGCCAGAAGACCTCATCACCTGAAAACTTCGTAATAACAAGGAGAATAGTTAAAAAGTAAGTTCATTTCACATCTGTAACAAGTGTTTAGATGGCTAATAGCATATATGCATGCAGATTAGGCATAAACCAATTTACCACCAATTTTTACGAGAATGGCATCATCAATTCACCACAAAGTTATTTACCACAATTGGAATAATCAAGTTACTATAAAATAATATCGAGTTTATTAGAATCCCTCGTACCAGAACTACGAAAATTGATACTTACATGGTCAAAATTACCACAATGGCATGCTATAATCAATTTACCACAATGGCACAATCTAGTTACTATACTATGTTTCTCAAAAAAAAAATGGACCAATTACCATAACAGCATGACCCATTTACCAGGAACTAATTCGTAACTACTACGGTGGTGTCAACTGTCAAGTTAGCACAACTGCATTTACTATAATCCAAATTGCTCGACCATGGGAGTATGATGTAAGACAAATAGACAATGGTTAAAAGATGTAATACAAAAGTATGGTATACCATGACATATAGATTAAGTTGTATCACAAGTTCTGGCTGGAAACTTGTTGGCTGGTGTTCAGTGAGCGGTAAATATTAAAAGAGCAGCACAAACCTAAATTGGGCTCCTTTTCCTGCATATGTAGTGATTTAAAATTAGAACGAATGAACTACATGAATGAGAGCAAGCAGGATTGAACCAAGTATGGTAACCACATGATGATCAGATACTAATAAACATTGTTTTGCCTACTGAACACTATGATCAGAGTGCCCTACTTACTACAATGAAGTGCCCAATTTACACAAATTATAGCATTGAGGAACCAATTTACGATAATTGTGAGTACTATAAATAAACATGTAGCAATGATAATGTGACAGATGATTTACCACAAGCAAGCAAAATGATGCTTGAAGACACGATTTAGCAATGCAAAATGGTAGAATTTTACATAATTCAACAGTCTATGGACGATAGTTATGAAGTGATTTACTACAACTAGGACAACAGCTATTTACCATAATTAAACGTCTAGTGCCCAAACTGTGGCAGGTGATTTATCAAGGGCGAAGGATTCAGGATAATGACAGGCTTGATTTGACAATACAAATTGATATGCAGTCACCGTAATTGTATTGGTGTGACTGAAAACAATAAACATTGCCTTCAAAAAATGTGTTGGGTACAGACTGATTTGTTGCACAGAACACTCATCCTTTTATCTCTGGGAGTAATGAGTAAAACACAACAAAAATGATGGCAACTAAGATACTGTCATATTACTTTGACTATGGCCATCAGCCTAGAATTCCATGAAATCTGATGCGGACAGACATGCTAGCTGATTTTGATCCCGTTCAGACTTACTCCCAAGGGACGTCGCCGACCAGCACCCGGTCGCCGTCCTCGACCTCGTACACCAGTGTGTACTCGCCGCTGATCACGGGCTCCTCGGCCTCCTCCCCCGCTGCCTCCTCGCCGCAGCGCCAGCCCACCGCGGCGGCGGCTGGGTCCCTTTGGGCTGCGCAATCGAGGGATTTTTTTTTCTCGCATGATCAGACAACGCGAGCACGCATACACAGTTCTTGGAACAAACGAGGCGGCGATGGAGTACGTACCGGCGAGCAGGCTGCGGAAGAGCTTGCCGACGGCGGCGGAGAGCTCGGCGTAGCCGCCGTACGCCGTGAGGTCCACCTTCTGCCCGATGGGCACTCCGTCCATGTTGATCTTCACGAACAGGCCGCCGCTCTTGTGCGGTTGTGCCCGCCCTCGCCGGCGCCGCCTCCCTTGGCGCCGCGGCCTCCCTTAACTCCGCCGTCCTGATGATGAGCCGACGACGACTGCGGCGAGTACCTGATGGACGCCAGGTTCCTCCTGAACGACCGCACCGGCGGCCACCCCTCCACCGGGCGGAGGGGCCGGCGGGCGGCACGGGAGGAGGGGCCGGCGGGGGCTGCCGCCGCTCGCCATATCCCGTGGCGGCAGGAGGGGGCGGGAGGGCGGAGGTGGACCAGATCGGTTGGGGCGAGGGAGGGGGACCTGCCCGGAGTTGGGAGCGAGATTTTGGGTAGCGGCTGCGTGCGTGGGGGCGGGCGGGATGGCTGACGGGGAGTCGATGGATTTTGGGCGGCAGCGGCGGACGCGGATAAGGGGCGTTTTCTTCCCGTGTCTTATTTTTAGCACGTGTCACATCAAATGTTTAGATACTAATTAGGAGTAGTAAACGTAGACTATTTACAAAACCAATTACATAAGTGGAATCTAAACGGCGAGGCGAATCTATTAAGCCTAATTAAGCCTAATTAATCCATCATTAGCAAATATTTACTGTAGCAACACATTGTCAAATCATGGACTAATTAGGCTTAATAGATTCGTCTCGCCGTTTAGATTCGTCTTATGTAATGGGTTTTGTAAATAGTCTACGTTTAATACTCCTAATTAGTATCTAAACATTCGATGTGACGGGTGCTAAAAATAAGTCAGTGGAAGAAAACGGGGCCTAAGATTGAGGATCGAGCCGACGAGCGGTCCCATGACGAGCTGATGAGCCTAAAGACTCGTTACTCCCGGCTACCGTTCGACTCCGTCGCTAGGCTCGCCGGCTCGGTCGATCGTGGGACGGATGATCTCGATTTGAACGGATGGATGATCCAGCTACAGAATAATCTATTCTGTGACCAACTACGGATAAATAGATCCCTTTATATATATATATATACATATATATACATACATACATATATATATACATATATATACGCGTGCGCGCGCACACAGCTGGCATCAGAACATGTTGGAGCGGAAAAGAACGACCAACGTAGAGGACTGGCTCGATTAATTGGAATAGGAAGTCTCTGGATTTTGAGCAGCATACCATGCATGATGTCTCGTTCATTTGTTTTTGTGCCAGTCGCACGTTGTCCTTGCTGACTTGCCAGAATCTAACACCGAGAGAGTAGCAAGCTATTTGTGCTACATGCTAAATTAACCAATTATGGGCCTCTGACGACCTGCTGGTTGTGAACACACTCATCTGTTGTGCGTTGTTGTGGTTGAGGACATCTCGTTAAGCACATACATGCAGTTTTTTCGTTGTATATACAATAAGATAAATAGTTCACTGGAAAAGAAAACAGACAATAAGAGCACATGCTTAGCTGTTGTGACAGCAAAACTAAGTATTAATATTAGAAGTGCAGTTGTGGACTCAAATTTTTAAAAATCTCTCTCTCTCTCTATATATATGTATTATGCTTAACAATCTGAATGTTATACCTTTTATCACTCTTGTTTCCTCTCCTCCATGTTTCTACTACTCCTTTCTAGTTCTGTTAGTTGGCGATTGTATACAGAACATATAAGGGGAAATATAATATCAATCTTTAGTTCCCATGATAACAATATACATAAATTTTAGGTCGAGCAACGCCAAAGGTGATGATATGTTGACAATATATATAAATTTGATAACAATCGGTACTTTGTAACTGTGTATTTAAGCATAGTAATGGACAGTGGAACAGCGAAAGGAAATATTAATAAGCATAGCCATGTGCCCAAAGTTAAAAAGCTCGACATTTGCTAATCTATTTATAAACTCAAAATTAATTAAAGATTTTGATCGTTTCATATAATTGAAGAGTTAACGACATATAATGATCAGTTGAGGTACAGAACAAACATGCTTTACCAAATGGAAAATAACAACCCTCACATGAGATTTTCATTGGAACATGCAAATCAGTATATAAGTCAATCAACAGAATAATTAAATCATTTAAATATATAATCAAATCGGTAGAACACCTGCGTCTTATCTCAAGTTGAACTAGGGAAAACGCACAAATCAAATGCTGATAATGAAGTGGTAACAGGGAGGGTGAACAGAGAGTACTAGATAGACCAAGGGGAAATGGAGAACAGAGGAGGAGGAGCAGAAATCAATTGCAAGCAGGGAGGCCAGCAGCAGCTATGCGGCGCGCCACGACCGAGATGAAGGAGACGACGGTAGCGTCCAGCACCAGAGATCCGACAGGTATCCTGCGTGGTAGTGAGGTTGTATGCGGCCTACGCATTGCCTCCGCCCCTCGGCGTCCGGGCCACGATCTCCATCGCCTAGCTAACGCTCATCACAGCATGGGGCGGGATCTCCTCTGCAGCCGCAACTGCAAGGAGGGAGTCAGCGACAGCTGCGGCTGTGAGGAAGGGGGCGACGGGTTCCATCGATGCGAGCAGAGAAGGCCGATTTTCAGGAGACACCTCATGACGCTGCCAGAGCATCAGTCAGGTCATACTCCATAAAAAAATATGTAAACCGTAAAATAGTGCAATTGTCTCAGGATATATACGCATTACAAATACCTACAGAGACAAACATTTCACTCCACACCAGAAGGTCTATCTACAATAATATACAGGCCAGTATATGAAGTTCCCCACTTAACTAATGCTTAGATGGATTATCACGAAGAACAACATATCGTTGGACTTGAGGGACGTCTAACGTGGCAAACCAGCAGTCGAGAGGAACTCTTGCTCCAGACTGTAGAACTTTTTGCTACCTTGAGATGAGGAAAGTTCAGATTTTTTCCCAAAATCAATGCCTGATAACTGATAGCTGTTTATATCACCTTTCATAAGCAAGGGTTGCCTCTCTTCATCTTTTCCAGCAGCAGGTTGATTGGACTCTGCTCGTTTTGTCCTCAGAAATTGTAGTGCCATCTCCACTTGCTTCATAGTAGGTCTTTGGTCACTTTGGAGTCTCACGCACATCTCCACAAGAGATGCAACACAATTTATTTCTTCTTCAGACGCTTCCTCGAGAACTTGAGGAGCTACTATTTCCGTAATAGGCCTATTCTTCATCTCCCACAGAAAGTAGTTAGACAAGTTTTGCTTTGTGCCCGACTCACTTGTAAGAATAGGCTCCTTTCTTACAAGCAATTCCAAGAGTACCACACCAAAACTATAAACATCACTCTTTTCATTTAATTGCCCAGTATGGTAATACTCTGGATCTAAGTACCCAAACGTTCCTTGGACATTGGTAACTACATGTGTTTGATCTATTGGAACCAATCTTGAAGCACCAAAATCTGACACTTTAGCGGTATAGTTGGAGTCAAGGAGAATGTTGGATGACTTCACATCACGATGGAAAACTGATACTGAAGCTGCAGAATGGAGATAGCAAAGAGCCCCAGCAGCTTCGGCCGCAATCCGGAGGGAGCCATCCCATGACAAAACTAATTCGTTACTTGAACCACCATGGAGGAAGTCATAAAGTGAGCCATTAGGGATAAAATCATACACCAGTAGTGGGACCTCGGTCTCGAGACAACATCCAAATAACTTAACAATATTCCTATGGTTTATTTGAGAAAGAATTGCAACCTCATTTATGAACTGATTAATCTCACCTTCCTCAATAATTTTAGACCGCTTTATTGCAACCACACGTTGGTCCGATAAGATGCCTTTGTAAACCATACCATGTCCACCACGGCCTAGGATACGTGTGGAATCAAAATTATTTGTTGCCTTCTCAAGCTCCTCCAGAGAGAAAATCTTTGTCTTTTCACTAGCATTTTCATCAGATAATATTAGTTGTTCTAGGAGTAGGCCCTGGTTTCTACGGAAATACATCCTACGCAGTCGTTTTTGGATGTTTCTTTTCCATCGACGGGTGAGGTATATTCCACCAACACTAAGAAGCAGAACTGTAAAACCACTGCACAGACCGATAATAACACCTGAAAAGTTGTACCTATGAGTTCCATTTTAACATAAATAATAGGGAAATTTGTCTAGAGGACACTAGATAAAAACAAACTTTTCTCTAGGACACAGCAGCAAGTTTTATTATCTGTAGGACACCGTCCAGTGTCCTCGAGATAACAAACTGAGTGTCATAGTGACAAAACCAGGTAAATGTAGTGTTCTGTAGATAAATTTCCACTAACAATATCTCAAAAAATATACTTCTTACCTAAGAGAGCATTTTGTTGTTTCATTGACGAGCACTGTAATTTGGTTGGATCATATACTGTCTTCTCAGGGCATGGGGTACAGTAGAAGCTTCCCATAGTATTGTGGCACATTCCTTGACATCTGTCTTGTTGTTTACACTCATCAACATCTGCAAATTAAGCACATGTATGATTTTTAGGTAGGCAGAATTTGCTAAAACTTTTCATAGTTTACTGATATAATCAAATGTAAAACCAAAGGAATAATTACTTCCCTATTTTAAGACGGCACATGCACCATAATGTTGTATATCATCTTCACATTATTAAGACATCTATCGAAAAGTTCATATATTCCCTCCGTTTATTTTTATAAGGCATGATATGACATGGCACGGTCTTCCAAATTATCCTTTGATCATTAATTTAACTTAAATTATATTGTTTATGGTTATAAACTCATAATTATTGGAGAGTACATTTGGTTACAAATCCAACCATGTCAAGTTTACATCGTCAAAATAAAAAAATTATTGGTTAAATTATTGGTCAAAGATAGCAATGTTTGAATCTAGGTATGCACGTACGCTTTATAAACATAAACGGAGGGATTATACACCACCATTAAATGCCTCAGGTTACAACTATACTATAGCATTGACAAATTAGTTATTTAGACAATGCAAATATCATAATTTTTGTCATCCATATGTAATGCATGGCAGTTCATAACTTCAGTACAAGGTAAATTTCGAATAAACTATAAATTGTAATATTTTACGAACATAATATTTATGCAGATATCTTTTAATATGACATGGATACTTGGGCAAAATTAAGGAAATAATGAATTCAAAAGCCACCCACACAGTAGAACGTTGCAACAAAAAAGTCGCATGTTTAATACCCACATGTGTGGTTACCAAGCTTTAAACACATGACCGCCCCTCTAAAACGACCCCAGTTAGAATCCATAGTGTAAAACATGGTCATCTAGTATGAGTAAAAAGTTTACTACACAACTGAACTAGTCGGCCTAGGCATTTCTGATCTTTAACGCATGGGCTGGGCAATATGTATAAGATGGCTGTGGTTACAAAACACTGAACCCAATCGACCTTGGTCCATATTTCCAATACATATACATCATTGTGTTCAAGCATTCTTCTCCAAGGCTATTGGTACTAAGGTTGTATATTGTGCACACACTCTTGTTTGGAAAGAGATATGGCTTCATGGGCATATAATCTCTCTTGCACCTTATCTCTTTGCTTTGGTGGCCAAGTGAAGGGCTAACAAGCAAACTATATTGGAGGCTCTTACTGATAATGCCTCCATTGCTGACATGCAAGGGGCCCTTACAGTGGGTGTAAGAGCTGGATATTTGGACCTTTGGGATCTCATCCTCAGGCTGTGTTGTTGCAGCCTGCTAGTGTGTAGGATAAATATGTTTGACGCCTATCTTCTTTACGGGATTATTCGGCTAAGTCAGAATATGAAGAATTTTTTTGAGGTGCGGTTCAGTTTGAACATTGGCAGTGTATTTGGATATGTCACTTCTTCATATGGCTTGTCGCATAATCTCTCCGTCCCAAAAAGAATACCATCCTGGATTCAAATTTTGTCCAAAAAGAATGCAATCTGGGATTTCAGCATCGTGCATGCATAATCTAGCAAATAGAAACGGATTCCCTCCATCTTCTCTATGCAAACACAACTAACTAAAGGTACATGCGTCTTTTTTATTCACCCCTAGTTTGTATGAAAAATCCCACGATGTTGTTCATTTTCGGATGGAGGGAGTATGTGATAGATGTTGGATGGTTGATCGCCTTACTTGTCGAAGCTTACAGCATCCTGAGCACTATCCTCTCTATGACCAAGAGGCGGGAACAATTAACCACTTGCTTGTACTGTGATTTTGCCCAACAGTTTTGTTTCTGTTCTACAGAATGTCGGCCTACAAAGCTTGACTCGGCAACCTGCTGAATCTTGCTCTAATGGCTGCTGGTGGTCGTGGAGTAATGATTTGGTTGGACTGGCAGGTACTACAAGGATTAAATTCCATCATTATTCTAGGGGCTTGGTATCCATGGAAACACATGAATCAGAGTGTTTTTTATGGAGGATCATCTCTTAATTTGGAGTTTGTCCGAAGCTAAGGGGCTCTCTCCTTATTTGCCTCGAGCCCAAAAATGTAATGATGAGCTTAAGGTCATAGTGGGTTCTCTTTTAGTTTAAAAGGTGCCCATGTTTTCCTGTAAATATCTAGGGTTTGTGGTGCATGGTGTTGTATGTGTTTATCATACACTATATATTCTTCTTAATATAACGATATCCAGCTTTCATACGTGTCCTAGAAAAACAACTTTAAATGAAAAATGTCAACTGAGAGAATGTAGATCTCGTTGATACTTATAATTTTTATATAGAGTTTATTGTATCCATCAGAGTCTATATGGAAAATTATGAATTCTTTAAATAAGATAAAATTCAAATTACACGTAGGAAAATATGTGGGCCGGTTCATGGAGGTATCAGTGGCAGTGATGAGGAGAATAATACCACCGGTCCATATCTTTGACCAGCTGTAATTTTGCTGCCTGCAGGACAGTTACCAAAAATCACAATTTCTGTAGTAGTATTAAGGACAAAAGTCGCACATATAATCGTGAAGATATTTTTGCTGGTGGATAACCCATAAGAGGTTTGTCTGGTACAACTTCCTTATTCGTGTTGGTACTTGGTTCCAAACTTTACTATCACGGATGAGCTGCTAGAAAAAAAAATGTTTGTTGTAGTATCTAGTTGATACTAGAAACATTTTAGGTATGTAGTTAAGTCACACTTAAAAATAAAAATTTCCAATATAAAATATGTATTTAGCATATAGGATCATAATTTTGTACGGGAAGGGGAGTTTAGTTACCTTCGCAACCACTGTAGAGGTATGGATTTCCGTGGAACCCGTAGGAGCAATTGCATCGGTAACCAACATAGCCACTTGTAGAATTAACTGGAATGCAATTGCTATTTGCGCTAACACATGCATATCCAGAGCTATTTGCCTGTGCCTCTTGACAAGTTAGATTCGCAACAACCCATTTCAAAGAAACTGACTCACTTGATCTAACAAAAATGCCAGGGTCATCGTCAGACATATGGTTAACTGATCCTTCATCATCATCAGGGATTGTGTACTTGATAAGCCCTTCATCAATATTGATCTCTGTCACAAGATAGTATTCATAATAATATCCCAGTTGCAGGGTAGAAGTTGTCACATTTGTGCAGTTGAGAAAAAACTGTTCTCTAGCAAAACAACCTTCTTCAATCCCAAATGGAAAAAGAACCTTGATGTGTCCACAAACACGGCTGCAATTGGCTTTTTGTTGCGCTGCAGGATTGTAACCTAATTCCAGTAGAAAAGTATTCACAATGAGTACTATAGAAAAGTAATACCTTTTCTTTTGGCAGGTAATACCTTTATCTAATATGTAAATAGATGCTGTAGTGTGACCCAGAATGGGATGATTACTATATAGCTAGGTTGAATATAAGCCACCAAATTAGTTTTAAGATAAAGAAAATCTGGGACAAGTTCCTCCAAATTCTCTTACTACTTATTTTAGAGGACCCAAAGTTATAACTTTGAGGATATAATTACCAATCTCAAAGACTCACGAAAACCTTGCGCGCTTTGTATTCTGCTCCCCACGGGCACATACTTCTAACACCCATATTTTGTATTCTGCTCAACACACCCTGACACCCACTATGGCTTTCTGGTATTTTTGACAACTGTGTCAATCCTAGGAGAATTTGTAATTCAGAAAGAAAATGAATGGAAGAAAAGTAGTACATACAGTATGTAACATACTGAATATCAATTATACAAATACATAGAGTATTGTAGTTTTTTTGGTCATATGGGTAACTATGTAGTTGGCATATCTACAACATCTGTAGGAAGTCAAGCAGGACCATTTATAATTTGCTGAATTTCTATGGGTTCTTTTAACTGCCCTATATATTGTACCTTTTTTGAAGACGTAAACACCGCTTCTATTAATAAATAATAAATCTAGATATCTGAATGGCCTCGGGCTTAAGTTCTCAATATAGAAATCGAGTGTAATGAAAGAAGAAGCTGGATTTCTTACAACGGGGTAGTGTTAATACCTCTGTCTCGCGAGCAGCCACTTAAAATGTATGGGTTGCCCACGTAACCAGAATTGCACTTGCAAGAGTACCCAATATACCCAAAATCTAGTGATGAATCATCATTGTCGATACATCGGCTATTGTTGCCAACACAAGCAAATTTTGTATTATTCTCCTTGGCACTCGCACAGTTTGGTTGATCGACGATGTTCCAGGACAGGTAAGCACCAAATGTAGTTACGTTGATGTAATCCCACAAAGAGCTCCGATTATAATTTACCTCTGGACTGCTTTCTCTGTGACGGACAAATTTGAGATTAAATGCTCGAATTCTCTCCCAGAAGAACGGGCAACATCCTGTGCCGTTGCAGTTTTGCCTAGCCGCCATGTCCGTGATATCACTGGTAGGACATTTAAGTGTGCAAATCAGCGATGTTATATTCGCATCCCGATCACTAAAATATATGTCAAAGTCGCAACCAGTGATATTCATCCAGAAAAAAGAAAGTGTAAATGATTTCCCAGGAGAACTCCACGACATGTTGTATGTGTGAACACCATAACTCACTGGGATAGTATATGGAAAATTGATCCCAATATATCTGCTCGAACTGTAGAGATACCCTGTATCCGCTGTGACAATATTGTGGGCAACCTGGGTGATGCCATCATGTAGAAGGAGAGTTGGGGGCTGAGCAGACTCGTTGCAGGTAAGCTCGAAGTCACCACCACGGGAACAACGAGGCCCGATGCCAAAAGGATAGCTGAAGGTCAAGTCTCCACAGCTCGTCTGGCAACCGGAGAGGGTGGGGATGGTGGAAACCGTGCCATTGCTCTCTGCTTGGCTTCCCAGCACGACGGATACCAGCATCAATAGTTGAATCCCCAGCAGTGAACGGAGGAGCAATAATGGAAACATCCTCCACGCCGGGACTTTTGTATGTTATGTGGTTTGCAGTTTCAATGATGAAGGAATAGCTCGAAAACAGGGTATGCATCATTATATAGAATTATGTTGGGGCAACTTAGTCATTTCCATTGACTACACAATATAATTGTGGGGCTAAAGGTTGTTGCCTTTTTTCTTTTTTCTCCACATGCATTTTCCAGTGGTCAAATTTGGCCGGTTCGAGAGCAATAGTCTACTGTTTGCCTTTTTGGGTCCACAACACCAAAATATGGAGGCCCTAACAAAAAGATCAAAATATCAAGGGATTTGATACTTTTGTTTAACGAGAAAACAAATATGTGGATACCCCTCCAAATCCAACCCAGTGCCTACTTGTAACATAAATGCAGTGTCGGTCTTGCCAATCTCAACTAGCCCCTTAATTTGATTTTCCGACTCCTCTTATGATTTCTCACATATATAACTCGGTGGGTGAGAAATCAAAAGAACGATTTAGATTTGCCGTATGCACGCAGTTAGATTTGGAGCAGTCATGCATGTAAGTTTTTTTCATGTGTGTCACAACTATAATTAGCGATATGCAATTATATTATCTGCATTCAAATGTATTGGCAAAAAATTTGTTTTTTCCTAGACTTGAACTTTGTTGGGATCTGGACCAATTAAGAAAGTCCCTACACGATTTAAATTAAAAACCCAATTAGCTATTATAGAGAATCATTTTCGTAAAACTTCATATATATGGTCAGTCAACTATTAGCGTGACAAATCAGCAAAACATTATTTTCCACACGAGACATGTATGGACAACAATAATGAATAATTAGATGCTCTTGTCGTTGGACCCATAACACCAAGTCGTCCAATGTTAGTCATCAGTTAGTTGCACTGTCTCACTCCACGCGCTAAAACTATTAATTCTAACCCGTAGAATGGGGCAGCAGCATTCATGATTTCGACACCTTCATTAGAGGCAGTAAATAGCATTGGACTGATGTGTGGTACAGTTGTTAACAAAGAAGACGTCAATTCGAAAAGGGACTAGATTTTTCCATGGAAACAAGCTGGAATTCCAATCTCCAGTTAGGGTGCGTTTGGATACTAGGTGGTAAACTTTAACAGTGTCACATCAGATATTCGGATGCTAATTAGGAGGATTAAATACGAGCTAATTATAAAAAACTAATTGCAGAACTCCTGTGCTAATTCACGAGACGAATCTATTAAATCTAATCAATGCAAATGGTTACTGTAGCACCACATTGTCAAATCATGGACTAATTAGGTTTAATAGATTCGTCTCGTGAATTAGACTCCATCTGTGCAATTAGTTTTGTAATTAGCCTATATTTAATACTCCTAATTAGCATATTAAACATTCGATGTGATAGGTGCTAAACTTTAGCGGTGGGTATCCAAACACCCCTTTAGTGGGCGAGTTAGGCATTCAGTCCACGACTCAGAACAGTCTACAAAAAGACTTCAATACTACAGGCTTGGCCAACAACGTTGCCGGATTTTTGTAGCCGTTATGTAACTATTTTCACTAGAGGTACGTGACGGTTATTTTGACGCCCATTACTCTGGTAAAGCTGGTAACGGACTATGTTAATGCCCATTACCTACAACATAGAGCTTGACAGCTGCTCCAGCAGGCACAGTAACTATGCGGCTATGCCCGCGACTGTAGTGGGCTAGCTGCCTTCGATTGGTTGGCTTGCTAGCTGGTAGGCAGAAACTTTTGTCCAGTCCCCACCGGCTGCGTCAATATTGCTTGGTTAGCTGGTTGCTGGTTTCCGTAGCGAATCATGCATTTACAAAGTCGTTAGGTACTTACAATGTTGACATCATGGACCCTCTCCCTGATACAGGTCGTTTTCCTTGAATATTTCCTCGTCGCCGTGAGGCGATCTTGAAGCTGCCTGATGCTCCTTGCTCTGAGGAACATGCTTGGTATTTCAATAACAACTTGTATGTCTCTCATGCAACACATATAATTAACGTTTCTTGTTTTGGGTCCAGAATGACCACGCTCCGTTTGCTGCCACTGCCCATGTGCTGATTAATTTTGCTTGTGTACAGTGCAACAGAGGTATATGTTTTGCAGACAAGATGAAACTTCTCTACATATCCATAGTAGACATACAGGTAAAGAAACATGCATGTAAGGAAAATGGCTGTCAAAGTCATTGTTCTGATTTTAGGGATTGAGTGACATCAATATCAATAGGACTGATATGTTTGTCAAAGTCTTTCATCCTTGTAGGATCTTTACCATGTCCATGTCCATGCCATAGGCCACGGCCGTGCCATGTCCCCTCCACTGGCCGACACGCATGCACTCATGCTGGTGAGTGCAACACCCTAATTTTCAAACTTTGCGATTAATAAATTTTGTTAGAATTTAATTGCACATGACTAAGAAATTTTAATGTTGCATTTAAATTTTCTTAGACATTTAAATCTTTATCAAAGTAAATTAATGAATCATAGGAGTTCATTGTAGCATTCATGCTGGTACATTATTTTTTGGTTGCTTTTTAAATAATAGGGAAACTTTTTTCTTTTCCTTTCCTTTTCCTTTTTCCTCTTTCGGCTGCTCTTCCTTTCGGCCTGGTTTTACCAGCGCAGCAGCAGCCCCAAATCGGGCCAGCAGCACCCTCCGCGCCATCCCACTTCCAGCCCAGCTCCGCAGCGCAGCCGCCTTGACCAATCTTCTTGCGTCGACCCACTCCCGTGCCGCCTCCGCTCCAGTTGCTGACAGGTGGGGCCTGCCTATCATCCCTCTCCTCGTGCCACACTTGAACCGGACTCCAGTCTGAGTTCCGGCCACTCCCATCCGCCCCCGCCTTCCTTGGCCCGCACGCCAAGACGCCCTCCCCGAGCCTATTTAAACCACCACCGCACCCCCTCAACCCTACCAAGAAAACCCTAAGCTCCCGCGCCCTAGCTCGAGCTCGTCGACGACGACCTGCCCCGTCGTCGCCTTCCAATCACCAGAAGCACCACCCGGAGCACCGCAAGGAGGTAGAGAAACCTCCCATGAAGATCTCGTGCGCTCCCGTGCTTCCTTCCGTGCGCACGAGCTCGCCGTAGTTGAGCTCCTCCGCCCGAGCCGCCCCACCACGTCGCCCTTCCCCTCCGTCACCTCGGCCGCCATGGGAACCACCTAGATTGGTTCGCAAGCTCCCCAGCTTCGTCCCAAGCTAGTCCCCATCGAGTTTTGTGGTTGGGAACTCGAGCTTTGCTCGATTACGGTGAACTTCGCCGCCCAGTGCCGCCAGGCGCCACCGCCCACCACCGCGTAGCGCTGCCAGCCGCCCGATCCCGATCCAATGGCTCAGATCAAATCTGACTGGAGTCAATCCGGTCGCGCCGTTGCTCTTTTGCTAAAGAGATCTCGAGTTTTCTTGTTTTTGCACCCAAGGTCCAGCGCAGTTCAAAAGTAATTAGATCTAGGTCCTTTTTCTTCCATTTTAGCCCCTCCCTTTCTTAGTTTTTATGCTCGCCATCCTAGATATGCTCTTTTATATAGTAGACCTTCGGTTTCTGCGCATAATTAGGTTTTAGCCCTTGGTTTCTTTAAGTTTAGCCCCTGAAAGTTTACTTTTCTTGCAGATAAGCCCTTACATCTTGTCTAGGCTATATCTTTAGGGTTTTATATCCATTTTGAATGATTTTTGCGTCTACAAGTTCGTCTTAATCTGTAGACTAATTTTATGAACTTGTTTTCTCTATTGCTACTATTTGGTGTATTATTTTCTTATTTTAGTTCTTTGTTTGCTTGTATGTACTTGTTTGATGTGAGTAGATGTATGTACTTGTTTGATGTGAGTAGAAGGACCGCAGTTCGAGGGATTCAAAGATCAAGCCTTTGAAGACTTCGAGCAGCAAGAGCAAGTTCAGGAAGGCAAGTCGTACCCT
Source organism: Setaria italica (assembly GCF_000263155.2). Taxonomy (NCBI): domain Eukaryota; kingdom Viridiplantae; phylum Streptophyta; class Magnoliopsida; order Poales; family Poaceae; genus Setaria; species Setaria italica. Next base: position 16,486,402 of record NC_028456.1, read on the forward strand.
TGATGACAATTTGATCCTATGCAATCTTTACTTTTATGTTCAATACACATATGCTATGGACATTAGGTTATAAACATGATGGTTCCTATATAAGGTTTGCCTAGTTCTATCCTTATGCCTTGATCAACCTGGGTTTATATCATGTTGGATAGTTCTTGCTTAGTTGCTCTATTTGGGTATGGTGGTATTAATAAACCAAGGTTTAAACTTTTTTTATTTATGCTATACCTTTCATTAATACAAGATCACCATGCTTAATTGGAACATGGAGAACCACCTAGGAAAATAGTACAACCATAAGAACTATATGGCTCTGGTCTTGGCTAATTTATTAAAGACTCTAGTCTGGGGTAACCTTACCGAAAGGGCAAGAGGGGAGGCGTTGATGGGGTATAACCCAGCCCTCTAGCTGATCTGCTCTATGGTAGCTTCGCAATCTTGAGAGAGGTTTATGCTCTGCTTCGACCTGGAACCTTAGCGGGTTACTACTTACTAGGGAATCTTTGTAAAGGCCTTGTTGCATCCCTGTGCAATCACACCTTGAAAATGTGGTATTGTGCTTGGCCGGCACAGTATGGTTGGGTCTAAAATTCTTTTGAACTTTTACGCGACTTGTGGGTAAAGATGTGCAATCTCTGCAGAGTGTAAAACTGATCGATCAGCCATGCTCATGGTCAAGAGCGGTCTGGATCATCACATGATTAATTTATCAGAAGTTGAATTAAATTGAAGTTATTTATTTATTGTTATCTTTATGTATGTTCATGTTTAATTTGGGGGTATAAACTTATACTTAGTAATTATTAATAAAACTTGACCAACCAATTAAAATGTTGAAATGCTGTTAAACCTTAGCCTATCATTGAATGGCCTTACACTACACATTCCTCATGCTTGCTGCGTACCAACCATAAGTGCACTCACACTTGCTAAAACTACTGCTCAGACCAAGTCAATCCCGAGGAGGTCCTTGAAGACTTTCAGGAGTTCTAGGTGAACGTGTGCCACTAGTCAACAACCTGTGGAGTCGTCGTCATCGTTGGAGTTCTGCTGCTAGAATAAAGACTTATTTGCTATTTTATTTAAAGACCTTCGGTCATGTAATAAATTCAATACTCTCTTTACATTTTGGCACTGTCTATGGTATTTACTGAAGTCGTTGCATGTGTGAAACTTGATCCTAGCGCACATGTAATTTATTCATCTGATTTTTCCTTAACCGGGTGTGACAGAAGTGGTATCAGAGCTGTGTTGACTATAGGATGTTAGCCTAGTTAGAAAATGGTCGAATTTAAGGATTATAATGCTTTAGTAGCCATTCTTACTTAATGTTTGTTTTAAATCTGAATTAATATGCTTATCCTTGCTATTATCCTATCTCCATTGCTCTACTTGTTTCTTTATCTTGTTTTAAACATTTTTTTTACTCTATGCTTCTTGATGATCTTGATGATGAGGTCCTTCAAGCTTGCCCGATGATCTCGATGATCACTCCTACCTAGCGTGCCAGATGTCGATGTTTTATACCCGGCAACCTACCAAAGGGTATCCCGAGGTAGTAGATTAGTTGATGGGGGATCGACAGACCTCGAACTCGAAGGTAGAAGCGAGGACACAAGACACGGATTTATACAGGTTCAGACCGCCAGAGTAGCGTAATACTCTACGTCCTATTTGGGATGTTGTATATTACACCCTGCGCTTGGGTGTTGCGTAGCCTGATTGTTGGCTATTAATGATGGTTCTATGAGGTCTTGGCCTCTGTTGGTGTGAGCTCTGATGATCTAGGTACCCCTATCCTCCTTTATATACTCCAGGGGGTAGGATAACTAGTCGGTTATAAGGAGGAGTCCTAGTAGGATTACATGGTATGAGTCCTAGTAGTATTATAGAGGAACCGTAGTAAGAGACCGTCTTCTTCCTTCCTTGCGGGTACTAGGGATCTATCCTCGACAGGTGCATATCATATTTGCCGGTCCGTGCTGTGCTGAGTTTAATCGTGTTGATGATCTATCTCTTACTCATGAGATTTGGTCCAAACTCCAGAGTTTCCATGAGGGGAATAGTTAGGTGAAGGCACGATTCTTTGAGACTTACCGGCGTGAGTATGAAAACTTTGTTCATTTGTCCGGTGAGTCAGCTAATGCTTTGTTCCAGCGCTTTCTTGCTATTGTGAATAAGATGAAAGCAAACATCACCATCTTACCCTACACTGATCTTGACAGAGCTTTAAAGCTCCTACATGCTTTGGATCACGAGGTGTAGGGTACGAAGGTTGACACTATCATCAAGTCCACAAGCTATGAGACTCTTACAGTTGATGAACTTTTCGCCAAGCTGAAATCGACAGAGGTTGACAAGAGGCTCCTAGCAAAACAAGGGAGCCCTACTGATCCTCATAGTATGGCTCTTGTGTCAGGCTCTGGACAGTCTATGTCTTTGGCTAATCCTTCCACCATGTCCTTTGCTTTGTCTTCTTTGTTGTCTGTTTCAGAGGAGCAGTTGGAGGATCTTGAGGATGAGGAGCTCGCCTTGATCACAAGACGGTTCATGCGCTTCAACAACAACTGCAAGAACCGGCGAAGGAACAACAACAACTGCTTCGAGTGTGCCAATCCAGGACACTTCGCCGCCAACTACCCCGACAAGAACAAGTCCAAGAACGGGTACAACTACAGCAAGTATAAGGACAAGGATAGCAATAAGAAGAAGAAGTACACCGATCGTGAGAAGAACGAGTACCGTAAGAAGACCAAAGCGCACGCCTTCATCGCCTCCCTCAGCAAGAACGGGTACTCGTTTGTATGGAATTCCCATAACAAATTTGCATAATATTTCATTCTTTACAACCTGAAGAGCATATACAGACGCGTGTTACACAAGAACACAATTAAAACACCTTCCACGTATCTACGTATACTTAAATACTACATATGCAATATGCCACTGTTGCGACAATAGATGTCACGGAAATTTTTATCTTGCAAATATGCTCATTGGGGCTTCCTTTGTCGGGCTGTAATAATCAGTGGTTGCTTCACTAGTATAGTCATATGATGCATTCGAAGACAACCCTGCCTGCACTGTGAATGGACTACCAGCAAGGAGTTCACCAGTGCCATGAATCTCTGGACCGACCAGTAGTTGGCGTAGTTCCTGTGCCACTTGGCTCATCGTTGGCCTGCTAGCACCAGTCATAGCCAAACACTTGTCTGCCAGGCTAGCAACTTGACAAAGTACCATGTTATCTTGCTCGGCTATCTCCCTGTCCACGAGTTCTTCCACGAGTTCCAAAAGCTTGCCCTCCTTTGCGGCATCCTTGTACACAGATACAAGGCTCTTCTTATGTTTCGATATAGTGGCATCCTGCGTGTTAATAGTTCAAGAAGAACAACACCAAAGCTGTATACATCACTCTTATCAGTGAGCTCAAAGATAGGTACTCTGGATCTATGTAGCCCATTGTCCCTTTAACTGCTTGAAGGTTTTCTTCAGCTGATATAATCATCGAGCACCCAAAATCAGATACCTTAGCGGAAAGATTGTGGTCTAGGAGAATGTTTGCAGACTTGACATGCCCATGAAAGATTGGGTGGCTAAGTGTATGTAGGTAGGCAAGGGCTTCAGCAGCTTGAGCTGCAATCCTCAAACGGATCTCTAGTGTTCTAATGGATGCCTTGTCTTGGACATGGATTAGATGGTGTAGAGTATCGTTCGGAACAAATTCGTACAATAGAACTGGAGGTTCAAAATGTAAACTGTAACAAAGAAGTTCGACAATGTTTTCGTGTGTGACTCGAGAAAGTATGAGCAGCTCCTGTCCAAATTCTAGGATCCTATCTTGGTCGAGGTTCTTGCATCTCTTGATTGCAACTGGGTTATTGTCTGAATCAATATTATACGCTTTAAAAACTGTCCCCTGACCTCCTTCACCTATGACTCCTCGGTCATCAAAGTTGTTTGTTGCCAATTCAATCTGTTCTCTGTCATACAACTTAAATGAACTGTTCTCTATTTTCATCATATCAATTAACAGTTGACCTCAGTGCTGAGGAAAATAAGCATCCCTCTTACTGATGAGATCCTGTTTCGGGATCCTCTACTTATGCCTGATCCACTCTATCGCAAGAAAAATAATCAGGCCCAAAAACACAGCGGTGCAAATTCCTGTTAAACGGAAAACAAAAATCTTGTAAGACAAATACAAGTCAATGAGAGCTTGCTGAAATACATTTTGTAGTCGAATTTTGTGAAGTCTGAGAGATGAAGTTCATCAGAAATATCCATTGACTACCAAAAGGAGAAAGAGTTACTACAAACTTGTAACACCCCGTCCTCCAAAGCCGCACTGTCCAGCCCTTCTGATGGGGCAGGCACGCGTATACATAGTACCCTGCTTACACTTTTGTCCTCGCTTCGTGTAAAATGATTAACCTAAGGTTGCAATTATGGTTGAAAACGGTTGGGATATACCTCGTTCCGTTTTGCCCCGATTTCTACATTTAACCCAATCGTATTCATATTTTTGGACAAAAACAGAATCGGTACGAAAAACGAAACATGAAATTCGAAATCGGACGAAATCGGTTTAGGCTCTTTCTCGATCGTTTTTGCATATCCCGTTTTCATTTCGGGATAAACCGTATACATTCCGAATTTTGCAGCTTGCAGAACAGCAAAAGTGTGGAGCAGCCTAAGCAAGCCCAGGCCTAGCAGGCCAACAACTCGAGCAGCCAGCGGCCTAGCCCAACAAAGATAGGGTTTACACCCAGCGGCTGCCCTCCGCCTAGCCTTGCCGGCCGCCTCCCCCCCTCTTGATGCTGCGAGATGCGACGCGACGCAACCCCGCCCAGCCGCCCCCGCCTCTGCTCGCCTCCGCTTGGCCTGGCCGGCCGGCTCCCCCCTCTCGACGGTGCGAGACGCGACCCCGCCCCTGCCCCTGCCCACCTCCGCCTGGCCTGGCCGGCCGGCTCTCCCCCTCGACAGCACAAGACGCGACCCCGCCCCCAGCTGGCCGGCTCCCTCGAAAACAATGGCACCCACCGGAGAAACTCCTTCTAGATCGAGAGGCGGCAGGACCAAGACCAAGAGTGTGCGTAGGCTTATGGAGCCGCCGTCAGGCACGCCACCACTTCTTCCTTGTCCAGCAACTGACGAATTCGTAGCTAGCAAATTAGTAGCTTGTAGATTCTTAGTGTTGTACATCTAGATGCAGCCATGCAGGTTGATGATTTAGCAATATTTTCCTTTTTTCTTATCAGAATCTAGAAGTAAAAGACTTGCATCTCAAGAACCTAGTGCTACTCCTAGTTCTAGTCGAACTCCAGCACCACCATCTGTAAGGGGTTCTTCAACACCAAGTGAAGCTACCACTCCAATTACAAATCTAGATGTCCAGATACAAGGTGATGAAGCAACTCCAATTACAAATCTAGATGTCCAGATACAGGGTGATGAAGCTGCAACTCCAATTACAATTCCAGATGACCTAGAGGAAGATGAAGAGGATGACGAAGACCAAGAGCAAGCTCAACTGACTGGCAAGAGGAGGAAGAGGTGCACATCAGCAGTCTGGAAGTACTTTACAAAGAAACTTGAGGTTGTAGAGGTGAATGGACAGAAGTATGAGCAGTTGTGGGGATACTGTAACTTCCCAAAGTGCAAGCAAAGGTACAGAGCTGAAGGAAACCATGGGACAACTTGGGTTAGGAACCATTTGAAGTCGCAACACAATATTGTAAGAGGACAGCAACAGCTCAAAGTTGGTAAGGACCCTGGTACTGAGATTACTCATGTTCAGCCCTACAAATATGACCAAGAAGTTAGTTTGCAGAAATTAAATTTGGCAATAATCATGCATGAATATCCTTTCAACATAGTTGAGCATGAGTATCTTGTTGATTTCATAAAGTCTCTTCGTCCTAATTTTCCGATTAAGTCACGTATCACTATTCGGAAAGAAATAATGGATAAATATTTGGAAGAGAAGGAAGCATTGTATGCGTACTTGAAAACTATGTAGTGCTGCTTTAGTGCAACCATGGATATGTGGACCTCATGCCAAAACAAAGGATACATGTGTGTCACAATTCACTGGGTAGATGATGAGTGGCATATGCAGAAGAGAATTATTGGTTTTCTCAATGTGAAAGGAAGGCATACCAGTGCAAACCTGTCAGAAATATTTACTAAAGTTATGGTTAATTGGTACATTGAGAAGAGATTGTTTGCCTTGACTTTAGATAATGCTAGTTCTAATGAAGTGGCTGTTCATGATATAATTTTAGATCTTAAAGATAATGGTAATGGCTCTCTAGTTTGTGATGGGATCTTTTTTCATGTTAGATGTGCCTGTCATATCCTCAATTTGGTTGCTAGAGATGGGTTGAAAGCAATTTCAGGAACAATTACCAAAATCAAATCACTTGTGTTAGCTGTGAAAGGATCTCCATTACAATGGGAAATGCTTTTGAAGTGTGCCACTAAATCTAGATTGGACACAAAGAGGGGTATCTCAATGGATGTGTCGACTAGGTGAAATTCTACCTATCTCATGCTGAGAGATGCTTTGTACTATGAGGATGCTTTTGTGAGGCTGAAGTCTGCAAATCGTCGTAGGTATGCCAAAATGTCTCCATCACCTGCTGAATGGGGCAAGGCATTTACACTTTATCAATGCTTGAAGAAATTTTATGACCTCACTGAAATTCTGTCCCGTACTTCATATCCTACTGCAAACTTGTTTTATAAAGGTTTCTGTGATATAAAACTCATGTTTGATGAATGGTGCTTTAGTGATGATGCCACAATTAGTGCAATGGCAATTGTAATGAATGAAAAGTTTGAGAAACATTGGCAGCAGTCCAACATTGCTCTTGCTGTAGCTTATTTTCTTGATCCTAGATATAAGAAAAATCTTATTGAATACTACATGAGGAAGTTCTATGGTGATGAATATCAAGTTAAACTTGATGAGTTTGTTAGTGTGATAAAGAAGTTGTATCAGTTTTATGCTAGTTCGGCTAATGCAACATCAAATAAGAAAAGTAGCAGAACTGAACCTAGTAATGCAACAGATATATTAATGGGCAATGTAGATCAAGACCTTGAAAACTTCTTATATTCTGCAAGTGAACCTGGTATGGTTGAGTCAAATGAGTTGGAGAAGTAGATGGCCGAACGTCTTCAGAAAATTGCTGGTGAGTTTGACATCTTAGCTTGGTGGAAGAACAAGAGGGAGGACTATCCTATCCTTACACAAATTGTTCGTGATGTGATGGGCATACAAGTATCGACTGTTGCATCCGAGTCTGCTTTTAGTGCTGCTGGTCGTGTTGTTGATCCCTACTGTAATCGTCTTGACCTTGAGATTGTAGAGGCATTGATTTGCACCAAAGATTGGGTAGCTACAACAAGAAAAGGTGATGATCTGTAGTTCTGTACATACTTTTCAGTTACAAACTTATATTTGCACTTGAAAAATGGACTGATTTCATATCTTTCTTTTTTATTCAGATTCTAAAAATGTTGGATCAATTGTGAGTGACCTTGAAGTGGAGGCATTGTCTACTGCAATGGTTAACAAGCTTAAGTTTGAGGTATATTTTCATTTGGTCATTTTAGATTATCAATATCTTTACTGCTTGTTACTTGTAACTCCTTTCATTGATCCTTATTAACTGTTATACTGCTTTTCTTCACAATGGCAACTTGCCAACTTGCAGCAGGAAGAAATCAATGAGGGGAATGAATGGGACACTAAGAAACTAGAAGACATGGGAAGTGATCCAGATGCCATGGAAAGTGCTGCTGAAATATAACCTATTGGCTAGCCCAAATGGCTCTAAATAATTATGTTTTAGTTGTAGTCAAAACTAGTGCTTTGCTGCTTTTTTGCTATGCTCTTCGGCTGGGAGCCTGGATTGGAGCTATGGACTATGGACTATGGTGGTGTTCTGTCAGTCTGTGTGACTCTGACAATATATTATACCCTTATGCTATTTAGATCTATTGCCCATTTATCAATTGTCATGGTGAATTGGTGATTTGTGTATCAATGTATGTGTACAAGTGAATTGGGCATGACCATGTGTGGTTGTGTCAGTACCGGACTGTTGGCATGTTGTCAACTTGTCATGCTCAACTAGGTTTTACGAGCTGGTGTTTCTGTTTTGCTTTTTGTATTCCGACCGTGTTCGACATGTTCCCGATCGAATTAGTTCGTTTTCGATATCCCGTTAGTTCGTTTTCATGTTCGTTTCCGACCTTCCCGAATTCCATTTCGTTTTCGTATTGAAATGTAAAAGTGAAAACGGTATTAGGGTTATCTCGACTGAGTTCGACCGCTTTCAACCCTAGTTGCACTGCCTCCTAGAGTTGGCTATTTACGTTAGCTCATCACACTCTCAACTTTCCATTTGGAACTAAAGTCCTAGAGCTACCATGCCACATGCATGGCACTCCAAATTGTCCTAGCCCAACTGGCCCATGGAAAGTTCTAGAGGTCTTTCCACGAGCTCCAAGTATTTTATCTATGTTCCTCGTATCCCGAACCATCTCCAGGAATTTTCATGAATTTTTGAGAGTTATGGGAGTATTTTTCGTGATTTAGAAATGATTTTAGAATTTTCTAGAATTGTTTTCGATTTCAAAATTAATTACCAAAAACAAAAGTTATAAAAAGGAGGAAAATATAACCAACTCCAACCCGGTCCATAAATATTTTCCGGTGATCTCCGTAACATCCTTTTTCCAACCCCGCTAGTTCCACCTTATTTCGACAACCTAGCTCCCGCGTATCGATGTCGAACGTGTGCATCAGCTAAACTACGGCAAGCTTTTGCAGTGAGAAATTCGATGAGCAAATCCGGTGAAACCGTAAATCTTTATCGAAGTTGAGCGCACCATGGCGTTGGTGTCGTCGTCGACGTTCCGTTTTACCGCTTCGGTGCGAGTTTGGTGGCCGTTCCCCGCCGATTCCTTGTTTTCCTCTTTCTTTCTGTTTCTAGTTGCCGGCCATGGCCATGGCTTTTCCTCCCGAGCTTCCCCGCAGCACTCGCGCGGCCCCTGGGCGCCCGCACCCTCGCTTGCCGCCGCCGCCTGCTCGCCGAGCCTCTGCGCCGCTTCGCCCCTGCGCCGCGCTGCTTCCCATGCTCCGCCCCCTAGCAGGCCGCGCCGCGCCCCTACCTGTGCGACGCCAGCCCTCGCGCCTCGCGCTCGCCCAACCGCGCCCCGCGCAGCCGCCCTGCGTAGGGCTGCAGCCGCCACCCAGATGCGCCGCCGCCTACCGCAGCTCCCCGCGTGCCCCTCCCCTGGCTGGCCGCCCGCCGGCAAGGCCCATCCACCGGCTACACAGATCGGGTTGACCGACCCAAGGTTGAAGATGAAGGCAGTTTTTCGTTTCGGCCCCCGAAGAAAGTCCTAATATTATAACCAGTACAAGTTTAAGTTTTTAACGCATTTATGCCCTCGGTAAGGTAGTTTTTCATTTCGGCCCCCGAAGAAAGTCCTAATCTTATAACCAGTACAAGTTTAAGTTTTTAACATATTTATGCCCTCGGTTTTCGCAGTTAAGCTCCTAGAAGTTTTTAAATCTCCTCAGCAAGTTCCTAGAGATTTCTTAAGCCATATCTTTCGCATTTTAGCTCTGTTTTGAGTGATTCTTTTGCTCACGTGTTCGTATTAACATATAGATTAGTTTTGTATCGCTGATGTTTGGTGTACTGTTTCTTTTTTTATTGTATTGTTTTCTTTGCATATGTTTGTGTGATGCGTAGAGAACGTGCCGTTCGAGGTTTTTCTTGAAGATCAAGGCTTTGAAGACTCTGAGCAGCAGCAGGGCTTAAAGGAAGGCAAGTGTGTCCTTGTACTTTTGTCCTAATGATCTTATTCAATCACTATTGCATTTGCTTGTATTTAATTTGACGGGTCCTATTAAGGTTTGTCTTGTTTTTATGATCATTCCTTGTCAACCTGGGTTTATCTTTCCGTTGGGTAGCTATGCTTAGTTGCAATAGCTTGGGTTATGGTGGTTTAGTGAACATGAATATAAACTTATTTTATTTATGCTATAGCTCTAGTTAATTACAAGAATACCATGCATTAATTGGAACATGGAGCAACCACCTAGGAAAACAGTGCAACCAAGAACTAATGGGCTCTGATCTTGGCTAATTAAGTAGAGACTCTAGTCTAAGATAACCTTACCGAAATGGAAAAAGGGAAGGTGTTGATGGGGTATAACCCGACCCTTAGGCTGATCTGCTCTATGGTAGCTTCGCAGTCTTGAGAGAGGTTTATGCTCTGCTTCGACCTGAAACTTTAGCGGGTTACCACTTACTAGGGAATCTTTGTAAAGGCCTCAAAGCATCCCTATGCAATCACACCTCGGTAGTGTGATAAGTGCCTGGCCCGCATAGTATGGTTGGGTCTAAAGTTTTTCTAAATTTTTACATGACTTGTGGGTAAAGATGTACAACCTCTGTCTAAAACTGATCGATCAGTCGTGCTCACGGTCAAGAGCGGCCTGAACTCTCATATGATAATTGAACTTGAAGATGGACTTAAATTATGGTTATGGTTATGCTTTCACCATATGCTTATGGCTCATATTTATGTTAATGTGGGTTGGTATGTACTTATACCTTAGTATTCAGGTGCTAATAAAATTGACCAACTAAAATTGCTTATTGTAGTAAACCAGTAAGTCTCTCCTTGTTTAAGCCTTGCATTCATACGTTCCCCACACTTGCTGAGTATGACATGTGCTCACCCTTGCTATAACCAACGTTGCTCAGAAGAAGAGGCTCCTATGAAGTTGTTGTGAAGATGGTGCTGAGATCTAGGCGTACGCAACTTTCGGTCCATTTCCTATGAAGTTTGGAGCCTCCGTTTTGAGGATTACACTGTAAATCTCTTACAGACTCTCTTTCTTTTCGTGATACCATTGCTATTATTCACTTATGATGTCACTATATGAATGAAATTTGTATGAAATTAGATCCTGACATACATATAGGTAGCACTTGATTTTGTTTCAAAACTGTGTGTGATGGAAGCTATGCGCAACGCAAGAGGTCGTAGGTTCGAATCGCACACACCGCACACAAGCATATTTCGCGTGAAAAATTGCGTGACTTGTGCGCATGTGTGAGCATCCCCGAATTCGTAATCCTCGTTGGGAAATCGAGGTTAGTTGTTCGTGTACTGCACGTCAAAATGTGCCGCGCGTGAGAAACACGCTCATTTGTCAGTTTACGCGGGATGATTGATAGAAGTAGGCGAAACTGATGCTAGGTTGGCAACTTTTGCCGGGTCATCGCGCTCACCCGCGCCCTCCTCCAGTCTTCCCATCGAGTAGACCGACCAAAAAGGTGTGGGTAGGTGCTTCACGAAGTATCACCATCAAGCCAACACGCGTTTACTCAGTCAACCAACGCACGAGGGTTTGGAGTTTTCTTTTCATTCTATCATGAAAGCAGTACATATCTCGCGACTTGGACGCGTTTACTCAGTCAACCATTCTACCGAAGAGGATGATGGTGATGATGGCGGCAGCATCATGTTCTCTGCATATCTGGACAAAGGGGAAGAAAGAGGGGTAGGGTGAGGATCGGGTGGAGGAGAGTGTGTGCCAGGTACGGTGGTTTTTTTTTTCATGGGTGCGAAAGTATCTTCTACAGTTTATGCTAACATTCAACCCTCTTTGATAGAAAGGTTAAAGGGCTTTAATCTTAAGTAATGTTATGCGAAGTTATTCAAAATGATGCATTGCTAAATGTGTTAGGCATCTTGCTGGCTCCTGTTATAGTGTTATTACAACGAAACTTGAGTTGCTATATAAAGTATGTACAAATTTTCTATAAAAAACCTTCATTGCATCTTTACAAGAGAAGCATAAGTGGCAACCTTATCAAAACCATATACAGACTATTAAAAATGTTACTAGAATCCTCACTACCATATACAGACTATTAAAAATGTTACTAGAATTCTCACTACCAGAATCTAGAAGTTTACCATGTGTCTATAGCACACGGCGAAGAACAAAAAATACTCAGCAAAACCTTTACCGAGTGTTACACTCGGCAAACAGTACACAGCATAAACAGTGCCGGCAAAGTTTCTTTGCCGAGTGTTTTTATCGGGCACTCCGCAAATATTTTGCCGACTGCTAAAACCGACGCTCGGCAAAAAAAAAAGTAACGTAACGGCACGAAGACGGTCACGGCGCGTTTGCCGAGTGTCTAACGGCAAGGGCACTTGGCAAATAAGGCATGTTTGCCGAGTGTTTCTTCCGTGGACACTCGGCAAACATGGCCTCTTTGCCGAGTGTCACAGCCCAGACACTCGGCAAAGATGTATCTGCCCAAAGCATTATTGTATTTCTCCAAGCTATATATTCAATTCTATCATGATCACCTAGACATAAATTCATTATGATAACATTGATAATCAACATATAGAAGCTCCCACAAACAGTACTGCCACATTGTTCACATGACAATGGCATCCTCATGTACCATCTCCTGACCAAAAGTATTATTACCTACAAATTCTCTATTTCTAGCAATGAACCAGATACTAGTCTAACTATGCTTCTGATCAATTTAGCTTTCCATCCCTGCAAAAAAGAAAATTTTGATTAAGCTAAAGGGTAACAGAAAATGCATAAATGACTTACACATACATTCTGGTAGCCATATCTAAAGGGTAACAAAAATCTAACTAAGCATACTACATGATGCTGCCTCATACAGTAGAGTAGCCTGGAGTAGCATGTAATAGATTAAGCAGAGTGATGTGCATGTAAAGTGTAAGCGTTGAATTGTGTGTGCTTGTAATGAAACTATAAAAAAACAGTACATACAAGTGGCAACTAGATAATCTGGCAATAAAGCACACAAATTAAAGGTTCTGAACTAACATGGAAAATTCAAACTAATCTGCAGTTCTGCACTCAAAGCACCCTTTTAACAGCGACTCTATGCTTAGTGCGGCAACACATACACAATGTAGTAAATCAGAAACATTACCAGTGCCTTGCGGAACTCTTTCTTTCCTCACAAAGCATCACCATGACCTGCAACACCCCAACTTGCACATCAGCTCCCCAAAAAATAAACCCGGCCATGTAGCCATGTAGGTAACATAATTGGCATTGCAAAATGCTTTCCATGCAGGAATACCCAAACATTTTATCATACATCAACTATCCTAAAATCAATCGATGCGTTTTATTTTTAGCAATATGGCCTCAGATATCAGGAGCTCACAGCAGCCTAGCATAAAAGTGAGAACAAATCAGGCAGCACTTGCCGAGCTGCTGCTTAAAGGAAGCTTACCAGGGAAGCCTTGTGAACATATATGCTTGAATCCTTGAGATAGCACTGATGTGTGTAGTTCTGCACAAAAAAACGATGAGAAGATATCACAACTTATAGATCTCCTTTGCATAGCTGTTAAGCTTCAGTATATATAGAAGTGTAGATTAAATAGTTCTAGATGACACAGAGCTCGTTCGTTTCGGCTGGAACGGCCTGGAACGTGGCATGTTCCACTTGGATCGAATAGGTCAAAACCAGGCTGGACCAAAAATGATTGTTCGTTTAGATACGGCCCGGAATGAAAACGGACCTGGATTGAAATTCTCCTCCACTATGCAGTCCGGATCGGATCCGTATGTCCTCACCTCTGGATCGGAACCAGCGGACGGCACTGGCGGCGCGAGGCTCTACGAGGTGACGCTAGGTGCGGCTCCGCTGGTGGCGAGCGAAGCGACGCGGGGGTGGCGCGAGGTGGCGGCGTGGCGGTGTGAGGTGACAGCGTGGGACATCTTCGACGGCCACCACCGCGACAACGGCCACCGCCTTCTCGCCGGTAAGCCACTACCTTCGCCGGCGCTTGATCTGGGCACTCATTACTTAACCTGTCGATGGCTCGTTTCTTGGTAACCTGTCGATGGATCCGGAGAAGCAGATCGATGGTAACCTGTCTCTGCCGCCTCTGAATCTTGGGTTACATATTTCTTTCATTCGCTTTTGTTTTGGAGGAGATGAAACTGCATCGCGTTTGGTCGATGCTTTCTCCTCGATGCTCCTAGCTCCCTTTTCGATTTGTGTTCATCAAATCCAGAGAGGCGGTAGAGGGGCTCTTGTTGTACGCTGCTGGTGTATGTAAGTACAGTATATTCTTATACTTGTTTAAACCTTTGAAGAAATCAATCATGCGAATTGAAAATGAAACCCAAATTCTTTAGAGCAACAGGCATTGCCGCCTGCATCCACTAGCTATTATGATGAACTGAACTGTTATCCCGATCGTGTCTAGGATAGGCTCACCGATCGATCAAAACGCCATCTTGTGTTCCTTGCTGGAACTCTTCCTGTCGTTGCCTGTTGGGATTGGCATTTGCATTTTGGGAGGATGCGGGAACATTCGATGGCCGGGGGCGTGGTTGGTGTGAGCTGTGACTTTGACTTGGTGAAGCAAGAGGTTGAGGACTCTTGGTGTGAAATTTGAGGTGAATATGCTCCCGGTCATGCTTGCTGGCAGTGGCAGGTACTCCCTCCGTCCCGATTTAACTGTCGCTCGGGAATCAGGATTGTGAGGGGAATACGGTTCCCGAGCGACAGTTAATAGGGGACAGAGGGATCGGAGTAGATAATTGCAAAAAGGGAAAGCAAGAGCCCCAATCAAGACCACAGGATTGGTGAAGCTAATGGGTGAATATTTTAGTTTCGAATTTTTCAGAATCGAAGAAAGATGGTGCTTGGTCGAGCAAGATTCTTTAGTACAAGTTATTCTGAAAGAATTGAGATATTGAGTTGACCTAGTGAAGTACTGAAAATAGCTATTAGTTCTAGTTCATCTATTTAATATATCCAGAATTGTTTAATCGATCTGACTATCTAGAATTGTAATGTTAAATTTTCAACATGGTTCTATGTGATCATAATGTATTTTTCTTTTAAGTGGACAAGTAAACTTAAACTTGTTGCTGTAAATTTGCTGGTTTAAGAACAGGACAATCTATTCCTATCCAGCTGAATAACACACATTTGGAAAGCTGGAATAGTTCCTGGACCGGAATAGAACCAGATCAGGATTGAGTGAAGGAGCCGGATTCACTTAATCAGGCCCTGGAATGGTTCCTGGACAGGAAACATTCCAGAGGAACCGAACAAGCCCTAAATGATCTGTTTCTACACCCATAATCCAAACATCTTACAGTCGATTCATGAATCTTGTGCAAAAACACTATGCATCACTATGCATCATGCTTGTTCTATGATTTGGCATTGCTGTCGAATTTTGAATCTTAATGTCTTCTGCAATCTATTCTTTTCAGTATATTTCGTTCATAGCTTACATAGTGTATATGTGGGTGCTACTAATTACTATACATAGTGTATATGTGGGTGCTACTAATTACTACTCCCGAGGAGTTAAGTTGTGTTAGAACTGTGCTGGTCTGCGCGTACTTACACACTAGTAGAGAATTGGCCTTTAGTCCCGGTTGGTAGGGTGCATATCTCCCGAAAATCCATTCGGGATAAACCAACCGGGACAAAAGGGGGGTCTTTAGTCCCGGCTGGATTCCAACCGGGACTAAATGGCGCCCTGCATGGCACTGCCTGGCGCCTGAATTTTTCATGCATGCATCACATACGTAGTACCGCGGCCCTTTTGTTAACCTTTAGTAGTTGAGATTTTTTTAGAACGAAATCAACTAGTATTTAAACGAATGGGATTTGTAATTATACAATTACTATATATATACACAATTCTTATACACAATTCAACTAGTACAAATCGATCATAATTAGCGCGTATTATATATACAAATAAATCAAAGTATCTATCTACAATCTTCCCGTCGTGGTGTTGCTGATCGGAGTGTCTAATTGTCGTCCATCGTAATAAAATTCTCCTTTTGGATCTACCACATCGTCCATTAGGAATCCAATGAGACCTTCACATATTGCCGCTACTCTTTCTTCCTTCAAGAGTCCTTGTTGAATATTTAACATCTATAATTTGGAAATTTGTGAATGTTACATGAACAAATACATATAAGGAGCTAGAAAATAATTAACTAGTAATAGTTTTATTTTATGTACTTTAAAGTTGTGCGGCGTCATCTTCAGTCCCTTGGGTCCCATAAAACTGTGCATGTGCTCACAGATGTAGTAGCCATATAGATTATTCCCGGATTCCTGTCTTAAGCACTTCAGTGCGGAAAATAATAAGTTACGAAATATTCTTGTTATACAATGTAATAAATGTGCAGACTTCATACGTACCGGGAAGTCTGTGTTCCATGTAAGTTTTTCTTTGAATGGACCTTTGTGTGTCCTTATGAATTGTTTTCATGCATTGCGGATTAGAATAATGAATGATATAGTGTAACAGGGATAAAATTTAGGAAACAAACTTTTGCATAGAGATAAAGGTCCAGAATTATTACAAGCCTAGCATGTCTTGCACTTCTTGGTACTCCACCGGATCTTTCCTCAACGAATCGAAGACAGTGACGTGGCTTCTTTCAGGCTCAATTATAATAAGGATCCAGTGGAAGCTGCGTGCGTAAAATGTTCATGCATATTAGAGCTAACTAACATGTAGAGATAAGGAAAAAGACATCGAAAGTAGACGGTATACACACACTTACTTGAAGTTGTATGGAAGTAGTATGAAATCCTTGAATGTTTGTTTGTCTAGGAAATTGTATACTTCCACCAAGGTTTTTTCCGGCGCTAATTGTATCTGTTGTTGGTTAACTACAGATGGATCCATGAAGCCTATATGTAGGTACGCCTCTCGGCGGCATGTCTGAATTAGCATCCTACATGAAATGGAAGACGAAGTTAGTACAGTGACGCACGCCAAAATTTACATGTAGAGATAAACGGACACTTACAGAACCCAAGCGCTGATCAGAGAGACGTCCAGGGCATCATGATGGTACACTTCGTATATATCCTTGAAGTCTAGCCACAGCACTTTCTCGCCTTCGACATGAAAATCTATCGGTTTTACCTTCAGGCCGAGCATCTCCCTCGAGTCGGCGGATGCCATCATGTACCATTGATGGAATGCATACATCTTTGTTGATAGCTTCCGTACCAATGAAGGCTTTACTATAGGTTTGCCTAGCTCATAAGGCCATCTCGACTCAGGGGGCGGTGCAGTTGGCGTCTCAACTTGCCCTATGCATTCATCAAGTCCCAGACCTGTTTCTTCCATGAACTTCAATACATTTGCTTGTTGATCCAAGGGCATTGCTTTTACCCGTTGAGCATCTTTTTTTGATAAATGGCTGAGGTCGGGGACAGGACCGATCTCGAGGCGTGGACCAATTGACAAGATTGCATAAATATTATGTATAAGTATACCTTAATAGTGAGGTTGCCGACCGGTGCATGCAGCTCACATGAGGTCCGTTGCGTGATGGCATCCACGGGGAACCGTTGCTCCTCCATGGGTAACCTGGGCGTCTGCGCATCGGGGACCCCTGTAGAAGCACAACTGCTCAAGAGGCGTTGAGAAGGGCTGGCGGGGTTAGGATTCGGCAATGCTCCAGATTGGGCCAACTCCACAACTGCGTGGGCCACTCGACGATTGATTTCCTCCATCATGCTTTGTTCTTGTGCCTGCACTTTAGATTCTAGCATCTGCCGCCAGCTCTCCTCGATCTGTTCCTTTCTTCGCTTCCAGCTTCTGTACGAGGCGCTGTCGCCTCAGAAAGGAAACTTCCACGGAACCACCCCGAACCCTCGGCAACGTCCTGGGTGCTCCAGATTACCGAGGGCCAATGTGAGCTCATCATTTGATCGGTCCACCTTCAACCTCCCAGCCTTAGAATCTTCAATGTTCTTCACAAGATGTTCGGCCTTCTCACGTATTGTGTCATTAAAAATCAACGTCCCATCCTCTTGGCTCAGGGAGCCTCCATGAGCGTAGTACCAATTTTTTGATCGTTCGAGCCATTCAATAGTTGCAGGTACGATTCCCCGTTCAATCAGATCTTGTTCCATCTTCCTCCACTTGGGAATTGCTGAGCCATACCCACCTCGCCCCAGATGATGATGGTAGCCCTTCTGACTAGCATTTGTTGTGTTGGTCATGATCTTTTTCACACCGTCGTCACTCCTCTTATATTCAACAAATGCATCCCAGTGGTCCCTCAACTTTGGCCACGCATTGAAGTCTAGAGTTCGGCCCTTCTTAATGTAGTGGGTATCCAGCATCTTCTTGAATGTCTGAAATTGTGTAGCCATCTTCTTAAGCGTCCACGCTTTCACATCCTTCTCAATATATCCTTCGGGGAATGTGAAATGTCTCTTGACATCTTCCCACAGCATATTCTTTTCTGTCTCCGGGAGGGCGTACGGATTAGTGCTTCTGCCCTTCCATTCTCTGATGCTGATAGGCACGTTGTCCCGGACGATTACCCCGATCTGACTCACGTACTTCTTTGCTACTTTCTCGGGAGCAACCGGCCTGCCCTCTTCTGTCACTTCCGTGATGACAAGCCTCCCTTCCATCACCTTTGTACGACCTCGGGTCTTCTACCCTTGCGTTGATCCGGAGGGCTAACAGTTCAAGATTCGTTAATTAGTACGTAGTAGTAACGGTGGCGTGAAACAATACAAGAATCGTTATATATACCTCGCCGGAACCTTCCACCACGGCAAGGTGTTGCTGGGGCTGTTGCTCTTCATTTCCATCGGCGGACATGTTGAGGAACATGTCCGCCTGGGTGCCCTCTTCATCCGTGTACGATAGTGGAAGGTTGTCACCACTACCATCACCAGCGATTATCTGCTCCATGATATACCTTGCGGTCTCATCGTCTGCCATTTCAACTATTGATTGAAACATACATGGAATCATACATGACAGTCATAGAAATCGTCTTACTTATATGTATATAATGAAATCATAAAATAACATGAATCCTACAAAGTCCGGAATATTTATACAAATTTCTACAAATTAGTAGTACTTTATGATGAATTTCTAGCAATAACATGAATTTTTACGAATTTCTAGCAATAACATGAATTTTTACGAATTTCTAGCAATAACATGAATTTGCGAAGGCCGGGGCGGCGGGCAGAGGCGGGGACGGAACCACAGGCGGTGCCTAGGTTGTGACGGCGGCGGTCAGGGTGGCGGGACGGCGGAGGCGGGGACGGAACCACGATGAAACACGATTCATTTCTAACCTAGGCAAAGCGACGAACCTAATTACTACTAATTTACACTAATTTGATTTTTAAACACATATACAAAAATCTATTGAATTTGTACCTAATTACTACCTATTTATTTTCTAACTTAAAAAAAGGCCCTTGCTGATGCAAGCCGGTGGGCTTGCGTCAGCAAGGCGGTACTCCCGGCGCCAGTGCCGGCCGACGCGGCAGACCTCTCGCGCGCGGTCGTCGACGGTGGCCGGGGTGACGAGGTGGCCGGGGTGGCGGGATGGCGGCGGCCGGGGCGGCGGGACGGCGGCGGCCAGGGCGGCAAGGACGGCGGCCGAGGCGATGACGGAGCGAAGGCGCGCGGGACAGCGGGACGGGGGAGGCGGGACGGCGACGAGGGGCGACGAGGCGGCGACGAGGATGGAGGCAGCGATGAGGCCCGCGATGGAGCTCTAGTGGCCGGCGGCGACGAGGTAGGGGCCGGGCGCGACGGACGAGGAGGATCGAGGCGGGCCGGCCGGGGCGATGGAGGAGGAGGATGTCTAGGCGCGGTCGGCGGCGGGACGACGACAGCCAGGGCAATGGGGGACGATGACGGCGGCGGCTGGCGAGGGAGGCGGACGGGCGGCAACGGAGCAGAACGCGCGCGGGACTTGGTGAAAATTTTTCTAAGTGTAACTGGCGTGGGGGTAGAAGGGGCTACAGTGCCTTTTAACCCCCCCCTTATCCCGGTTCGTAATGGCACCCGGGACTATCCCGGTTGGTGACGGGACCTGGGACAAAAGGATGCATCCGCCAGGTGGGGCTGGGAGCCTACCCTTTTATCCCGGGTGCCAGCACCAACCGGGATAAAAGGGGGGGGGGGCTTTTATCCCGGTTGCAGTTGGCAACCAGGGTAAAAGGGTACGTCCAGGCGGGAGACAAAAAGTACCCTTTTATCCCGGTTGCAGTTTGCAGCCGGGATAAAACGGGGGCCTTTTGTCCCGGTTTCAATTGGCACCCGAGATAAAAGGTCTTTTTCCTAGTTTTCTTCTCCCGCTTGTTTTTTGGAAATGGATTTTATTTATCTTTTCACTGCATTTCAGGATGAAAAACAAAAACCTTCACATATTTTGTACATGCAAAAATATATTTAATTAGCGAGTAAATTGACAATAAGTATGATTTAGTCATTAATTCTATACCAGTTCATTTAGCCTCTAAAATATTTATTTTACTGCAGCGCTGTGATCAAGAAAATATTCAATTAAATAATTTCAATGCGCAGAAAAATCCATGTTTGTATGTGGTTAACATTGTTCATGTTTATCTAAAAAATCTTCACCTAACAAATTTAAGAACACATGACATCATACATAGGGTAAATTAAAAATTGTATCAATTAATACATAAAGGTCATGTAAATTTAGCGCATTACAATACAACGTTGTAAAATTTCTTCTTCACGAAAGTTCCTTGATCATGATCGCGGCGTAAGTACGGAGCCTCTTCTTTGGATAGCAGGATGCTTGGATCAACTTCAACGGCGAATGGAGGCATGCCATCAAACTGATCATAATCATCTGATTGGTCTGTTTTATCCTCGACTCCCATGATTTTTCTTTTACCTGGAAGAACTATGTGGCACTTTGGCTCCCATGTCTCTTCTGGATTCCTCTTGGGTTTGCTACACATGTCCTTCACATAGAACACCTGATGCACATCATTGGCAAGTACGAATAGGTCATCACTGTATCCAGTCTTGCTCAGATCTACTATTGTCATTCCGTACTGATCTTTGGTTACGGCAGTTAGCTTCACCCAATTGCAAAGAAATAGAGGGATGTACAGCGGTCCGTATTCGAGTTCCCATATCTCCTGTATGAAACCATAATACGACTCCTTGCTATTATTTCTGTCCATGGCATCTATGCGGACACCACTATTCTGGTTCGTGCTTTTCTGGTCCTGGGCTCTCGTGTAAAATGTATAACCATTTATCTCATAGCCTTGGAATTTGATGATTGTGCTAGCAGGTCCCCTGGCTAACCAGGCAAGCTGTGGGTGAATCTCAGAGTTACCCATATGTTGTTGGCGCAACCAGGAGGGAAAAGTTTCCATGTGATGACGGGTAAGCCAAGCATCGGATTTGGTCAGGTTTTTGGAAGCTACCATCTGTCTGTGCTGCTCGATATACGGAGACACAAAGGATGACTATTGTAGAACAGTGTAGTGTGCCTTGTCGAACAAATCAGTATCATTGCTCAAACTTGATTTCCTTCCAAGGGTGCCCATTCCTCGGAGCCTCCCCTCGTGGCGTGAAGTTGGAATCCCAATCGAGTCAATTGAATCAATAAAATCAACACAAAACTCGATCACCTCCTCTGTTCCATATCCCTTGGCGATGCTTCCTTCTGGACGGGCATGATTAAGAATATAGTTTTTTAGGACTGCCATGAACCTCTCGAAAGGCCACACATTGTACAGGTATACAGGTCCGAGAATACCAATCTCTTTTACTAGGTGAACCAGTAAGTGCGTCATAATATTGAAGAAGGATGGTGGAAATAACAACTCAAAACTGACAAGACATTGCACCACATCTATCTGTAGCTTTGATAGCTTGGATGGATCGATTGTCTTTTGCGAAATTGCATTGAGAAACGCGCATAGCTTTACGAGCGGCAACCGGACATTTTCTGGTAGAACACCTCTCAGTGCAACCGGAAGCAACTGGGTCATCAACATGTGGCAGTCACGAGCCTTGAGATTTGTAAACTTCTTTTGTTTCATATTTATTATTCCCTTTATATTCGAGGAGTACCCAGACGGGACCTTCATACTATTCAAGCATTCAAACATGCTATCCTTCTCTTCCTTGCTGAGAGTGTAACTGGCAGGACGTAAGTAGTGCTGTCCATTATCTCTCTTTTCCGGATGTAGGTCATCTCGTTGCCCCATGGCTTTCAGGTCCTGTCTGTCGGTGTTTTAGACCGGCAACCCACCTAGGGGGTACCCTAGGTGGTCTTTTATGCGGTAAGGGTCGTTGAGAATCAATGAATCAATGGTGATGCAAGGAACACGATTTAGACAGGTTCAGGCCGCTAGATCGTGTAATACCCTACGTCCTGTGTGTTGGTTTGTATGGCGATATGTTGAGATGTCTTGAGGATCTGTTTGAGGGGGGTCCCTGCCCGGCCTTATATACTCGGGAGGGCAGGGTTACAAGTCTGAGTCCTAGTCGGGTACTATTACAGAGTTCTACTCGGTACCGGCCCGAGTAGTTTTCCATAAACATACAAGACTAGTCCGAGAAGGATACACCCATCCTTGTTCTGATCATGTCCGAGTACGTCCCTTAGTGGGCCGTCCAAGGCCTTCTCGTGGGTCTTGGGAGTATGCCCGACAAGCCCCCGAGTACTTTGTAGTCGTGCGCCATAGTCTTGGGCACTGCAGGCACTACCCGAGTAGTTTTGCAAACTGAAGTGCTCGAGTACTGTTGCGTGGCTGGAAGGTACTCTTTCTGTAGCTTCGAGTTGTCTTTGTCCCGAGTAATTTTTATATGGTAGTGCGATGTCAATCGCACTCCATATGGAGTATCCCCCGAGCCTTAGGTTGAGTCGAAGAATCAGGCTTAGGGTCAAACCAGCTTTTGCCCATTTTACCCTCGGAGATCTTGAAAAAGAAAAACCTGACCAACGGGTACGGTACCCGCAGCCCCCGAGCACTTAGGCGATTCCTGTCGTTGAAGTGGTCATCAATCCGTTGAATGCAGTAGCCGTTGGGTGTTTATTGCAATTAATACGCGATTAATCTGTCCGTTGCGTAACTGACGCGTCGAAACCGGAAGCTGGCGGAGATAAATCTGGACAGACCCGTTTCGGTTGCTGTGACGCCGCACGGGTATTAGATCTGCTCTTCCTCCTCCTCTGCGCCTTCGCTCGCTGTTTCACCGCCGCCAGTGCCGCAGCCTCCGCCATTGCCGCTCGGGTCCGAGTAGAAGCTTCTTCCTTGACTTGAGGTTGAGTCCATCAGATGCGCTCCAAGAAGATGGGCAAGAAACCCGAGAAGATCCAAGGCAAGGCTCCGGCAATGGGCAAGGTCAGATCCAAGAAGAGGAAGGAGTTGGTGCTGCCGGCACCGAAGGTGGGGCCGACGAACCAGATTGCTCCGCCGCCACCTGGGGTAACTTGGCAACACTCGGTGATGAAGGAGGAAGCAGTCCAGGCACTGGTTGATGCCAAGCTCTTGCAGGCGAAGGAAATCGTGCAGTGGCGCCCCACATTTCCCAATGCGTGGCAGTTTGAGGAACATCCTGCCGAGATGGTTATGCTTGCTCACTTCGTGGAAAGGGGACTGGCCGTACCCACCTCCGACTTCTTCAGAGGTATTCTTGAGTACTACAATCTTCAGCTTGTCCACCTGAATCCCAATGGAGTACTGCACATGTCTATATTTGTACATCTGTGCGAAGTTTATCTGGGAGTACCTCCAAGTCTCGAGTTATTTAGGAAACTGTTCCGTTGCAAGCCTCAGCCGAGTGCCCAGTGGACCGAAGTCTTTGCAGGCACCGGGTTCCAACTCAGGAACTCAAATGCATATATTGAGTATAATCTGACCGACTCCCATGGGGATTGGAAGAAAAGGTGGTTCTACATCGGGAACCATGATCCTCGCTTGCCAGTGGTGACTGGTCACGCGCCCAAGCATGCGGAAAATTGGATAAGCGAGCCAGAGGACACCCCCGAGCTTGATCTCCTGATGCAGCAGATCGCCGAGTTGAAGGTACTCAGTTTGACTGGGATCAATGTGGCAGCCAGCTTCCTTAAGAGAAGGGTTCAGCCACTTCAAAAACGTGCTCACTCGAGAAGTGAGTACTCAGGTCTGAAGGATCCATCGCGTATGTCTAAAGAGGACATATCTGATGATGACGTGGAGGCACTGCTGACTAAATTTTTCAGGAATTATCAGGGAGTACCAGTAATCCCTGCAGCCCTTCGTCAGTATGACGCCTGGTACGAGCCAGAAGTGGTAAGTATTTTCCCCCTGACTTGTTCTTCTTTGACTTGTGATTCTTGTTGCTGACATCAATTTGTTGTTTGAAGTCCCGAGTTCTTGCCGGCTATGTGGCACAGTCGGAAGGAGAGTCGGAAGCTGTTGTCGAGGAGTCGGAGGATGAGCCTTCACCTCATGTCAAGAGACGTAGAGTAGTCCGCAAGATGTCTGCGGCTAAGTCTGCTTCAACCCCTGAGAAGTCTCGGGGTACCAAGGTGTGTAGTCGGTAACTTGTGTATTACTGATGAACTTGAAATGCGTTATTGATGTGGCGAATCTTGTCTTTGTTCGCAAAGGCTGTAGATGAGGCTGTTTCTGAAGAAATAGCCATGTCCGACCCTGAAGTCGGTGATGCGGCCGTTGACACATTGCCAGAGAAAGTGTCGTCAACAGCTGTGGTAGCCCCCGGGTTAACCGCGCCAACTCCGTCGGCTGCCATGCCTCCCATTGCTGACCAGGCGGTTCTGGGGCTGCCTGCTGGAGTAACAAAGGAGGTGTCACCAGTACTTGCTACTGGCACCCTGCTGTCCAATGTGATTGCCAGTGGTAAGCGTTATCCTTTCTGATTGTAGTCATTTGAGTAGTACTGTAGTCTTGACTTCGGTTTTGTAGGTCTTGGTGAGAAGACGGTGCCGGCGGCTGTTCCCACGGCTCCGAGTACTCGGCCGCCTGTCGCCGAGAAGAAACGTGTGCGACTGCCGCCATGTTCAACCCGGTGAGCTTCCTTGTCCGTTTGAATGACGTTGAATTGTCTTGAAATCGTGTAGTAACACTTTTGTGGTACAGAGATGCAGAGGAAACTATCCCTGAAGAAACAGGGGTAGTGCCGGATCCCTCGACTACAATATCTGTTCCTCTGGAGGACTTGATTGTTGAAGAGGTACCCGAGGTTGACGCCGGCCGTCTTGGAGCTACTATGTCGATGCTCCAAGACGTGATTCGCTCAGCGGAGGTACCTGATGCTGCAGTAGGCTCAGGGAGTGCCGGCCTACCATCATCTTCCGGCGGAGTGCTGGCTGTTGTTGAGAAATCCAAACAAACGACTGCTCCAGGTAAATGCCTGTAATTTGTTATGGTAGCCGTAGTCGGTAGCTGATATGGTAAATGTTGTAGGTGCTTCTCTAGGTACGAGTCCGCATCTTGTGGAGAGTACCCAAAGGCCAGTACTCAGCCTGCCTTCTGACTTGGAGTTCCAGAGGACCATCAACGTTTTACGGGGCTTCCAGGTAGATATTGTTGATGTTATAGCATGACCCGAGTAGTCGGGAGGCTTCTAAACTGCTTACACCATACTTGGATTTTTCAGGAAAGAAGCCGCCAGTTGGAGCAAGAATGTGCCCAACTGACAGAAGCTCTTCGGGTGCATGAAGTCGGGGTGAAGTCCTTTGCCGTGGAACACGCGGATCATGCCGTTCTGCAGGAAAAACTGGAGAGCCGCTACAAATCCTTGAATAAGAAGTATCAAGGTAAGTAATGTGACTACTTTGGGTGTGTCCAACTGTAGTTGGCTGTGGCCTAAGTTCTGTTGCTTTGTAGAGCTCAGGAAGCAGGAGGCGGCTGCAAAGAGCCAAGTTATCAACTGGAGAAATGCTCATGACCGGGTGGCAGATGAAGCCGAGCACCTTCGCGCCGCGCTCACGGAAGCACAGGCTTTTTGCGAGCATCAGCAGGACTAAAAGTTTCAGAATGGCGTGATGCTTGCCATGGCTATGGTGGCATGCAGAGATCATGCCCAGACCTTGGGAAGACTTCGGGGTGAACTCCAAGAGCTGTCTGGAGCGGCCGAAGATTTGGTGAATGCCATAGCCCCCGTGGAGGAAGGCGCAGAACCGCAATCGCTAGTAGAGCGACTAAGAGCTGCCCCGAGTAGAGTGGCGGGACTTTACAAGACTGTTTGTAAACAGGTTCTTGCAATTGTGAAGTCCTACTACCCGAGGGCAGACTTGGCGGCAGCTGGCGATGGCGTGGCTCGCAACTGCACAGAGGAGGCCTATGCACAGTACCTTGAGGAGGCAGAGCCCATTGCAGCCAAGATGTCGGAGTTTGTCTCCTTAGAAGAGCTTTGAACTATTTGTGTACTCTTATATTGATATTTTGAAATGTCGAGCTTTTTGGATTTGTTGTCGTTGTCTTGCAAAGAGTAGTAGTTGTTTACTTCATTTTGTCGAAACTCGAAGTATTGCAACTCTGCTGTGCCCGACCCCCTGGGGAGGGGATTCATCTCGCTTGACTTTGAGGTTTGGGGTCGGCTTCGCCCGACCCTGAGTCCTGGGGTCGGCCGAGCCTGACCCTGTGGAAGGGCAGCTCCGCTTCGCCCGACCCCGAGTGAGACTCCGCTTCGCCCGACCCTGAGTCCTGGGGTCAGCGGAGCCCGACCGTTTGAGAAGGCCGCTCCGCCTCGCCCGACCTTTGGTCCCGAGGTTGGAGTAGTCGAGGCCCCCGACATGTAGGCTAAGCTTGGCTTGTAGTCCCGAGTATCGAGTAGTCGTAATGCTGTTTGAGTAGTCTTCTGAGGGGCACAGGTGTACTGTGCTCTTTTATCCATTGCGGAGGCACGGGTGTACTGTGCTCCTTTGTCTGTTGTAGCATGAGTGCAGTCACATGGGCAGAGTCAGGAGTTGTTTGACTCATTGATCACGGGTGCATAGTAACTCTTGGGCCGGTGGTAGTTGTGGCTTTCGGCTATAAATAGGGCCATCTGTTGGTCGAAACAACTCAAACTCTTGAGTAGCGATGGATTGCCTGCGGTTGCTTCTATTTGAGTGTAGAGAGCCATCAAAGAGTGCACCGGTGCTAGAAGATTCCTTGTAGATTAAGGCCACCTTCGCTCCACAGACTCCTGCGCTAGTCGGGATAGCCGCGATGCTAGAAGAATCCTCGTAGGAGGGTTCGTCGCGTGCCTCATCTTGCAGCTATTGATCCAGTGGAGTACGCGCTGGAACTCACAGCGAGTGATGGGTGACGAGTGCCACGGTCTTCATCCCGCTCTGAAAGAGGTGGAGGTGCGGCCGTAGAGTAGATGGGCTGCGCAAGGCTAGCGAAAGAGCAGCCTTGGTTCCCTCTAGGCGCGTCTTGCCGGATTTGGCGTTGCCGCTATCCAGGCGATGGCGGTGATGGAGTACCTGGCATTGCCTTGGGTAGGGTACTTGGGCATGGCTGTGTTTTGCGCAGCTTCCTTGCGTGTGGGCTCTTCCTGCGGTCGGCAGACCTGAGTGGCCTTGTGATATAGTAAAAGCCTGAGGCTTAAATGCAGCCCGCCAGTAGGCAGTTGCTTGTAGTCTTCGTGTAAGCCGAGTCCTTGTACTCCTATGTAACTTGATGTATTCTTGTTTCAGTAAAGATATGAAGACTTTGAATCAGGGCAAGGACCCTTGTTGTATTGATGGTGCGTCGAAGCGAACACCCCTTGAAGTCGGTAGTCGTTCCGAGTAGTTGCCTTGAAATGAGTACTCGAGTGCTGCTATGGGTAATAGCGACAGAGGTGTTCTATATTCCAGGAGTTTGGCACCTGTTCTCCTGAGAGCTCTTGCAATCTGTAAGATCCGGGTCCTGTAACCTTTGATACGATGTAAGGACCTTCCCATGGTGAATTGAGTTTATGTAATCCTGACGTGTCTTGAATACGTTTAAGGACCATATCGCCCGAGTTAAAAGATCTTTCCTTGACGTTGCGGTCGTGATAACGCCTTAAACCGTCAAGGTATCTGGCAGATTGCACTAGTGTTGCGCATCTTGTTTCTTCCAAACTGTCTATATCCGTTCGCCGCGTTTCTATTGCAAGCTCTTCGTCGTATTGTTCAACAGATGGTGATTGCCACATGATGTCAGCGGGTAGTATGGCTTCTGAGCCATATACCAGAAAATAAGGTGATAGCCCCGTAGTCTTGCATGGTTGGGTACGTAGGCCCCACAAGGCATTGGGTAACTCTTTGAGCCATCGGCCTCCTTTGGTGTTACCGACGTCATGCAGGCGTTTCTTCAGAGCATCGAGTATCATGCCATTGGCACGCTCGACTTGACCGTTGGCTCGCGGATGAGCAACCGAGACATAGCGGACGTCGATGCCGCTGTTCTCGCAATATTCCCAAAAGTCGTGATTATTGAAGTTTGACCCGCGATCTGTGATAATCCTGTTGGGAAAACCGTAGCAGTGTACGATTTCATCCAAGAAGTCGAGGACTCGGTCTGCCTTGGGGCAAGTGACTGGTTTGACCTCGATCCATTTGGTGAATTTGTCGATTGCCACGAGTACTCTGATGAATCCTCCTGGCGTAGTTGGTAACGGGCCAATCATGTCGAGCCCCCAGCAGGCAAAAGGCCATGTTGGAGGTATTGTGACTAGCTTGTAAGCCAGCACATGTTGCTGTTTTGTGAAGAACTGACAACCTTTGCATTTCTGGACTAGTAGCTTGGCATCGGCCAGAGCCATTGGCCAGTAGAACCCTACTCTGAAAGCCTTGCCCACTAGTGTCCTCGAAGAGGCGTGGTTGCCGCAGATTCCTCGGTGAATCTCGTCTAGGATTTCTTGGCCATCTTCTCTGGTGACGCACTTCATGAGCACTCCAGACTATGCACCTTTCCTGTAGAGCTTGTCTCCGACTAGAACATAATTCTTTACTCGTCAGGAGATTTGTTCAGCTTTATTTTTGTGGGATGGTAGCTGGTGATCCTTGATGTAGTCGATGAAGGGTGTCCTCCAGTCGACTTCTATCATCATGATCTCTCGGGAGGCGTCAGTAGTCGGGACTATTGGCGGTGTGACCTGTTCAGGTATGGATGGCTTGCGTAGTTCGTGTACGAAAATTCCTGCTGGAACTTCTGCACGAGTTGAGCCCATTTTGGATAAGACGTCGGCGGCAACGTTGTTGTCGCGGACGATGTGATGAAACTCCAAGCCAGAGAATTTATTTTCCAGTTTACGGACTTCTTTGCAATAAGCGTCCATGTTGTCCTTGTTTCGGTCCCACTCGTCATTGACCTGGTTTATGACGACTAGGGAGTCGCCGTACACCAGTAGTCATTTGATGCCGAGGGAGATTGCGAGGCGAAGGCCGTGTAGCAGTGCTTCGTACTTGGCTTCGTTGTTAGATGCTTCCCAGAATATCTGCAGCACGTACTTGAGTTGGTCTCCCTTGGGGGAGATGAGTAAGACACCTGCGCTGGCTCCTTCAAGTTTGAGGGATCCGTCGAAGTACGTTACCCAATGTTCTGGTCGTTCGACTGGAGTTGGAACCTGATTTTCGGTCCACTCGGCTATGAAGTCGACCAAAGCCTGAGACTTGATGGCTGTCCTTGGCTTGAAGCTCAAAGTAAGAGCTCCGAGTTCGATTGCCCATTTGGAGATTCTACCTGTGGCGTCTCTGTTATGGAGAATCTCGCCGAGCGGGAAATCGGAGATGACTGTGATGTTGTGCTCTTGGAAGTAATGGTGCAGCTTCCGGGAGGTGAGCAGTATAGCATATAGGAGTTTTTGTATCGGTGGATACCGAGTTTTGGAGTCCGAGAGTACTTCGCTGACGAAGTAGATAGGTCGTTGGACCTTGTAAGCGTGGCCCGGTTCAGACCGTTCGACTACTATTGCCGTACTGACGACATGAGTAGTAGCGGAGATGTATAGGAGCAAGTCTTCGTTCGGCGAGGGAGCGGTGAGTACAGGAGGCTTTGACAGAAAGTCTTTGAGTTGTGTCAAAGCCTTATCTGCCTCTTCCGTTCATTTGAACTTGTCCTGTCGTTTGAGAAGCTTGAAGAAGGGTAGTCCCCGTTCTCCAAGTCTCGAGATGAACCGGTTAAGAGCGGCCATGCAGCCGGTGAGTTTCTGCACATCCTTAATGCTGGCTGGTGCCTGCAAGTTTGTGATGGCAGATATCTTCTCAGGGTTGGCCTCAATGCCGTGATGGCTAATGATGAACCTGAGTAGTTTGCCGGAAGGTACTCCAAAGATGCACTTAGTGGGGTTGAGTTTCCAACGGAAAGCGCGGAGACTAGAGAAAGTTTCCTCCAAGTCGGCAATAAGTTCCTCCCGGTGTCTTGTTTTGACGACGACGTTGTCAACATAAGCTTCGACATTGCGATGAAGCTGTTTTTCGAAGCATATCTATATAGCCCTTTGGTAAGTTGCTCCTGCATTCTTGAGTCCGAAGGACATTGTTTTGTAGCAGAAGGCTCCAAAGGGCGTGATGAACGCTGTCTTGGCTTGATCTTCCTCTTTGAGGCTTCTCTGATGATAGCCGGAGTAGCAATCGAGGAAGCATAGCAAGGTGCACCCAGCGGTGGATTCGACCACTTGATCGATCCTGGGTAACCCAAAAGGATCTTTCGGGCAGTGTTTGTTGAGGTTGGTGTAGTCGACACACATTCGCCATTCGTTGTTTTTCTTACGAACAAGCACAAGATTGGCGAGCCAGTCAGGATGGAAGACTTCCTTGATGAATCCTGCCGCGAGTAGCTTGGCTAACTCTTTTTTGATGGCTTCGCGTCTGTCCTGAGCGAACCAGCGTAGTCGCTGCCATTTTGGAGTAGCTTTGGGATTGACGTTGAGGGAATGCTCGATCAGTTCCTTGGGCACACCCGGCATGTCGGCCGGCTTCCAAGCGAAGATATCGTGGTTAGCCCGAAGGAAACTAACGAGCGCAAATTCCTATTTAGGATCCAGCCCTGTCCCAATCAGGGCTGTCTTGGAAGGATCACCGGTCTAGAGGTCGATCGATTTGAAGTCTTGCTCACTGGCGGGTTTCACCTTTGTGGATCCCGACTTATTTTCCGGGATCTCCAGTTCGGTGGGATGTAGTTTCTTTGAAGCTGTGAAGACTTGCTGCATGGGACTAGGAGATTGAGTAGTCGCAGCAATTTCCACGGCTTCGGTGTCGGACTCGTAGGATCTCCGGAGATCTCCTCGTAGCGTGAGCTCTCCTTTGGGACCTGGCATGTTGAGTACCAGGTAGACATAATGTGGTATGGCCATAAACTTGGCTAGTGCTGGCCGTCCGAGTATGGCGTCATAAGAAGTCTCGAAGTTGGCAACCTCGAATCTGATGTACTCGGTGCGGTAATGTTCCTTAGTTCCAAAGGTGACTGGGAGGACAACTTGTCCCAGTGGTATGCCTGCGTTGCCAGGCACAATGTCGTAGAAAGGTGAAGCATCTCAGTGACGTCGAGGCACATTTTCCTTAATGTTTTGGCGAAGATAACGTTGAGGCCGCTCCCGCCGTCGATGAGTACTTTGGTTAACTTTGAACCTGCCACAACTGGATCCAGGACTAGTGGAAAACGGCCCGGTTCTGAAAATTTTGTCCATTGATCTTTTCTGCTGAAAGAAATTGGAACTTCCGACCACTTTAGCGGTGTGGGGTCCGTTGGTTCGATGGCCATGATCTCCCTGAGCACGAGTTTGTTAGAATGCTTGGATGCAGTGCCGGGAATGCCGCCAAAAATGACGTTGACGGTTTTTGAGGCTGGTTGGAAGTCGCCGTCCTCATCTTCGTCGTTGCGGGCTTTATTTTTACCCTTGTCTCTATTTTTGGCGTACTCTTTAGGAGTTGGTGGTGCGGGCAAGTCTTGCATGACTCGGCGCATGCTGTAACAGTCCAGTGCAGAGTGCTTGCTAGTTGGGTGCCATGGGCATTGCTTTTTGAGTAGCTCCGTGAAGGTTGGTCCATCGTCGTTTCTGCGTGGTCTCTTTTTCCCGGAGCTGGTCATGGCAGCAACAGTGTTGTTGGGCTTCCTTTTGCGATTATGGTTACCTAGATAGGAATTCCGAGCATCGTTATGCCAATTTTTATCTGTGTCATTGTTGTGGATGTTGTCGCGTCCGCGGTTACAGTGGGAACTGAACCGTTCTCGCTCTTTGTCTTCTTCGTCGGCCCACTGTTGCACCATGAGTTTGAGTTCTTTGACATCGGCTGGTCGTCGGCGACCGAAGTCTTGGTATGTTCGTTGATCATAGAGTCCGTTTTGGAAGCACTCGATGATGTCTGCTTCGGAGATGTCCACTATGGTAGCCTTCTTTTCAAAGAATCATCGCAAATAGTCGCGCAGGGTCTCGCCTTCTTTCTGCTTGATTTGTCGTAAGTCGATCTTGTTGCCTGGTCTAGCCATAAAGCCGGCGAAGTTGTTGGTAAAAGCCTTTGTCAAGTCTGCCCAAGAGTCAATGGACTTGGGTTTGAGTGACTCAAGCCAAGTCAGTGGAGCGGGTTCCATGCATATGGGGAAATGAATGACTTTGGTGTCGTTGTTACCCCCGGCTGCTTGGACGGCTAGCGAGTAACAACGCAACCATTGAACTGGGTCTTGCTTGCCGTCGTACTTGGTGATGCCGGTTGGCTTAAACTTTTTGGGTAATTTTGTTTTCATTACCCGGTTTGTGAAAGCAAAAAAATGGTTGTAGCTGTCGACTTCACGTTCGCGCTGACTGTTGAGAATTTCTCGTAGATCGCTGATGTTGGACATCTCGCGGATCTTCCGAGTAGGGCGAATATTTTTGACCGAGTTGGTGCTGCTGGCTTCACCCACATCCTTCTGTTCAGTAGGAGCTTTATGCTTGCTTGGACCTTGGCTGTGTTGCCGGGGTTGGTTGACTGCATCATCGTTTCGTGGGGCAACATTTTTATCTGCAGCCCCCCTGCTTCCGTCTGTAATGCGAGGAACGGACGGAATTGGTGATTCTTTGTCGAGTAGCTTGTAAGCTTGCTCCGCGAGTTGTGCGATTAGTCCGTTGCCACGCTGCACAAGTTGGGTTGTGGCTGCGTTATCCTTATCTTGAGGCATCAATGTCATTAAAAGGTTGATTGAGGCGATAGCCGCGAGTGGAGTATTGTGCTCCTGAGCCTAGACTGCGTTAAAAGCCCGCTCAAGATTTGTAATAGGAATATTTGTGGCCATCGACTGTCGTCGCTCAGCTCGAGTGGCATTGCGCGTCCTTCGTTGGTTGCGCTGTTCGGGAGTTTCATTGTCGGCTGTAGACTCATCTTCAGAGATGTTGTCGATTTGTGCTAATCACCTGGGGGTTCTATTCTGGCTAGTACCTGGATTGTTATTTTGAGTAATAACAAGTATCTCCCTGTCCAGGTAGTAGCTTCCGGAACTTGATGTAGCAATCTCTGTATAGCTTTCGCCGTGGTTGGACGTAAGTGGAACGCCTTCTTGATATGGCAGGTTGTCTATATGGGCGATGAGGCGCAAGTCGTAGTCGCGGTCGAGAAAAGATGGTCGCAACCCCGGCCAGTGGACGAATCTGCCTTGTGGTGTCGAAGTTATTACCAACCCTTGAGCTGGGCCAGATAATGGTGTCTCTGGTGAGTAGGATGAGTCGAAGTCAACGTCCTCGCCCTGCCCGAGTTCAACTCGGGTTTGAGCAAGAAGATCTTGGTAGACTTTTGTCGCGTTGCGAAGTCCGTGCGGGAACCGCTTGGAAGTCGAGACTGATTTGGATGCTGACTAGGACCGTCGAATCCGAAGCGAGTCCGACCCTGAGTCCAGGGGTCGGCGGAGCCCGACCCTTTGAGGGAGTAGCTCCGCCTCGCCCGACCCCGAGTCCTGGGGTTGGGAGCGCCGGACCCTTCGGAGTAATTCCGCCTCGCCCGGCCCCGAGTCCTAGGGTCGGGAGAGCCTGACCCCTGAGCGAGACTCCGCCTCGCCCGACCCCGAGGCCTGGGGTCGGGAGAGCCTGACCCTGTGGAAAGGTAGCTTCGCCTCGCCCGACCCCGTGGGAGGATCCGCCTCGCCCAACCCTGAGTGTTGGGGTCGGCGGAGCCCGACTCTTGAGCGAGACGTTGGAGTAGTCCAAGGCGAAGTCGAATCCGACGCGTAGTCGAACTCGAGCTTGTTGACTTTGAAATCTTGGTTTTTTCTGGTCAATTCTTCTAGTTTCTTTTCCTGAGTGTCGACGATCTGGCACCGGAACGATCCCGAGCATTCGGCGACGCAGAGCCAGGATCCGAAAACGAAGGTGGCGCCGGCTTCGATGAAGAAGACGGGCCTCATGATGACTTTTGCCATTGAGTACGCGCTGAGAAAATCGACGAGAGCCCCTACCTGGTGCGCCAACTGTCGGTGTTTTAGACCGGCAACCCGCCTAGGGGGTACCCTAGGTGGTCTTTTATGCGGTAAGGGTCGTCGGGAATAAAGGAATCAATGGTGACGCAAGGAACACGATTTAGACAGGTTCGGGCTGCTAGATCGTGTAATACCCTACGTCCTGTGTGTTGGTTTGTATTGCGATATGTTGAGATGTCCTGAGGATCTGTTTGAGGGGGGTCCCTGCCCGGCCTTATATACTCGGGAGGGCAGGGTTACAAGTCTGAGTCCTAGTTGGGTACTATTACAGAGTTATACTCGGTACCGGCCCGAGTAGTTTTCCATAAACATACAAGACTAGTCCGAGAAGGATACACCCATCCTTGTTCTGATCATGTCCGAGTACGTCCCTTAGTGGGCCGTCCAAGGCCTTCTCGTGGGTCTGAGGAGTATGCCCGACACTATCGTGCTTCCAATGTATCTTTTGAGGTCCCATAAACACCCATGAAGCCTAGCACGTTCACGCAAAGATTCTTCGTCAGGTGCATCACGTCTATTGCGTTGCGAACCTCTAGGATTTCCCAATAAGGTAGCTCCCAAAATATTGACTTTTTCTTCCACATGGGTGCATGTCCGTTATCGTCGTTCGGAACAGGTTGGCTACCAAGACCCTTTCCAAAGACTACATTTACATCCTTCATCATCTCGAAGACACGCTTTCCATTACAGTGTGCAGGTTTTTTACGATGGTCTGGCGCCCCTTTGAAATGCATCCCGCTCTTTCTCAGCTGGTGGTGAGCAGGGCGAAATCGACGATGACCCATATAGATGACCTTCTTACAATGCTTCAAGTACATGCTGTCTGTGTCGTCTAAACAGTGGGTGCATGCCCGATATCCCTTATTTGTCTGTCCTGAAAGGTTACTCAATGCAGGCCAATCATTGATGGTTACGAACAACAATGCTCATAGATTAAAGATCTCTTGTATATCCTCATCCCACACACGTACACCTTCTTCCTTCCAGAGCTGTAAAAGGTCATCAACCAACGGCCTTAGGTACACGTCAATGTCGTTGCCGGGTTGTTTTGGGCCTTGGATAAGCGCTGGCATCATAATGAACTTCCGCTTCATGCACAGCCAAGGAGGAAGGTTGAACATACAAAGGGTCACAGGCCAAGTACTATGGCCACTACTCAACTCACCGAATGGATTGAATCCATCAGTACTTAAACCAAACCTTATGTTCCTTGCTTCACTTTCAAAGTCCGGGAATGTTCTATCAATTGATCTCCACTGTGCCCCATCTGCGGGGTGTCTCAGCATCTCATCTTCCTTACGGTCTTCTTTGTGCCATCGCATCAACTTAGCATTCACCTTGTTCCTGAACAAGCGCTTCAAGCGTGGTATTATAGGGAAATACCACATCACCTTCGCGGGAACTCTCTTCTTGGGAGACTGCCCCTCGAGATCACTAGGATCATCTCGCCTGATCTTATACTGCAGGGCTTCGCAGACGGGACAAGCATCCAATTTCTCGTATTCATCACCACGATAGAGGATACAGTCATTAGGGCATGCGTGTATCTTCTGAACATCCAATCCGAGAGGGCAAATAATCTGTTTAGCTTCATATGTTCTGGACGGTAATTCATTATTCTTGGGGAGAATCTTCTTGACAATGTTCAACATCCCCTGAAATGCCTTATCGGACACACCATTTTTTTCCTTCCATTGCACAAATTCTAGTGTCGTACCTAGTTTTTTATGGTCCTGCTGGCAACCTGGGTACAACAATTTTTGGTGATCATCTATCATGCGCTGCAACTTTGCTGCTTCCTTCTCAGTTTCGCAATCTCTGTATGCATCTCGTATCACCTGACCAAGGTCATCAGTAGGGCCATTTTCTGCAAACTCATCTTCATCAGCCTCGCCGATTGTAGTACCTACAAAAGCTTGGCCTGCAACCCAGTCCGGAATGGTGTCATCTTCCTCCTCCTCCTCGCCATCTTCCATTATGACCCCTAGTTCACCGTGCTTGGTCCAAATCAAATAGTTAGGCATGAAACCGTATTTAAACAAGTGGCTGTGAATAGTCCCCCAGAAATTCTTTGAATACTCCTTCTTGTTATTACATTGGAAGCATGGACAACATACGAACCCATTCTCTGGCTTGTTTGCTTTGGCCACTTCGAGAAAATAATGCAAGCCATCAATAAACGCCTTGCTCCGTCTGTCTGCATTATACATCCATTGCCGGTCCATCTGCATCATATTACGCATGAAAATGGATTACACTTGACAATGGATTACGCGTGAAAATTGATTAAAGATCCAAACAACATGGTACAATACAACAACATGAAGATCCAAATACACATATTTAAATTAAAGTTCCAAACAACATGATACAATACAACAAGCCATCCACTGGTTATTATCTAGGAGGACTTTAAGCATCCTTGGACGGTGAAGACGAAGGTTCCGCTGACCCAGCCTCATCCTTAGGTTTATTTGTGCCGCCTGAAACGGTAGTACTAAGTGGACGTGAAACACCCGGGACTGAGGGTGGAGCATAACAACCACCAAAAGGAGGTTCCGGACCTGCGGCAACAGCTTCTTCATGACGTTGCTGCAAATAACAAAGCATTGCTTTTTCCAGCGCACTCTTTTTCTTCGGCTTATGCTGAGGGCCAACTATAATTTTCCCCTTGCCAAAATAGGAACCATGATCGCCCCCACCATCACCACTTCCTCCAGTAGTAGAAGCCATCTATGTACAAAAATTATTACCTTAACACTGCATAAGTTGTTGAACTTGAAGACCGTGATCATCTCGCGAGCATGTCCTCAACTAGGCAGCACCGCACTTCGTCATGAAAGAGGTTAGATGCTACGGAAAAGGGGACACGGTCACGATGTCCGTATCCACTCTTTCTCGTAGAATCGAACCTCCTTCTTGACATACGTTGCTGCTCGGCGGAGAACATCCTATGCGAGATGACCACGGTATGCAAGTTCAACAAGTATGGATTTGAAAAACCTTATTGAATTTGATAAGTTTAACAAGTAGCAGAAGTCATCTATGTACAAAAATTCTTTCCTTACCACTGCAGAAGTTGTTGAACTTGAAGACCGTGATCATCTCGCGAGCATGTTCTCAACTGGGCGGCACCGCACTTCGTCATGAAAGAGGTTAGATGCTATGGAAAAGGGGACACGGTCACGATGTCCGTATCCACTCTTTCTCGTAGAATCGAACCTCCTTCTTGACATACGTTGCTGCTCGGCGGAGACATTCTCGCCGATATGAACACGGTATGCAAGTTCAACAAGTATGGATTTGAAAAACCATATTGAATTTGATAAGATAAACCGTCTAAACAAGGTAGCATCATTCTTAAACCACTGCAAGAATACATACTATATATGACACATCAATCTCCCTCACATTCTAGCTCAAAATACCTCTCCATTTTCTACTTCATCACATTTTAGCAAATAAACTTTCCATCTCCAAAGCATAAATCAAAGCGTAACACGAGGATGAAGTAGTAAACCTTCACAACACTTGTGTTGGATGAGTGAAATTCCCACGAAAATGAGGGAAAAAACTTCGGGCAGCACCTCCCTTGCTTCGGCACCACCGGAGAGTAGGTGAAGCTCAGCTCTCTCTGTCAATGTGCTGGACTGGCTTGGGCTGGAGGAGGAAGAAAGTCCTCTGTCTTGGCATATAATGGGGATGAGTTTTTATCCCGGTTAAAAACTCCAACCAAGACAAAAAGGAACACCTTTTGTCCCGGTTGAAGATTTAGTCCCGGTTGGAAGCTCCAACCGGGACAAAAGGGACACCCTTTTATCCCGGTTGGAAGCTCCAACCGGGACTAAACTTTTTATCCCGGTTGGAACCTCCAACCGGGATAAAAGAACCCTTTTATCCCGGTTGGAGCCTCCAACCGGGATAAAATGGTGCCGCCACCGACATCCCGCGACTAGCCGTTGCAACCGGGACTAAAGGGGGGCCTTTAGTCCCGGTTGCAATTACCAACCGGGACTAACCCTCCCCTCCATTTTTGCCTACCATGGCGCACCCCCTTTTATCCTGGGCCAACTTTAAACCGGGACAAAAGGGGGCGCATCGAAAGCCAATTCTCTACTAGTGACATATCTACTTTTATGCCAATGCAAGTTTTTTTATTATACAAAGTGGCTCAGGTAACTGCAAGAATGATCTCTTTCCTAGGAACAGATAATTTATCCCAAATCTCTCAACTATTATGCAGAGGAACAATGGACATATTTAACATTAACAGTTCATAATAGCATTTCAGAACAATTCCAAAGCATGTTTTATAAAATCTACATGATTTCTAAAGCAACTGTAGTCACTAGTGATATTGTGCAGATCACCCCAACTCCTCATCATTTAATTATGTGAAATCTAGTGATATTCTAAATCATGTTTTTTAAAATCTACATTTGAGTGTAAATGTAAATATATAATTCAAACATATCCTCAAGAAAAATCGTGAACTATACATGATGGTCAAAGATCATTCAAGTGTAAGGATAATGTTACTTTGAGGATTCTATCTTGCTACCAACACAGC
>NC_028456.1:16525363-16540361 GCF_000263155.2 Setaria italica
GGATATTGCAGCGCAAGAAAACTCCCTTCTTACTTCTAATGTCAGATCATGGCACTTGGCAAACGCATCTTTGCCGAGTGCCTCAAACCCTACACTCGACAAATATATTAATTATTTTTTCATTTCCCTTTTTTCATAACGTGTTTTTCTTTTTTCCGATGTACTTTGAAAATACCTTATCAAATTGACTCAACAATATATATATATATATATATGATTTTTCTACGAATATTATTCCATTATTTTATGCAGCTCAAATTTAATTTATATCAATTAAAATTCTATAATTGCACCTAATAAATTAAAATTATCAAACGGATCCAAAAAATTACTAAAATTTCACATGAAACAATCTATGTTCTCTATTGCTGATACAAAAAGTTTTGAAGTCAAACCCCAATTTGATCGTCACTTTGACTCCAAATCTTACCGATTCCTTCCCAACACTACGATTCTTCTTCTAAGATGCTTCGGTTTGTAAACATCGTACGTGAGAAATTGTGCGAAACCTTCTCAATTGTTTACCACAGCCTCCATGTATGATATCATCACATCATGACAAATCTTATGATTTATAGAGTTCGTTTGCTTTTTTTAGAATTTAAAAACCAATCGGCCACACGTTCGTGGTCATGTTTTCTGAACAAGATGTTCAAAATTTCTTTTCATTTCCTGGGTAGGGCCTAACACTGGACTCAATAACATGAATATTATTTTTCTACTCATTTATTCTATTATTTCAATCACTTACAATTCAAATTTGACTTATACCAAACAATTCCTAGAAATGCAATAAATTAATTAAATATAGCAAACAGATTCAGAAATATACCAAATTTTAACATGGAATACCACATATTGTATGTTGAGAGTAGAAAAAGTTTCAAGGTCAGCAGAGAAAAAAAATGAAATTATTTTGCCGAGTGCCATAGATTTACACTCGGCAAACATATTAACGGATGGACACGTGGCACGTTCTTTGCCGAGTGCCTTCCTTTGCCGAGTGTTTTTTCTCTTTTGCCAAGTGGTTATGTGCGTTTTTACCGAGTGTAAATATTTGCTGAGTGTTTTTTAATCTGTTTGCCATGTGTCATATTTTTTGCCGAGTGTTTTTGTGGTAGCACTCAGCAAATAGTTTCTTTGCCAAGTGCACGATGGAATACACTCAGCAAAGAGCTTGGCACACGGCAAGCCCACAGTTTCCGGTAGAGCCTGTGCATTAATTGAAACAAATATCAAGCTGCATGTGTTATGAAACTTGTGCTTCCTTCATTTTTTATCACAACTTTTAGCACCGGAAGACCAAGGCATTATTATACTAGTTATCACGTGCATCAACAAATTCAGTTATCTGTCCATGTTGATTTCATCTTGCAAACTCTGTGCTCATCGAGGCTTTCTTCTGGAGGATGTAATAATCTGTGCTTTCTTCACTAGTATAGTCACCGGATGAATTGTCAGACGACCGTCCCTGCATCATGAGTGCACTAACACCATGAAACCCTTGAGTGCGAGGTGATACTGGACGTGCCAATCGCTGGAGTTCCTCTGCTACCTCTCTCATCATTGGCCTCTGTTGACCGGTCATGGCCAAGCACCGACTTGCTACCGCAGCCACTTGAAGTATTAACTCCATGTTTTCTTGATTGTCTATCTCCCTATCTATGAGTTCTGTAAGTTTGCCCTCCTTCACACCTTCCATGAAGACAGACACGAGGCTTACCTTTGTTTTGGACAGTGCCCTCCTTCGTGTTAAGAGCTCCAGAAGAACAACACCAAAGCTGTAAACATCGCTCTTATCAGTAAGCTCAAAGTTCAAAAGGTACTCTGGATCTAAGTAGCCCATTGTCCCCTTCACTACTTGAACATTTTCATCAGCTGACCTAATCATGGAGCACCCAAAATCAGAAACTTTTGCAGAGAGATCGTGGCCTAGAAGAATATTAACGGACTTGACATCTCCATGAAAGACAGGGTGGCTAAGAGAATGTAGGTATGCAAGTGCTGCAGCAATCTCAGAGGCAATTTTAAGACGGACCTCTAGAGTTCTTTTGGACGGATCAACTTGTGTATGAATAAGATGTTGTAGAGTTTGATTTGGCACATATTCATACACCAGAACTGGAGCTTCAAACTGCAAGCTGCAACCTAGAAGCTGGACAATGTTTTCATGTTTGACTCGAGAAAGTATAAGAAGCTCCTTACCAAATTCCATTCTCCTATTCTCATCAAATCCCTTGCAGATCTTGATAGCAATAGAATTATTTTCTAAATCAAGATTTTTCCCTATATAAACAGTCCCCTGACCACCTTCACCAATGATTGAGCTTTTGTCAAAGTTGTTGGTGGCCAACTCAATTTCTTCTCGGTTATACAACTTAAATGTTTTGTTGCTCTCTACTTTCATCATATCCATTAGCAATTTCCCTCCATTCTGCTGAAAGCATTCATCAGTCTTCCTCATGTATTCTTGCCTTATTATTTGTCGTTTGTGCTTGATCCATTCTTTACCAAGATAAAGTAATAGACCAAGCAAAACACAGGCAAAAATTCCTGCAGGTCAGACATGTATCTAACTCGTAAGTTGGTACAAGGAAAAAATAAAGAAGTATGGTTAGACCTATCCACTGAAACAACTACTGGTGTACTGGTTGGTTTATATATACTTGTGTCACTTAAATACAATATTCAGTCACTTCACAAATGTGACACCATGAGGACAGATTTGTTTCAGTCATGCTTTCACAGATCTAATCGAACAGTGCGGAAAGATACGAGCAGTACCTATTGGGATTGTGACTTTTAGAGGAATTGAGTGGTCCTTCTCACATGTCCCAGTGTATGCGTTGCCTTTGGGGTAACGCGGAGGACAAATGCATTGAAATCCTCCTTGAGTATTCTTGCAAGTTCCCTTCACAGAGCAAGGGTATTTCTCCAGATTGTTATTACATTCATCAACATCTGCAATGTTAGCAGTGGTATATAAAATATCGAGTAAAGATTTCCAGTGGCAGTAGATTATCTCATGACCTAATCAAAGGCTAAAACATTACCTCTCTTATTTATACAAACATATCACGCAAAAGGAATTGCACCTATAGATTTCATTACCTTTGCATCCGTCAACAAGGTACGGATTGCCTTGGAACCCTTTGGTGCAGTTGCAGATGTAGCCTTGTCCATTGTCCGAATTAAAGCACTCACTGCTACTGCTGACACATGCATATGACTCAGGCTTGTTCCGGGCTTCATCGCAAGTTCCATTCCCAATAGCCCAGTCCACGATCAACGGCGGCTGCCCAGAATAAGCATCGTAGAACGCCGATGATGTAGCGTAGCTTTTGGAGAATGTGAATTCGGATGCCTCGACCAGCGCCGCGTAGCTGCAGCGGCTGGTGTTGTAGATCCTCGACGTGTTGAAGCCTTCACCGAACCACACCTCGTAGTACTGCAGGCCCTTGGGGATGGCCGTCTGGCAGCAGCCAATTCCGGAGCATGAGCCATCAGTAAGTGTTCTTACATCGCCTCGCCGGCACATGGAGACACAACCGCTCATGTACCTGCCCACGTTATCCTCATCTCCAATGTATGCCAGTGTTCTGCACCCAACGACCGTAAACAAGTTAGCAGTCTCTGAGAATCTATAGGGCGTACCTGTCAGGTTCAGCCGCCAGTTTAGGTAATCCATTTCCTTAGTGGAGGTGTTGTAGCAATAAGTCGACATGTCC
Organism: Setaria italica; assembly: GCF_000263155.2. Lineage (NCBI taxonomy): Eukaryota > Viridiplantae > Streptophyta > Magnoliopsida > Poales > Poaceae > Setaria > Setaria italica. Next base: position 16,529,092 of record NC_028456.1, read on the forward strand.
ATCCTCATCCGGGCAAGACCTTGCTGCAGCGAGATATTCAGAACCTCTACATCTATATAAAATGGCCTGAATGATCCATGGCCGACTTCCTTGCAGCTCAGGTTGAAGCCGGGCAAAGAGCAGTGATCAGGCGAGTCGTCAGGCCCAATGCCAAATGGATATGGGATATCGACTTCGCCGCATTTTCTCTGACAGTTGTTGCTAGGCGGCGGCAATGCTTCAACAGAAGAGAGTATTACCGCAAGCACGAGCACTACTCCAAGACATAGCAGTGCATCTAATCTATGCGGCAGCATGGTGTGGTGGTGTTAGTTGTCTTCCCTTGATTGAATCGAGCACTTGGCAGCTGCTACTCCAAGGTTGAGGAAGGACTATTTATGCAAAGTCCTTGTTAAGTATAAGATGGTTAGCGACGGTATCGACACCAGTACAGGTCAGATCCGTGTGTGCATTTCCTAGGACGGCCTGGTCAGATTCATGTGTGCATTGACTGACTTGGATGACCAGGTCTTTCCATCTGGCTTAGTCCGAATTTCTGTTTAAAAAAAAAATCAATTTGCAGCAAAACGCTAGTTGCTTTCGGCATTTGGCAACTTGGCAGCGAGCGTGATAGGTGAACGGGAGAGAATCGAATAAAAAGGCCACTGCACATAATAGTGCTTCATATTTAAGTCCAAAGATACCATCAGAAGACTCGAACAACTATAAGTGCCGTGCTTGACTTACTCTACTTGTATTTTACGATGAACAATCTTGTGAAACCGGCCATGCTTGCTTGACTGACTGCCATCTGTGGCTAAAAATGGTTGCCGGCTGCCAGGCACTGCTAAAGCAAGTCAGTCTCCACCTATATATTCGTAGGCTTCCGGGTAGGTACAAACTAGTTATCTTGTCTAGTTGCCTGTTCCTTGCTGTAGAGAATCATTTTTTTCCCGAAATGGAAGATTTATTAATTTCAAGTAACGTTACATCAAGGTGATACAACAGAACATGAAGAACTTCCTGCCTCTACCAAAATAGTACACAGCCTTACAAAAGGAAACACGAAGGCAAGCACGCTAATGACTTTCAATCCGAATACTAGACTGCCACCCATGTGCCTTGGTAAAAAAGTCCAAAGCCATTTGTGCCAAGCATTGAGATGCCGCTACCAACCAAACCCTGTGTAGTAGGCTTCTGGAGGATAGCCCATGCATGTACGAAGCCAGTGTGTGATTGAAAAGATAACCTGCAAAAAAGAATGTTATTTCTTCTCAAATATCACGCCAATTCTGCACAACCACAAAGATCAACATGTAGCCGCTGCTACAAGAAACGCTAAAGATTTTAGGTTATGACGACTAATCCCTGTAAGCCATCGTGCCAAACATATTTTCCACACTACGAGGGTGTGAAATACCAAAAGCTGCATATATAACTGCCCAGATTATACGAGCAAGCCAACACTCAAAAAACAGATGTCAAATAGTCTCATCCTTGTGACAAAACAACACCGTTTACTGCCCTGACAGTTGTGCTTAGCTAGATTATTTTTTGTTAAGATAACACCTCTATGTAGGTACCATAAGAATATTTTTATTTTTAATGGGACCTTTAATTTCTAGAGTCATTTGTTGATATTAGGGACCTCGTTATAGATAAAGCCAAATAATGAGACTTCACTGAGAACTCTCCATTTTAATGTAGGTTCCAACAAAATTCATCTTCATTATGGCTTAGCACAATATTAGCGATTCGTGAAAGGAGATTGTTCCACACCACCAACTTGTTACCAATAAGATCCCTACGCCATGAGATATTTGGTGGGTAAGTGGCTAGAACCTCTGCCACCGTATCCTGTTTTCGGCGGGCTATATTATAAAGACTAGGATACTGCTCTTGGAGTGGTCTATTTCCCAACCACCTATATTCCAAAAAAAACCTTATCTGTGATCCATCCTTAATTATAAATGATCCAAACTGAAAAAAAACCTGTTTAACCTTCATTAGACTCGCCCAAAAATTGGAGTCTTCAGTTTTCCACTGTACTTGCACTAGTGGCTTTGAATCTAGATATTTATTGCACAAGATTTGTTGCCAGGTCCCTTCTGTTGTTAGCAAGTGGCATAACCATTTGCTAACCAAGGCTGTATTCTTAATATCCAGACTACGTATCCCTAGTCCACCTTGTTCTTTAGGTTGACACAAGATATTCCATTTGGCTAAACGGTATTTTCATTTATGATCATCACATTGCTAGAAAAATCGAGATTGGAAGTAATCCATTTTTTTAAGGACTCCCTTCGGAACCTCAAAGGACATCATGTACATAGGTAGACTACTAAGTACCAAATTAATCAAAGTCAGTCGTCCCCATTGCCCTTCCAACTACTGAGCTGCTTTTTGAAGCGTTCTTCAACTTTTATCCAATCGGCATTTGATAATTTCCTATAGTGAATTGGAATTACCCAAATATCTCATTGGAAATGATCCTGGATTACATCCAAATAACTCTGTATAGTAGGTTTCATAATTTTTCGCTTCACCAAAACAGAAAATTTCACTTTTATGAAACTGATGTATAGAATCATGCATCCACAGAACAGATGCATCATTTATCTACCGGGCAAGAGAAGATGCAAGCAAGTCGTTGACTGTGTCTTCAACCTCTCTGGTTGCGTGTCACAGACATGTAGATCATTTGCCCATGTATGTCCTGGTGACGCGACCGTCAAGCGAGGCTTTCGAAACTTGTCCCAAACTCTCAACTAGGACCCGTTCATTTTCACCGGATTGGCCTGGAATGAGGCCGGTTCTGGGTGGTTTGAAGTGGCCTGGTTCAAAACTAGTCTTGCATTGAAAGAGTTGTTCGTTTTGGCCCGGCTTGAAAAGAAAATCAGCCTGGATTGGAATCCTCCCACACTTCACAGCCCGGATCGGAACCCTACCTCCTCACCCCCGGAACGAATCCAGCAGGGACGCGAGGAGAGACGCGGGGACACGAGGCTCCGCTGGCGGCATGTGAGGTGGTGGCGCGCGAGGCGACAGCGTGGTGGCGCGGCACATCCCCAATGGCGACCGGCTTCCGTCCAGCCTCCACCCTCTCCGCCGCCTTCTCACCGGTAAGCGCCTCCCTCTCTTCCTTCCCCTCTCCCATCCGGCCGACGAGGTTCTTGTTTGCTGTGGCTGGCCAGCGAGGCCCCGCCAGGATGGCCGCCAGGAGGTTTGTTTTCTCGGCACGGTGAACCGCCGGTTGAAACGAATCGGCGAATGGGTGCGAGCCTGCGAGGGTGCAGAGCCTGGAAGAATGCTGCCTGCCATGGAGTCGTCACCTTGTTACAAGGCTGCCACGCATATGCTTCCTCCAAACCTCAACTTATGTGTACTATCCTAGGAGAAAAATAAAGGAAAAACAAGAACTCAAAGAGTATAATGCAATCATGTTTGACTGCAAAGCTTCCACTGTCGTTCGCTTCAGATTTTGTCGGTGCCACTCTGGGAATGGTTTCTGAAGTATTGTCGTTCTTTCAGAATTCCTCATTTGACCATAAATAACTTTTTTAAGAGTATGCCAGTACTATAAATTTTTTGGTTGGCAAGATAGGACTGGATTAGGGGTGTGCAGTTCATGTAGTTTGTGTGTCATGAAACAAGCCTATGCATTTTCAGTTCAATGCTGTAATTTAAACTCGTGGGGTTTCTCAATTGAATGGATTTCAGAAGTTTGAGTCAAAGAAAATAATAGAAGATTCGAAATCCTCATGTTTGAAAAAAGAGGGGAAGAAGTCCTTCTTGGCAAAAACGGTTGGTTTTGTGGCTGTGAAAATAAGAGTGAATCTGAAGATATGTCATATGGTGACTTAGAAACTTCTGGCCTAGTGTTTGTTGATGCCATTATTCTGAAGTCCATGGAGCAATGGATAGGGGGGCTTGCTCACCTAACATCTTGTTTTACTTGCAATCTTTGCATTGGTACCTACAGGAAAAATAGCAAGTGCAATCAGATTGGTGATTGATGTGCTGTTGTTCTAATTCATAACTTTCGTGAGTCATGCTTTGCGCTTTATTTCCAGTATCCCATTATTGGATTTAAAAGTCAGTGACTAAAAAAACAGGTCATGTTCATGCCTTTAATTTTGAGTTGAAGTGATAGGTACCTACAGGAAAATAAGCACATAGGTAGACTATTGTTAGTCTTTTTTTCTACTGAATTCAAAATGGTTCAAGTTGGGTTGAGCACTGAGTAGGTGGGTAATACCATGTATGGATGTATGCTCATCGAAAGTTCAGAATGAAGCAAGGGACTTGGTGGTGTTCTGTTTGGACTTTAGAAATGCTGGAGAAGAAAGAACGTTTCTGTTTGCTGTGGTTCTTGTTTGCTGTAGATGTCGCTATTGGCAAATAAGTTTCTTCTGAAACTAAGTGCTTATTGTTTAGTTGAGGTGAAAAAGGATCAGGTAGATCTGCAGGGACACAGGTAGATCAGGTAGATCTGTAGATATGATCATGATCTGATAATAGTGAAAGCAAACACCTGACCTGTCATTTATATTTGTGCTTGCTCTTTTTGGAAGTCCTTTGAAGCTACTGCCTTACGTTGGACCATTCGTTTATGCCATCAGCTCTAGCACATCTTGATTAGATAATTGTGCTTTTATTTTGGAAAGGTTTGTCCTGTAAACAAAAAAATTGGACATAATTGACTTGGTAAATTGGTCACTAGCCTGTGGTTCCATTTGAGTCAATGCTCTCTGGATGGTATTGCCCTGCGTTAAATCAGTAGTGTGATGCGCTGCATTAAATCAGGAGTTCTTTTCAGTTTCATAGCAGCAGTTCTTTTCTGCATTAAATTAGTAGGACTTCTGTGTGATGTGCTGACTTCTGTGTGATGCGCTGACTTGTAAATCCCACCAGCACTATTAAGAGTTGGGAAAGGTGAACCTCCCCCTTCTTGGGATCCAGTACCAACTCTTGAGAAATCCCTTGTTGAAATTCTGCATGAGTAAAAGATAGTGGCTATAGAAGTGACAATGGCTGGAACATTGGAGGATGGAACGAGATGGTGAAGGAGTTCCATCTGAGAAACAAGTTTGTCTCGTACACAAAGGCACAGATTCAAGATAAAGAAAGTCAGCTTAAGAGAGACTACAAAATGCTCAAAGCGGCAAGAATGCAAAGTGGGTCAAAATGGAAAGAACAAAGAAATATAGTTGAAGGATCAGTAGCAATGCGGGAGAAACTTATGGTGGTAAGTTAATTTCTTGAAGTAATTCTATGGATAATCTCACCGTGATAACTTTGTATTTGATCAATATTTTCTTCAAATGTGCAGACTTTTCCAAAAAATCAAGAAGTTTCAAAACAACAAGGCAAGCTTTCTGCTCTTTGATGCTTTGGGAGAACTATATGATGGTAAGTTTTGCTGTTAAAAATCAACTTTGTGACCTGCTTGTTGTTTAAAATATTCTATTGTGTAGGTCATCTGACTGAAGGGACTTACAATTTCACTTCTATTGAGTCACAACGTGAGGAAGAGACCCTTCACCAAATTGATGATGTAGAAGATGGCGCACAAGCTGAGGAAGAATCCGCTTTGAATTGGCTTAGGAATGAGATGGTCTAGCAGGTATTGACTCCGTTTGCTTGACAGCTTTCATTATGCATTTATATTACTAGTGTTATTACTAGTGTTTTTGTTCATATTTTTTTGCTAGTTCATTTGGCCTTATGCCTTGTGATGATCAATACAGATAACAGCTTTTGCATTAATATTGATCAAGGTATTAAAAGTGACAACATATGGCTTGTAACTTGCAGGCTGCACTAACTTCATTTGATTTCATTTGATTTCATACATCTGGCCCTGGCATGTCTTTGCTCGATGATAGTTGGCCCCATTATATAGTCTGCTTGTGCATATATATCATGTATTCTAATGCTTATTGTCTGAATGCAAATGCAGTTTTGTACATCAGCACAACAAAGCGGACCCTCTCCAATGGTGCATAGACCCGAGTGGAGCCCTCCCTTTTCTGTCATGTAACTCCAAACAACTAGTCATGTTTTTCTTACTTGATTAAAAATTGTGTATGGCTGAAGTTGTTGTCACAAAGTTTCAGTGAATAATGTCCTACAGCAAATATTTATCTGAACAACGTGAATTGAACATTGTAGTTATGATAACATTGTGGTTGAAGTTTTGAACTGAAGTGACAGGATCCAATCCTTTGCTGCTGAACCCATGATAATTGATTGCCTAGAAGCATTCCTGCTGGATTAATTCCTGACCTGGAACCGTTCCTGACCTGCCTGCCGAACGAGGCCTGAATCCATATTTTTTAGAAAGAGGTCCAAGAAGCTTACTGGAAAGAATTTTTCATGATAAGAATTTTGATGCGTGCATGCCTTAATAGCTTACTGTTATAGAAGCTTTCTGTTAGGGGTAGTGATTCTCTTCAGGATCATCAAAACAACGAATATACTGAATTAGTTCACTGGATGTCTGAATGAACTACAGCACCTCCGAGCCCTCTATTTATAGAGTAGGGAAAATCGGAAGCAGCTAGCTTAGCATATTTACACATCTTACCCTCCATGTCGTTGAAAGTTTACACATCTTAGTCCTCACAGCGTCAACAACGGATCTCCTTCTTTGACATCGTCAAAGAACTGCAAGCTGAATTCGCCATGAAAGATCTCAGTGCGCTCCATTGTCACTCGTACAGTGAAGGTTTTCTTCTTGTCCCAGCGCACATATATATATGCTGAAGACATCCTGGAACGCGCTGGGATGCAATCATGCACGCCGGCGCGGACTCCGATCAACACAAAGCCAAAGCTCGCTGCCGATACAGGGACTCCAGTTCAAGATGCCTGGGAATACCGAAGTCCTGCCGATGCATTGCAGTACCTGACGGTAGCACGACCTGATCTTCTCTATGCTGTCTAGCAAGTTTTTTTACATATGCATGATCCATGAGATTGCCATCTGTCAACAGTGCTCAAGAGAATTCTACGTTATGTTCGTGGCACATCCTCCTACGGCTTGCATCTCTACGATTCATAGGCACTTGACATTACAACTTACTCAGACGCCGATTGGGTTGGGTTCCCTGATGCTCGCCGATCAACATCCGGGTATATTGCATCTATCTTGGGGCTCCCTGATTTCATGGTCTTCCAAGCGATAGACAATAGTCTTAAGGTCAAGTGAAGAGGCTGAATATAGGGCAGGGACAAATGCAGTTGCAGAGTGCTGCTGGTTAAGGCAATTGCCTGGTGAATTACAATGTGCAGTCCTGTCAGCGACAGTGGTCTTTTGTGACAATATATCTGCAGCTTACATAGCCAGTAATCCTGTTCATCAACGCCGCACAAAACATATCGAGTTAGACATTCATCCCTCGGTGAGTTTCGCGTCGTTCATTTACCAACTGATCAGCAGATTGCAGATATAATGACCAAAGGATTAGCTTCAGATTTATTCAACTCTTTTTTTCCCAGTCTGTACATTTTGTCAGGAGATGATGTTCAGACTGCCGGGGGGGTGTTACACTGACAATGTTAACGTTCTGAATAGGTTAGATCCTACTCCCTCCATCCCAAATTACTATTCATTTTGGTTTTTTAAATATATGACTTTTGCTATGTATCTAGACATATTATCTATAAGTGCATAGCAAAAACTATAAATATAGAAAAATCAAAATGAATAGTAATTTGGGATGGAGGGAGTAGATTTTAAGCTTGACCGAGCACTAGTTTGTTAGCCATCGGTGCTTCCTGAACATGTATTTAGGGCGTGTTTGGCATGACTCTGGAGCTGAACTCTAGCAACTCTAGCCAATTTTCCAGCCAAACACCCCAGCTCCAAAACTCCATGGAGCTGCCAACTCCATGGAGCTGTAGTGCAAATGGGGGTGGAGTTTTGGAGCACCTCTTTTGCAACTCCAAAACCACCCAACATGAACCTCCTCGTGGAGTTGGTGGGTAATTACCCAGCAATGTCACTGATTACACAAAAAACGGTTCGCTTCTTTCTCCCGAGATCCCCCCATGCGCCGTGACTCCCCTCCCCGCACCTCCTTCTATTCGTCCGCGGGATGCCACCGCCGTCCCCCGCCACCGTCCACCCCTGCCGGCCGTCAACCCCTGCCACCATCCACCCCCGCCGACCACCAACCCTTGCGGCCGTCCACCCCCCGCCACCTCTTCCCCGACCCTGGTAGCGGTGCTCGCCCGAGCGGATGAGGTCGACGGCTGCCACCGGCGGCTTCTTCGAGCCGCACGCCACGACCAGCAACGCGGACAGAGCGCAGATCGTGAACACAGTGGCCGCCCTCATCCTGGAACAGGAAGAACACAGGCGAGAGGAAGAAATAGGAGCGCTAAGATGAGCCAAACAGAGGATTCAGTGGTGACTGGTAACGCACGGTGTAGGATGTGCTGCATATACTATTTATCCTATGCTAGCTCGGACGGGGCCTAGCGGCGGCGTGAGGAGATCCTGTCCTGCGTGAGCTACTTGGCTACGTGAGGAAGAAGAAGAGGGGAATAAGAGGATGACAAGTGGGATCATAAGTTGGGGGCAAGAATGACAATTCACCTTCAAACTCCTCTTTTCTAGAGCTGGGGACACCCTCCCAGCCAAACACCTCCAGCTCCAACTCCACTAAGAGCTGACTCCACATGAAGTTCTGGAGTGGAGCAGCTCCACCCAGAGTTGGAGCCATGCTAAATAGGACCTTAACCACCTCCGCTCACGAATGAAAGTGTGTTGGATCAAACTATCTCTCACATTCTCTCGTTCTACAATCATCATCATCATCTAGCTAGCTTTAATCAGCTGTCGTGGCTACGAGCGCGAGAGGCAGCTCCCTAGCAGTGAGGAAGTGAGCGAACAGCTGGCATGTAGCAGAGCAGAACATGACTTGATGGAAGGCATGTCTATGACTTGATGGAAGGCATGTAGTAGACGCAGTTGATGTCGAGAAAGTAGTAGTTATAAGTCTGAAAGGAATCGGTGCTCGTAGCTTAAGAGGGGGAGGGGGTGAATTAGGCAACTTAAAATCTTTAACCTATGGCTTCCACTAATTGCATCAAAACTTAAACTAGATCATGCTACCTAAATGTGCAATCTACGTTGATCTAGTGTGAAACCATCATCCCAAAATAAGTTTTGCAACTTATACCCAATCCTATCAAGATACTACTCTATGAAAGTAAAGGCACACAAGTTGCAAGTATGAAATGCGGAAATGTAAGGAGGGGATGTGGGGAAGCAAACTCTTAATACAAGGTTTATCCTGTGGTATCGGTAGGCACTAAGCCACCACTAATCTACGTTGTTGAAGCACTTTGATTTTCTTATATGCAACTATTTATCGACAGTTTCATTTTAATGATGGTAACATTGATACTAATAGTACAATGCTAACATTGATACTAATAGTACAATGCCAAACTCTGCAAATGATGTGTATGGACAATCTTCATTCATGGCTGCTCCATTGATCCAAGGTGGATATGCTAATACCATAATGCCACAATTTAATATGTACAGAAATTCGTCTACCGTGGGCACTCCTTATATTCAAGAAGGATATACAAATCTCTTACTTGGAGTTGATCGAGCTGCCACATTACAGCCGACTGTTAACAAATTAAATTTTGGTAGAATGCCAAATCAAGAAAATAGGTAACCTTTGTTGTGTTATACAAAATTTTATTTGTATTTGTATTATGCCAGTTGGTACCATGTAACTCATTTATATTGTTTGACAAGGATCACATCATACTTTATGGACATGTCATTCTTTTGTACACATCACTTCCATGTACCACTCTTTAGATTTAACCCTTTTTCAGATTATGAAATATTCCAGATTTTGTTTGTGAAACGAATCAGAGAATCCCTGGCTACAGAATCTGTAGTTGTGTGTCCCTCGTTCTGGAGCGATGAGGCGAGAGGAGCTCCTGCAGGTGGTGACTAGGAAATCGAGTCGCTGGTGCTGGCTCGTCTTCCGCCAGATAAAGGGGCGCGCGCGTTCGATTTCCTAGTCGCCCACACGTCGTTCATCTGGCGCCGTCCTGCACGAGCGCTCGTTTGCAGGACTCCTGCGGAACTCCGGAGCCTCCTTGGATAAACCACTGGAACGGTAGCTCTCGTCCCTCCACACGTTGGCAAAAATCAGCGTGTGCTCCTCTGCCCATCCACCCCTATCTTCGTCCAGGACCCAGGACGTGACATCGCCGCCCCGGCAATCATCGCAGATTGGCGGAGGCGCTACCGGAGATCGACTCCGGCTGTGCCTGTGCGCGCGCACCTCGACGTACCTAAGGCGGCCGCCGCTGATCGACACCAACGCAACGGTCTCGCTTGGGAGGATACTTGGATGGACGGGCCTCCTTCGCCTGCTCCATTGTGACGTTCGGTAGCATATTGTGAACTCGAGGTCAAGCGGCTGTTGGGTGCTATCATCTTCATCTTCTACCAAGAGAGAATCGCAAGAACAGGATAGCAAACCGCAGCGCAGGTCCAGCCACCAGAACCTGCCTCCACAGATTAGCACCGCCGCCAACTCCCAGCTGTACCAATCACAGAACCTGCCTCTTTTCTTGTTTTCAGTTCGCTGTTCGTTAGTTCAAGCAATTGTCTTTGTAAGCATGGAATAGAAACAATTAAATGGATCATAATGGCGTTCTGCAGTGGCAGCCTAATTTTCACGGATAAGTGCACATCAGCTCTAAAATTTAAGTGTACCCGCTCAATCTTCTAGAGATGTATATTTGCTCGAAGTAGATTGCAGCTGCTATCGGTATGAGTAGTTTCCAACACTACGGGAAAGAAATTACCGAGTGTTTTTCTTTGCCGAGTGTTTTTTTCGAACACTCGGCAAACAGGCTCTTTGCCGAGTGCCAAGCTAAAAACACTCGGCAAATAGGGGCTTTGCCGAGTGTCACAAAAAATACACTCGACAAACCCCCATCTTTGCCGAGTGTCAAAAAAGACACTCGGCAAAGACGGGGTTTGCCGAGTATTTTTTTTGATACTCGGCAAAAAAATAATTTTTTTTCCCTCTTTTCACCTTGAAATTTTTTCTACTCCCCACATACAACATGTGGTACTCCAGGTTAAAATTTGGTATATTTTTGGATTTATTTGCTATATTTATTTAATTAATTGCATTTCAAGGAAATTTTTGATATAAGTCAAATTTGAACTGCAAGTGATTCAAATTATGGAACAAAATGAGTAGAAAAATGATATTCATGTTATTGGCCCAATTGAG
>NC_028456.1:16542451-16549095 GCF_000263155.2 Setaria italica
GCGGGCGGCGCCCCTCCCCTCCCTCTCCTCCGGCGCCCCTCCCCTCCCTCTCCAGTGGGCGGCGCAACTCCTCCGGCCCTTCCTCTCCCGGCCGGGCGGCGCCCCTTCCCCACCCTCTCCGGCGGGCGGCGCCCCCTCCCAGCCCCGCTCCCCACCGGTAGATCTGGCGGCCGGGGCGGCCTCCTCCCTCCTTCCCTCCACCGCCGATCAGATCCGGGCGGCTCGAGGGGAGGGGGCTCCGGAGGGGGCCAAATCCGGGCGGCAGCCGCGGATCGAGGGGAGGGGGCCTGGCGGCGGCGCTGACCCTCTCCGGCGGCGCCGACCCTCCCCTCAACGGATCCGGCGGCGCCAGCCCTTCCCTCGCCGGATCCGGTGGTGATGGCGGCATGGGAGGTGGTGCTGGCGGAGCTAGCGGTGGTGGCGGCCAGTGGTGGTGCTGCTGGCGGAGCTGGCGGTGGTGGCGGCCGGTGGTGGCGGAGCTGGTGGTGGTGGCGGCCGGTGGTGGTGGTGCTAGCGGAGCTGGCGGCCGGTGGTGGCGGCGGCGGCAGAACAGGATTTTTTTTTTCAAAAATTGGATGCCGAGTGTTTAGTGGCCACTCGGCAAAGACTTTGCCGAATGCGCGACACAAAACACTCGGCAAATCCGTGTTTGCCGACTCGAAATTTGCCGTGTATCGTTTGCCGCTTTGCCGAGTGTATTTTGCCCTTCGCCGAGTGCCCCTAGCACTCGGCAATTTTCCTGTGTCCCGTAGTGCAAGTGACGCTTAATATTTCACACAATGCAAGCTATAATGAATGGTATTAGCTGCACGCACTAATTGGTGTGTTAGAACAAGAGCAATGAGAACTCGTCTCTCTTTTTTTTTCACTTGTAGAAGTTCACTTAAATCAAGAATTTCATTGACCAACCTTTAGTAGAGAATGAGTGATGGCTGTGGGTACTATATCACGTCAGAACAAGGAGTTGCATCTTGGTTGGTGAATCACGAGTGCCGTGAGGAAGCACCCTACGTGGCTCACCAATGATTAGGGAGATGATTACATGAATTAAACCAATATTATATGATACGAAACCATTGTTAAATTAAGATGGGGATAATAAATATACCAATTTAGTTAGTTAAGTGTTGATTTGCACCAAATGAAACATGAGGAATGAATGTTATACTTTTGCAATATTTGTGGGACGAAAATTACACTTTTTTTCTTAATTATTTGTTGCAAGAAATCCGCAATCTGCTTCAATATACAAATCTTAGTTTGAATGTATCGATTTACCATACAGTAATGGCACTGATGTACACACAGTGGCTGGACTAATGGATCAGAATTTCTGGAGGTAAGGGTTCTTTCCCTGAAGGAATTTGTAGGTTGAGATCAGAATTGACAGATCAACTCCATGCTTTTGTTTCTTTTTTTTAAATAATGCAGTTCACCAAACTGGATTAACCTCAAGCATGAGTCTGTAATCCTGTAGTTTTTTTCACTCGTATATTGCTATATACAACATCCATCTTTTTATGACATTTAAACTCTTTGATATATATCCCTAAAGGAGGGCATGCAGAGGACAACGGCTCTAGATGTTCTCGACCATCAGAGTCCCTTTCCTGCAACTTGATGGTGGCCTGAAACGCTATTCAAAACAGAGTCCCTTTCCTGGCTCGAAGCTATGCACACCTCAAATACACAAAAATACAAAATAGTGTTCACCTTCGCGCGGATAAAACCCACAGATTGACAACTACATGACTACGTCGTGGTGGGTGCTTCAATGATTCATGTATGTGCACGCTAATAGCTGCAAAAATGTCAAATTAAGTAACTACTCCCTACAGTAATAACCAGTGTTCACTGTTCACGGTCCTCGTGATACTACTCCTCTGGTCCGTAATAGATGGCGCTTCAGACCGGCCAATTAGCTTGCTTATAGTTCAAAACTCCAGTCGGAAACGTCAATCATTACCGACCGGAGTATTTTTCAGAGTAAAGGATGGATTTTAGTTGGTTGCTTTCATAATCCGTAGTGTGTTGGTCTTTAGAGAGGACCAAGCTAGGGTGGAGGTTGGGTCTATATAACTTTGTCTACGGGCCATATACACAATGTTAACAGTAATGGAACTACAAACATTTGATCCACCACGCATTACTATTCACGATCCAATAAAAAGGGGCAGAAAATTATTGGCACATATCTGTATATCATATGTGCATTATGCATGTATATATATCCATTAAACACTACTCCTACACCAAGCTATGTGCTGCTTATATAAATAAGATATGAGATGTTCTGTAGTCGTGTACCTCTCAGAGTCTCATAGAGTCATAGGATGTGGACAAAACCTATTGAGCCGTTCTACCGGCAAGAAAGGCATGAATATAATGCCTTGTGTTATGAACTTATGATACCGTAGGAAACGGAGGTATAGGGATAAAGACGGGAACACATTATCTTTCTAACCTTCTCTCTCAGGTCATGGTCGCTGCTGCTCGGCAAAGCAACGATGGCACAGCATGCAAGTCTCTGGCGAGGCTCTTCTTTTGGCAGGATAAGGAGGTGTTTGGTTCTTTATGAGCTCCTAAAATTCCTGCATATCGAATGTTTAGATACTAATTAGGAGTATTTAATATAGACTAATTATAAATCAATTGCTGGAGACTAATTTGCGAGACGAATCTATTAAACCTAATTAGTCAGATGCTATAGTAAACATGTGCTAATGATGGATTAGTTAGGCTTAATAGATTCATCTCGTGAATTAGCCTCGTAATTAGTTTTATAATTAACTCATGTTTAATTCTCCTAATTAGCCTCCGAATATTCGATGTGACATGAATTTTAATCCGAACTAAAGATCCAAACACCCCCTTAAACCTCCATGTTATCCGGTCTGCTATAGAAACCGCGACAAGGATGGACAAAATGGTAGCTCCTTTACCAATACACACAAGGGCCTCCATTCCGTCCGTCCCTCTACAACCCACAAATAAACAAAAAAGAAACTTTCAGCATGGTGAAAAGAATTAACCTGTTTGCTTCCAGCTTGATATTCAGACTAGTTCTTGGAGCAATCCAACTATTTTCTTCACTGCTAGTATAGTAGGCTAGTAGCTAGGCTAGGTTAAGATGATAGCATCGTTCATGAAAACAGTAGGGAAATGGTTGCCGATCTTCGTCCATCACTTAATTTACACAATCAATGCAACACTACTCTTCCTAGGAGCAATTTGCATTATTCGAAGAAAAAAAAAAGCTGAACTCAATCTTCGGATTGGTTACACGTAGAGCAAACTTAAGCTATTTCCCGGATATTAGAGGTTGATATCAGCATTGTAACCTCTCTTTTTTGTTTTCTTCTTTTCTTTTTGTTTTGTCCTTTTTGTACAAACTTCTTTTGTTCTTTTTATATATAATCAGTAGGGGCATGTCTCTCATGTGTTCATCAAACAAAGAAGGCCCTTTAGCCAAAAGAAACTGATTCCTGCAAAAATTGATTTTATATCACGCATTAGTATTAAGGATAGTTAATGTTGTTGGCATACAAGTCTCTTGAATCTAGTAAGTAAAACATGGGTACGAAAAAGCTGGGTTGCCTATCTTTATAATATGAGTGTCCCATTTTAAGGTCCCATTTTATAGGGACCTACCAGAATCTTCGGTTTCTCCAACAAGCTAGCTATAATAAATAGCAATTGCAAATCACTCACTCCTTGTATATATGATATATATTTGGCAGCGCTAGCTCATTTTTCAGTCACCAACAGAAACTCACCAGGGGAAGAAGAATTTCCACACGGCGAAGTTATCATAGCATGGTACGGTGACAAAAAAAAATGGGAACTGATGATAGGAACGAGGGGCACCAGGAACTTGAGATCCATGGTCCTGCCGCTCTCTAGCATGATCGTCGCCGTCTGTGCAGCGCGCGAAATTAAATATCAGAACTTGGCTACTGCAAGAGCTGATACGGGTAACTCCTGCGCAAGCTCTCTGATCTTCGTGGTGAAGCTTCCATTTACCAGTTCTGTGTTCCTAGCTAGTTGCTGATAAGATAGACCAGGACCTAGGGACCCCCACCATCTTTAATTTTATTCTGATGGATGCTAGCCAATAAATAGTATTGGCGAGGAGGCACCTGTATGGTAGATTCAGCAACATATACTGATTCTTCTTTTTCTAGTAGAAATTTACGGGGGAACAAAAATACCACGTGCGAACTTATATATGATTGATGTACACAGCTGATGAGCCAAAAGTGGGAGTAGATCGACCCTTCGAATTGGAGGCGCCTGGAACATGGTCTGTGTACAACATATATATTGTTTCCCTCCTCTGGCAGACGCATCATCAGCTTAGTGTGTGCAATTGTAGCGAACATGGTCCCATTAGACCATTAGTTTATGATTTTGATAATTATGTGACAACATGGTCATTAGGACTAACAAAATGTCTAGAATGTATCTTGAAGGTATTCTAGATCCTAATAAAGCAACCACAATCAAAGACAAGCAAAGAAAAAAAACAAGCACCGACACATTTGCGATCCACACCGAATCAGTCGGTGACCGTGCTGCGAAGAAAAATGAACCAAGACCATCGGATCTTCTGATGGCCTCAATTCTAGAAGAGTCGGAGCAATACCTGGAGCAGTGGCAAAGACAAGTCAACCACCGGACAATCTGATGCCTTGTCTCCATAAGCATCGGATGAATTGGTGCACGGATGAAGACACGTCAGATGAACCAAATTTTCAATTCAAAGTTCCAGAGACATTTTTGGGCTGGGACGCCTAGCACCGGATGATCCGAGGCCACCAGGGGCAGCATCGGATCAATCGATGGAATAGGTCGGTGACTGGAAAAATGAATTTTGGGCGTGGGAAGGCCAACAGCTAGTAGCACCGGATGTTCCGATGCTACCCAAAAGCATACCATTAGAACATCCGATGTACACTTTAATTAGTCATTGGAGCAACGGATTTTTGATGCCTTGGACTATTTAGATCTCCTCCATTCGTCCATTTGGAGTTGATGGAGTGTGCAGGAATTCATTGGAGATCAAGACTCATCAAGGACATATCCAAGCCACCAAAAGTGCATAAGTGATTCATCGAAGGCTTAGCACAAGTTTAGGAGAGTGATTAGTGCTAGGATGGGCCCAGAGAATAGAGAGTGCAAGGTGTTGCTGCCTTGTGATCAGTTAAGGAGTGAATCACAAGTTGTACAAGGTGTGCTGGCGCCTTGGAGGCTCGCCGGCAAGTCTTCAACCCTCCGGTTTGGTGTGGAGCGGTGTTGACGACCGTGTGCGGGGGACGTGGACCCCCTCCTTCGTGGAGAGGCTTCTTAATGGAGACGGCATCAAGATGACCGGGAAACTTGGCACGAGCCTTAGTGGCGAGCCTTTGTGGCAAGTCAAGAGTGTCCCGGAAGAGATTTGGTAACTGGGAAGCAATACTCTTTGGGAGTGTTTCAACAACGTGGACTAGTGGTGGCTTAGTGACTACTGATACCACGGGATAAATCCTCGTGTCAAGAGTTTGCTTCCCTTATCCCCACTTCTTATGTTTCCGCATTTCATTCTTGCAACTTGTGTGCCTTTATTTTCTTAGTGTAGTATATTACTAGAATTAGCTCTAGGTTGCAAAACTTGTTTTGGGACGAGGGTTTCACACTAGATCAACCATAGTTGCTCATCTTGATAGCATGATCTAGTTTATGTTTTATGCAAAAGTAGTGGAAGCCATAGATTAAGATTTTATGCTTGCCTAATTCACCCTCTCCCTATCTTAGGCTACAAGCACCGATTCATTCTAGCAACGTCGAAAATCAAAAGGACTGGACTACTGCGAGAGAAGACACGAGCAGCTCCTGCAAAAGAGGGTGTAGAAGCTATTCTTTAAATCTTTAATAGTGTTAGATCTATAATGACACGTAACAGCATACCTAGAAATTTAGTTCCGTTTTTTTTTTTTGCAATCTGCCTGAATCCAAATCTTAGTTGAATGTATCAATCTAGCATACAGCCATGACACTCATGTAGATTCAGTGGCTGGACTAAGGGATCGGATCGAATTTCTAGAGGGAAAGGTAGTTTCCCTGAAGAATTTCTATGTTGACTTCAAGATAATTGACAGGTCAAGTCCATGCTTTGATTCTCATCCTCGCGGCGTCGCCCATAGGCTGCAGCGAGGCAGCAACTGCAGACATTGTCACAAACAATCGCTTCCTAACCATACACCAACAGACGGACAACTACATCGTGGTGTTTGCATCAATGATTCATGTCTGTTGCAAATAATGGAGGGCACCGGCGGCCGACGAGCCACCCGGCAGCACCCCATCCACCCAACCTCAAGACCGCCGCGCCAGATGACGGTCCCGCTAGCCAAAAGGCCAGCGCAGGGGCGCAGCGAGCCCGGTGACCGAGGGAGAGGGTGGGGGGAAGGGGCGCTCCTGGGGGGTGGGGAGAGGTGCAGCCGCCGGGGATGGGAACGCCGGTGAGGAGGCTCTCGATTTGACCAAGGAGATCTAGATCTGGGGCAAGATGGAGCAAAACGGGAGAGAACAGGAGGGGAGATCAAGACGAGGGACGCTGCTGTGGCTCTAGACCCCGCCGCCGTCGCGGGTGGGCGGGCGCCGGA
>NC_028456.1:16549195-16598141 GCF_000263155.2 Setaria italica
CCGGGCGAGCGGCTCAGGAGGCCCCTCGAATCTTTCCTAATGACGGGATTGATTTTTTTTCATGGCCTTCGTGATATTTCATATATACATATTTGTTTAAGGGATGACTAAGGGTGGACTTTAGAGATGACGGGTGAGTATATATATATTTGTTTCTGGGGGTTCAGGATGCCAACACTAATAGAACTACAAATGTTTGATCATATTCACGGTCCAAGGAAATGGGCAGAAAATTATTGGGCAATATCTGTATATGTGCATCATGTTCCTAGGCCAAGCTAGATACGTGTTGCTTATAAATAAGAGATGAGATGTTGTATAGTCGTGTACCTGTCGTAGTCATAGGTTGCCTCTGTATATTTGGTCGTTCTACCGGCAAGAAAGGCAAGAATGCCTTGTGATACGATACTGTAGGAAAGGGAGGCATAGGGATATAGAGCCTGTTTGGGAAGGGGTGTTAAAGTTTAACACCCCAAATAAGGTGTTAAACTTTAACATATATGGGGTGTTTGGATGGTCTACTAAACTTTAACATATTAGGTTAGAAATGATAATTATACCCCCACTCTCCCCTCCTTCCTCCTCTCTCTTCTTCTTTCTTCCCCGAGACAACAGTCGGGCATAGCCCCTCCTACCGCCCGCCGCTGCCACCGCCGCCGTTGCCTGCCCGTCTTACGTCTCCGCCGCCACCACCACCACGCCGCCGCCGCCGACCTGCGTCTCCGCCGCGCCCGCCGCGAAGGAGCCTCGGGGGGCGCCGAATTCGAGCGCCTCCTCGACCCGCTCACGCAGATAGAGGCCGGCGGCCTCGCCCGCGCCCGCGACAACCCACCGGCCTCCAAGGCCACCGTCGAGTCCATGCCTGTCTCCGGATCCGCAGCAGCAGCCTCCGGATCCGCGCCCGTTCCTGGGCCCCGCGCCCGTGATGAGGTACGCCAGCCTCGACGGCGGCTCGGGCGGCCTCCGGTGTTGCTGCTGCTGCTGCCACCCCGGCGCCGAGGACGACACGGGCGACAGCAAGGAGCGCGCCGCCCCGAGCGCCGCGTAGAGGATGAGGAGCGAGAGGAGCGGGAGCGCGAGGAGCAGAGCGCGCATCCACCGGAGGCGGTGCGCCGGCGGCTGCTTCCTCATGGGTCCGTGTCGGGCCACGCCTCGCCCCGGGGTCTAGAGCTCCCGCGGCATTCACTCGGGGGCGCGGCGGTTGCTCGGGCGGCGCGGCGGAGGAGGGGGGAGGGCGGCGCGGCGGATCCGGCCAGGCGGAGAGGATGAGCAGGAGGAGGAGGCCGGCATTGGTGGCGGGGAGGAGAGAGAGGAGAGGAGAGAGGGGGCAACCAGGGAAAAGAGAGGGAGGGGGACCACTTTTAACACCTTTGGCACATTTTAACACCCCCTCCATGTGTTTATGAAAAGAGAGGTGTTAAATTTTAACACCACTCTTTTAACACACCTGTTTGGGAGCCAAGCTGTTAAAAAGTTGTTAAAAGGGGTGTTAAACTTTAACACACTTTAACACCCCCTTCCCAAACAGGCCCATAGACGGGAACAGTATCTTCTTTAGCTTCTCTGTCAGGTCATGGTTGCTGCTGCTGGACCAAGTGACGTGGAGTCTCTGGCGAGACTCTTCTTAGCTAGGCTCCATGCGGTCCGGTCTGCTACGGAAACCGCGACAAGGAAGGACGACACAATGGTAGCTCCTTCACCTACAGACCAGGGGTGGCTCTGATCTTCAATTTTGTCCGTCCAGCTACATGAACAACCTGTTTACCTCCAGGTTGATACTCAGACCTTTTCTGGAAGCAATTATACTCGGACCTCCAGCTACATGAACAGTTGAACCAAAGATATTGTAAACATGTAAGCGAATACCAGCTACAAAACGTAATTATGCTTTGGATGCGTTACTGACTTATGTCCTCTAGATGGATCATGCCATTTCCTGATGTAAATGTAAAGCAAAGAATGTGTATGGAAATAGTTCAGAGCACAACAGGAAAAACGAATTTCTTGTGGTCCATTAACTCTACGATCATATACCAAAACGTTTGTCCCGATAAAAATGACAACCTGCATTGAGAGTTTGAGACCACCGATAAAAATTTCTTCTGGTCTGCTACAGAAACCGCGAAAAGGATGGACACAATGGTAGCTCCTTGCCTACACACCAGGGGTGGCTCTGATCTTCCATTCCGTCCGTCCAGCTTCAAGACTTCTGTTGTAGCCTGCTGGCTGCCGACGACGACTATAGAGGAGGTAGCAGGTTACTAGCAGCCAAAAAAAAAAATTCAGCATCGTGAAATTAACCAGTTTGCCTCCAGCTTGATACTCAGACTTGTTCTGGCAGCATTCCTACACACACAACTATTTTTTCTTAATTTGCTGCTAGTGTAGTAGCTAGGTTAAGATGATAGCATCGTCCATGAAAAACGTAGGGGAACGGTTGCCGATCTTGGTCCGCCACTTAATATACACTATCAATGGAACACTATATATTCTTCCTACGAGATAATTGCATTATTCCAATGCAACAAAGAAAACCCTGAATTTGTTCTCCTTGCTTATCATAAGCAACTAAAAGTTGCTTATTTGGAGTTACTTATTCTGTTTGGATACCCTTACTTATGAGCATTAAATGAGGTGAACATTGTCAAGTTTGCCCCTAATCATTGGGAGAGGGCAAGAGGTGTAAAGTGCACCTTTTAGCCCCCATAAGCAACCCTTGTGTTGCTTATGGCTAAAAATAAGCAGCCCCATAAGCAACCTCATAAGCAAGGGTGTTTGGTATTTTTAGGCTAAAAGTTGCTTATTTTTAGCTGCTTATGCATAAGCAACTCAAACCAAACACCCCAATCTTCTCACCTACAACACCTCTCTGGACCTAAGGTTGCATGTTCCGTGTCTCAAAAGTGATCTGCCCAACTGAAATGTTAGGGCCTGTTTGGTTCCTCTTGCTAAACTTTAGGTGCTAAAAGTTGCTAAACTTTAGTTGCTAAACTTTAGCAAAAGCTGTTTGGATACTCTTGCTAAAAGGCATTTAATGAGCTGTAAAAATACCTATCTACCTGTTGACGCTAGATTTTGACATGTATAGAGTTGGCGTCAAGGGAAGAAAAGATTGGCCGATGCGGCAGATTAAAAGGTCATGACTGGGAATCGGCCGATTGGTGCTACAGTTAGGGATCGGCCGATTGGCGCTACAGTATTTTGGCGGATGGAGTTGGTAGAGATCGGCCGATTGGAAGGCTGGAGTGATTGGGCCAATATGGGCCTAAAGTAGGTCAGAGAAAGAAGATAGAGAAAGATTGGCCCGTGGGAGTATAATAATCAACTCCGATGCGAGTTGTGTTTGTAAATATTCATTTTCGTTTAAAATTAGAGATAGATCCTGGTCGGTTAGGAAATTGGTTGTAACAGGCTATAAATAGCCATCTTTAGAGATTTGTAAACAACACATCAATCAATACAAACAAATCTACTTTTTCATCGCACTTTACTTTCAAGTCGCGACTTCGCCAATACATCTTTTTCTTTCACGAGTTCGTACGGGTTGGCAGGGCTGCATCGACACGATCTTCGGCCGATTCTGTAAGTTCCGTTTATCGAGTAATATCTAAGCTTTAACTTCGGGTGCATCGCTATCGTTTCGTTTAGATTTATTCACAAGTTATCGATATTTACTAGAATTATAGGTTTTATCTATCGTTCTAGTTTTATCACCAGTTATCCAGCTTGAGGTTTGAACTATCGGCTCTGTTGCTGTTATTTTCACTCATTATTATCGCATAGCCGATTAGATCTATTTCAAGTGTTGCCTTCGTAGCTTTGTCTAGTTTACTCTAGTAGTTTTCTTTGCAATTGCTACGTGATTGTCGGCTGTATCATAGCCGATTATTTTTACATAGCAAATCGGCCGATTCGCCGATACGCTTTTCGAGATCGAAACCTTAGCCGATCGAAACCCTGGAATTTGACACGTTTTCTTCCTTGCCAATCAACAGGTCAGATTGGCTGGCACGCCGCGCGAACCGCACCAGGACAATCACCCGAACAGGAGCTAAGCAGATTCTCCCGGGTCGTGTGTCCGACGCTGAAGGTCAATCGGCTGACTTTTAGCGCCAACACTACCCTTATTAAAGGTGCGCATGAGGGGGGAGACAAGCAATAAATGAGGGGTATAGGTTGTCCAGCCCACCTTTTAGCAAGTTTTAGCAACCAAAAACTTGCTAAAGTGCTAAACTTTAGCAACTCAACTTTAGCAAGTTTTAGCAAGAGTGTTTGGCAATTTAGCAGCTAAAAGTTACTAAAGTGCTAAAGTTTAGTAAGTTGGAACCAAACACCCTTAATATACCAACACCGGATAGCTTCATCTTCCAGAGGGAGTATGAACTTTCTGCTAGTATTTGTTATTAACAATGCTCATGTTATTTGCACATGATATATAGCTCATAAATAGCATTGGCTATGTGTACTTGGGTGCAACAACCAGAAGCCGAAGCTCATTCTTCTTCAATTGAGTGTAAAAGGAGAATAGCTAAGCATAACAATGCAAACTTAATTATGGTTGCTCGTGAGCCAAAGACAAGAGCGCGTGATTGTTGGAATGGGATGCTCCGGAAACTTGAGCTGCATGCGCAGTGCAGAAGTATCCACGAGACAAAAATTTTGTGCGTGGCAAATAATCAGAATATGTAGATCGTGATTCTGAAACTTCTCGAGATGCTCTACACTGATCAATTGTGGTCCTCAAGATAAAAGAAAAATGGACTTCCCTATGCAGGTTGTCTTGGGTGATAGATCGACAGCCAAGGTCGGATTCGAAAAGATGATAAAGTGCCTTAGCAATGCCTTGAATATTGTATATAAACATATAAGAGAATACCAGCTACGAAAACATAAATTATGCTTTGATACATTAGTGACTGATGTCCTCTAGACGGATCATTCCATTTCCTGATTTCAATGTAAAGCAGAGGATGTATATGGAAATAGTTCAGAGCACAACAGGAAAAACACAATTCTTCTGATCCATTAACTGTAAAATCACACCGAAACGTTTGTCCCGATAAAAATGACAACCTGCATTGAGACCACCAGGTGTTTTGCTTTATACATCCTCAACGTTTGACAGTTCAGGTGTACTTGTTTGTCACAATGTCACTATTGAAGTGAAACGATTTTATACTAATGTTTTCTGAAGTGGCAGTCAAAAAAATTACAAACAAGGCAATGGAAGATTAAACGGTACACAAACATATCTAACATATGCTATTTTTTCTACGCCCAGAATTATTATTATGCCATAACCATTTTGCTTTAACGACAGTTTAATTATGTTAGCTCGCCTAGTTTGATCATCCCAATAATCCTTAACTTTCTAGTGCACTCAACTCAATCTTCCGGAGAAGTAAATTTTCTGCAAGTAGGTTATAGCTGCTTACGGTACGAGTTATAGTGAGGGCCATTAATATTTCACTCATCCTAGCTGATAAATAGTGGAAGTTCACTCGGAGCAAGATCTTGCACTGGCCAATATAAGCACTGTCTAAGCCAGATGGGGGTGTAAGGTGGATTATAGGAAAGGAAGGCACCCGGAGCATGAGGAACGAACAATACAAAGCTAGAGTCCTCGATTTGTTGGCATACGATCCTTTTATACTTTTCATCTACAGCCTAGAACTGGAAGAATCAATGGTCACGAGGAGCGAGTCCTAGGCTAATAACTGCAAAAACTGAAAGAAGAAAATGGAGAGTAATTAGCAAGATGAGCGTACCACAAGTGCATGTAGGATATCACGCGTTGAACCTAGAAAATGTAGTTTCTACAGGGAAGTTAGATCAAGCGAGAATAGGGATGATAGTGATTAAATTCCGTTGTACTGCTTGCTTCCTAAACTCTTTGTTATTAAAACTAAATATCAGGTTTGAAGGGAGTGTATATATATAAGGAGGTTGCTTTAATCGAGGCTTACTATTTGTACACATATTGCTAAATCACATGTTCGGGGCATACACGAGGAATCGGGGCTTACTATACGATCGAGGTGTTGCACTATCACATATTTGTACACATATTTGTACAATATTATCCTATTCCCCACCCCTAGCTAAAACCCATCCCCAAATCCCTCTTTCTTCATCATTTGGCACACGCTGATAGCCTGAGACCCCAGATCCCTTGCTATGCATCTTTTGGGGCTTACCATAGAGGTCTTCCAAAACCCCTTTTAGTCTTAATTTTAGAACCGATACAATGAAACCGAGAGTAAAAGTCTCGATTTTTAGTACTGCGTTCCTCACCCATCCAATAAATTATAAATAAAATTTAAATTGGGGAAGACTTGCACACACACACCAAGCCATGCGATTCTTTGCACGAAATGTAGTCATGGAGAATTCGAACCTAGTACCTCTTGCGTCGCGCGTATACCTTCTTAGCATCTGACCTACATAGCACATTTAACTAGTTAAAAGATGCTTTCCTCTTTTTTATTGACCCGTGGAGGACTGGTACTAAAATGCCTATAGGGATCACCAAATTTAGATCCGGTACTAGCATTAATACCGGATCGAAATCTTCCTAGTATTTTTGTGAGGACTGAAGCCCCTTTTTCTAGTAGTGTGGTTATTATGATGGATACCAACTCTCGGATAGGTGCATGTAATAAAAAAGACTAAGATGCAACAACGATATGCATCCCAATAGAATGCATGAATAAATAAGGAAAAAAAATTCAAATTCCATAGTCAAAATTTGGATAATCTCTAACTATTTTTTAGTTCAATATTTTCCCTTAAATTATGCTTTTTGGTTTAATTTAGTCCCTAATATAACTTGTCCTTTTGTTTATCAATTCACAAGTGGAGTCCTAAGTTAAAACTTTGAAGATGATAGCTGACATAGAAAAATATATCATGATTTTTTTGTCATTATTTTGATAGGATAGGAAATTTAATAATAACTTAATAGCCAAAATACAAATTATATGAAAAATAATGATGAAAAAAATCTTAAAATGTTTTTTGAACTATATTGTGATATCCATTATGAACCTGTAATATTGAATTACAGTTCGAGTTGTTTATGAAGAAACAAATAAAGATAAATTCTATTTGGGGTAAATTGATCTAATACACAGTTTAGTGGGTATTCAAACTTTGACTATATTTGAAGAGATTTATACGAACTTTCGATTAAATGATATTTTAAACAGTAATGATATTTGAAACCAAAACAACTAATTTTCAGCTGCAACTAAAGAACAAATTATTCGGCTTTGTCCATGATATGTCCTCTCTCCAAAAGTAACATTGTATCACGCTCTCACATAGACCAGTAGCACATCATGCAGAAAGTTGCAGGCTTTTCTTTTATGAACGAATCATTTTTAGATAAATTTGTTAGATAAGGATTGCATACAAAAGAATTTAAATAGTCTTGGGAAAGAGATAGCCCTGGAATTTCTTTAAAATTCATTTAAATCGATCAAATCCATTGAAATTTTAAAAGAAATCTAATCTACTGATGAAAATTGTGTCGAACCAGTTTTTTCTTAAAATTACCAATTTACCCTTCACCAATAAGAGAAATTTCGATATTACACATCGAATTCGCAAGCCTCACCGTTTATAGACCTCAATTCGCATGCCTTTTGAAATTTAACCCTCTGCGTATGGATTGTTTCTGAATGGTTTTATTCTCTTTTATTTATTTCTGTTCTTTTGTCTTATTTTTTTATTCCCAGACACAACTCAAATGACCATTTTGCCCCCTTTTCCTTATCTCTTCGTTGGACTGGATCGCTGGAGCCTCACTTGCCAGACAGAGCGGCGCTCTGGTGCTACTGCCGCCGCCACCTGAAACACGCCGGAGTGGCCTCCACATGAGCCTGACCTTGCCACTTCCGTTTTCCCTCGTCGCCCGCTCCGATTCGCTGCTGTGCGGCCGTGCAGCGCAGCCTGCTGCATCTCTTGCTCCCCCGTGCGATGCCATATAGTGAAGCATGCCGCGAGTTCAGGCTGTGCTCCTCACTGCCGGCGGCGGAGAGGGTAGCAGCTCTCCTCCCCGAGCTTGCGCTGGTTGCTCGTCGTCACGCTCTACTGAAGGTCCGCCCATGACCGGACGACCCTCCATGCGGCGCCGTCTCGAGGTAGCCGTGGCGCTTAATACCGGCGGTGGGGCCTGCTCCAGGCGGTCACAGCCATGGCTGGCGGAGAGGATGCGGCGGCGCTGCAGTTGCCAAGCACGCGCGGTGCCATGTGAGCGCAGCAAAACGCGTGGTGTTCGGCGGTGGTGTTCGGCGGCCTGCAGCAATGCTCAGGCGGCCGGCGTGATGACTCTGCTATTTTGTTTAGGCAGCAATGCGTTGAGCCATCTAAACTGTGTGATCACTGCTATTTTGTTCAGCTATCTAAATTATGTGATGACTGCTATTTTAAATTATGGTCTGTATACTAAATGATTGCAGCTTGGATCCTGCAACGAAGTTGACTGAATTTGTGAACTCATTATGAGTGAATGAACCATGATATTGTTAGGTGTAAAATTAATTCTTAATGTTTCATGTCAATCGGACTGCAGCGTACGAATTTTAGCAGGGGCGACGCTAGGATCTATGTCTACCGTGGCGCTCGTGCTGTCAGTCCTCGAGAACATCTCCGAATAGCCTTATCTGGAACGTGAGCATTTAGAAAAAAAAAGATAATATTGTTATTTCACGTAGGTATGTATGGGAGAGAGAATTAAAATGGATTGGAAACACCGTAGTGGCAAGAAAAATAAGGTTGCAGGTGTTATTATTGGCGAATCGGTGAAACTATTTATGGCAGCGGTAAATCGACGAAGCCAAAAGAGAAGAAGATACGGTCAGTCCTAATCTAATCGATGCAGAGGATAAGGCATGGGCATACCTGTCCATTCACTAGGGATATAAAATAAAAAGAGTGAAATAGAGAAAAGGTTGAAATCCCCCGAATTGAAAGAATTCGCATGCTCAATGTCATATTTTAAAAAGCTTGCGAAACGAGGGTTATAAACAGTAAAGCTTGATCTCTCCACAAATACACGGCGACGGCATTGTTCCTGCAGCGCCGCCATGGCGCTCGCCGCGGCCGCGCGGAGAAGCCTTGCCTCCCGCCACTCCAGCCGCCTCCACGCCGGACTACCCCACCTCCTCGCCGAGCACTGCTCCGGCGACGCCACAACCACCCCATCCCCCCTTCATCCCCCGCAGCCCCTGTTCCGGTCACCCCACTTCCCGCTCCCCCAATCATCCAGAACAGCGGCCCAAACCCTATCCCTCTTCCCATTTGGCGTCCACCTCGCTGGCGCTGGTCCATCTCGCTGCGGTTTCTCCTCGTTGCCTCCCCATCGAGTGGCGGACGCGGGCGCCGTCCTCACCGGCGCCGCGGCGGCGCCCGCGGCCCCGGCGAGCCTTCCCAGCGAGGTGGCGTGGATTACGGAGGATTCTTCGCTATCCGTCGTGGCGGTGCAGCACCTCATCGACGCTGTCCACTCCTTCACCGGGCTCAACTGGTTAGGGTTTAGTTAGGGGTTTGCGGATTTTGTGTCCTTGCGACCTTAATTATTGTTGGAATTTTTATCACCTTCTCCATTGGTGGCCTCTTTGAACCGTAGGTGGCTTTCCATTGCTGTCTCCACGGTGCTGCTACGATCTATGTTGCTCACATTGTTACTCAGCGCCAGAAAACAAATTCGTGTAAGGTTTTATTTAGGAATGTTACCTCTCTTTGTTTTCCTACTTTGGAATTGTTAGAACAAACACATGTTGACATATATACTAATATTTAGAATTCTAGGTAAGCAGGATTGCATACCCACAATTTAACATTCACCTTCAAGTTCAGAATTGTATGATTTGTTCATGATAATGAAATCACATCCTGATCAGTTCTTTTATGGACTTAAAAGAATCTTTCATCTAACAGATGCAAACTGATGTAATATCCATTAGTAATATGTGGTTTAAGCAGTGATGATTCACAAATTAAAACTTCTTATCCACATAGTAGCATGTATGCAGTATCCACTAGTAAATGTGTGCTAGGCAGATTTAAGTGTATGAAGTCACTGGCTATCTCAAAGCCTTTTTCGGAGTTTAGAATGTGGAAATTTTGCCAGGTTCACATCTGATGTCAATTGTTTTAAATGATGCCCCTGCATCCCAAATAAGTCCTAAAACTTTACAACAGTAACTGAGATAAGTTCTAGTTTTAATATGTTATGAGGAACTTGACAGTATTAAGCATTGTTTTCTTTCACTTTTGAGCTTAAATAGGTGGCACATCAGGAATCCTCTGCAGTTGCAACGCTGCTGAAAAGTGTATGTATCATGATACTATTCATGCTTGCTGTAGTTAGAAATATTTAATGCATTAGCTTGCTTGCTACCCCTATTTCAAATTATAATATTTACATTTTATTGCCAAATAACTTGACTGCACAAGATCTTCCTGCAGGCTAAGGATGAGAAATCAGAACACGAAGCTGTAGACAGAGCACGTTCTTTCTTAAAAAGGTATGAACTTATTTTAAGATGCTTATTGTCTCTTGCTGGATGAAAGGAAGCGTCTAGTGTTCAATGTTAACATGAAACTGTGAAAGAGAGTTTTTTTTATTGCCTAGCTTTTTCTTTCTTGTGTTCAATCATGACTTTGGACTATTGACGTATACTTAGGGTGTGTTTGGTTGAATGCACCACATGATGCGTGTATGGATGATCCTGGATGATATGGTTCAACCAATTTGCTTGAATCATATGATTCACCATTCTTTGTAGATAGCTATACCAAGTGGGATGGCATCTTCTTGGATGAGTTGGTACGGTTCAACCAATCAAACAAAAGACAACTATCTATCTTGAACCATTTCATACATGAACCAAATGATACATGCAACCAAACACACCCTTAATGTCTCTATTTAAGACATGATCATGTGGTAGGAATGTTAGATTACCTTATCTGATGCCACAGTCGATTTTGATTGAATGAGATGAAATGCTTTTGGTTAGAGTATAAGTTTCATAATAGGACATCACAAACATTTATGTTATGGATGTTGGGGATGTTACTCCTCTGAACATGGAAAAGAGAGGAGGGAGGGTAGAAGGGTAGAAATAGGAGAGATAAAGGCACAAAACATGAGAGCAAGTGAGGAGAGCTCAAGTGAGTCCCCTCCTCATAACCCCTTAGGTCCTTTATATAGAGGATGGAGGAAGGTAGCAATTTGCCCCCAAGCCCCTAGTGGGTACATCAATTACAAGTAGGCCCTTGATCCTTTACATGAGGCCCATTTCCTTCATGGGCTGGGCCATTCCCCCCAACAATGGATTATCCATGTCAAAAGTTAACGCTTTATGAACTCTATTATTTGCGTTATGCATTGACGAGTGACATAAAGGAAAATCAGACTTAAGCACGTTGTGTGGTGGCATGTAATAGATTTGATTCTTTAATTTGTGCTTCAGTTCATTGTTAATAGTGGATTTGTTCTTCAAAAAGTTCTTTATCTACGTGTTATACTGTTATGTGCTAGAAGTAGATGTGTGAGCTGTTCTTGCCTGCTTTGACACACTTGTTTCTATGACTGCCAGACTCAGACCACAGGCAGAGACAATGACTGTCTCGCACTTGCTTATCCATGTTTTCTAAAAAAGTAATCTTTATACATAGCTTAGATATGTCCATAAAAGCGTAGTTTGCTAGCACTATTTGTGTACTTGCATTTGCAATTCCAAACAGGAAAAGGTTCTTACAGTTGTGCTGTCTATATTTTGTACCTCCTTCAGCCCGTCGGGTCACTTTTCGCTGCTAATTTAAGAAGATTGATTTCCTTGTTTATATTGTATTGCTGTGAAAGTATAGTTTGTAAGCGTTACGCACGGTTGTGATGATGTGCACAGTTATAGATGTTAATATGCTATATGTCCACTAGTTCCATTGTTCTGATTATTAACTTCTCTACTTGGCCTTAATAATCCCATGTTGCTGGTCCCAACCTTTATGCTTTGTTATCTCATAGTCACGGAGACAGCTGTTGCTCCTGATTTCTTTAGGGAGCTTGCATGGGTTTCTCTAACAAACATCAAAATGCTTGCCTTTGTTCACACAGTTTGGGTCCTCTGGTGTTTATTTCGATTTTGAGACCATATACTTTTATGGCTCTTTACTTCGCTGTAAGTTGACCCCTTATGTCGGAACATCTGTTAACTAATCTTTGATGCACATGTTTTACCATCACCACCAACTTCATTGTTTCTTTCTCACAGACGTTTCATTCTTCTATATTGCTTCTAGATATCAAACATGGTTCAGAAACTCCCATCTTTAAAAGAGGGCGGTGCATTCTGGTTTACTGATCTCACGACTCCTGATGCCCTATACATCTTTCCAGCTATGGTATCACTATCCCTCTTGCTTAGATTGGAGGTATGCTCAGTAGTTGATCTGATTGATACGTATGTTCCCTCTTGTGCTATAAAATTTAAGGTTAGGTTGATAAATGCTTTGAATATTTGCTCTGTTAATTTTCTTTAGATTGCCAATTGAGCCTCTTGTAATGCCATGTGGAAAGATCATTATACGTGTTTGTTGTTTTCACCATTAATATCCTATCTCAATTTGATTATTATTCTGTCATGTGAAGTTCAAATTTTTAATTTGCAAATGGCTCCATTAGATTGTCTCTCTTGCAAATATTAACCTGAAGATTCATGGTACATGTCACTGCCTGGAATACCACTTGACCAAAGCAAGTTCTGGGCGTATACTTCCACCTGTGAATCCTGCATGCAGTTTTTTCTCTTTCTATTTTGTGTGTTTGCTTACGTGAATTCTATTTGTAAATGAATATGGTCTTTCCATTTTCCGTCAATGATGTGCTGCTTCTGTAAGACTGATGCTATATATTTTAGATATATTCTTTTAATGCAAAGTGGTCATGTATTAATCTTTCTTTATCAATTCAAGAATTATATGTGACCACACACTCACATCCTACAATAATGAGTCATGATCTGTTATTGAATAATGGTTATGTGCAAATAGTAGCAGGTTTTTTTACCATTTTTTTACAATGCGCCTATTCCTCTACAGTTGCTTTATTAATTTATTTGTTCTCATGAATCTATTATTAATCAACTGACCTATGGAGTCTGAGGAACATTTGAACCCATCATTGTTAGCGTTTCCTTCTGTCCTCTTGTACACCTTCAGTCCTAACTTTAAACTGTTAACTAAAAATACTTTTTGGTGTTGCAGTTCAGTCTACATTATACAAAGAGAGAAAGATCTCTTAGGACGGATATTGTGAGAATATTATTAGTGTTAACTTTCCCGTTTGCAGCAAGCTTTCCAAAGGTAAATGTATTGTATAATAGTATTTGGTCATGCTTGAACCTTTCCTTAATAGTTATATCATGTTTTGTGAGCTATGCCAGTAATTCATGATGCCATCAGACAAGAGAATTTCTGTGGTGGAACATTTTGATCTGAGCACTATTAAACTATGTAGTGGATCCATGTTTCTGTTTGCTGCATGTTTCTAGTTCAGTGATGCCTGGGGTGATGGTTGCCTTTGAAATAAAAGACACTGGATATAAGAGCATAGTTTACTTTTGAAAATATTAGAAAATTCACTAAAGAGTTGCTTGTTTTGATATAGGCTGTTAAAGAAAAATTCTCTTTGATAATAATGGCACTGCAAAGAGGTCATTTTTAAATATTCAATTATGGGCCAAGTTTGTAAGTAGTTGCTGTATCCCCTGTCTTTTTTGACAGTACGGGCCGGGCCGGGCTGGCAAAAAGCCTGGTTTCTATCGGGTCTATCGGGCCAACAAAATCGGGCCCATTTCAGGTCGAGCTCTGGCTCGGGCCGAGCCACCCATCAATGTTCAGGGTAAATATAATTAATTTTATTGTTTGGGCGGGCTTGGATGGGCCTGATTTTTTTGGGCTTAAAAAATCTGCTCTACACCCGGCCCTAAATGAGTATCGGGCCACCCTTAGCCCGTCGGGCTCGGGCTGGGCTGGGCCTGGCTCTTTTGCTCAGGTCTAGTATGCTTCAAAGAGCATGCATAGGTGAGAAAAAATGCTGAAAGAAACCAAGAATGGTCTGGCCCCATAGTGGCATATTTAAAACTATTGCAATTTAGCAGCGGCTCACAGAGGGACTTTACGAATGTAGATGTGAAAATTAGCAACTCTGGAGTGGCATATATCTTATCTTTATTTTGTTTTGAGATACATTCCTGTTTCCTAATTCAAATCGTATTATTGAGCACATGCAATGCACCAGGGAATCTTAATCTGTTGTGAGGTAGGTCGTCAAGAAATTTTAATTCAAATTCTTTTATATCTTTGATAGACATGGTTTTGCTGTTTATGTAACCTAATTTAGTAACGTAAGCTTTTGGTTATGCTATTGGATAAGGTTATTGATGAAACCCACCACTGCTTCATCAAAAACTACAGTTCCATGTAGCTGTTAAGATTTGACTTGTTAGCAGCTAGTCCATTTGTTTGTCCACCGATTGTACAGTATGGTCCATTACTTTTTTTGGACATCAAGGCTATGTGTAGCAACTATTTCTCTCATGGTAAACTGATATAAATATTTAGACACATAAGTGTTACAAACTTAAAATGCTTCTCACTCCATTACATTCTTCCTAGCTTTCAAATGTTTGATCATTGAAATGCTTTTTCAATTTTTCTCCTGCCCAGGCAATTTGTTGCTACTTTGTCACTTGGAACTTTGCATCTCTTGCACAAACGATAGGTGATTCCTGTCATTGTCTATTATACCTTACAAATGGTTTGGTTTTATGTCCATTGCACTTAGTACATACACTTGTGTTATTTTCAGTTCTTCACCAGCCAGCTGTGAAGAAACTACTATTTAGCAAGCTCAATAACCCAACATGCTCCTCCTCTGATGGACCAACAGGCCCAACTGCTGAAGATTCTGCACATCCAGTCGATGAGAATGAAGAACCTCTTCCCCCGGAGGGAAGAGAAGCTTCTGATTCTAGCATCGACCAGGTCAAGGATAAGTCTGATAAGGAATCGGAAAAGGACAGTTAAATGTGGATGCTATCCTTATCGCTCAATTCTGTAGAGTAACCACTAAACAGCAGCGCACATGTGGCCTGCCATAGCTGCAATGTTGTATTCAATTCAGGATTAGAATGGGCACTATACAACATTTACAACTTCCCTTTTTTTTGAAGTGACTAGTGAGGGGCTTCGCAGTTAACATTGGATCATTGAGATCTTTTGACCCAGTGATGGCTTAAAAATGCAGCCAGGTCGAGTTCAATCTTGTGCAAGTATATCTGATTTGATGTTCTTAGTACGTGCATATTTTGTAACCTAATTGTTGTACCTAAGTGCTTGGCTCAAATGCAAGTTAATTGTTTCCTTCATGCTTGGGCATGTACATGGTAACTTAGAAATATCAGTATGTATACATGTGTACACCTTTATAGTTTCTTTTTTGCTTTCTTTTAGTATTTGTGGATATTTTAATTCGTATCCAAACTTGTTTTAAATATGGACACAAAATTGAATACTGCTATATCTGATTCATACCTGTTCCTACTCTTGGCGTTGTGAATCAATTTCACGCGGGTTGGAAGCGTGTATGGTGTGTGAAACAAAACCCACCAAAAATGAACATTGCAGCCAATCCAAACCGAGGTAACCGATTTTCTGTCTTTTTTGTTGTTTGGTTCAATTCCTGTTTTCCCAATGTTCAGTGTGCGACTGCTGGATGTACAGGTTTTGGTGTTGGAGAAGTATCCTGCCAATCTAATTTCTCCGTCTTTGCATTCTCAACCGAGTCTTTGGCATTGCTGATGTCAGTTTTGTCATAATGTTCTGTTTCTTGAAACTTGAGCATTTTTTTATTTCTTTGCCCACTTTTTGTTTCAAGAATTGATTACATTGTAGAATAGTAGTGGACAGATAAATCAGTTAAAACAAACAAAAACAAATGGACGTGCTGTAGTCACTTAAGTTTGCAAAGACTACCATCGAGGGACCTATGCATCTTTCTAGAAAATAGTTTGCATAGAGTCATAGACATCATAAAACCCAATAGCTCACTTGTCCCATACTGCAGCTCACCAACACTTGACCGCAACATTTATGTTCATACCCCATTACCCCTGCTTTTGAAGTGCAATTGTGATTTTACCCTCATTTTCTCAGCTTACTGGTTTTGCCTTCAAATATTCACAAGTCAATGCAATTTTGCCGCTAGTCAATGGTCAAAACAAGGGCAAATACGTAAAGACCAAGGGCAAAATCACCATAGGGATGTAGGGTGACCAAATGTGTGGTGCCCGATAGGATGTCTCCTATGGAAATGGCATCTTTGCCGTGAGTGTGATTCCATGCATTAGATATGTCGTCAAGGATTTTCGGATTTTGTAGTGGTGCTTGTTTTGCTGCGTTTTGGAGTTGGATTTTGCTGCTTATCCAGGGATTCTGTTGAGATTTTCTGTGGCTTTGTAACAGGGTCAAGTTGTAACTTAGGATCAATGGTTAAGAGTCTTTATTATTGTAGTTGGTGCATTAAAATAAATAAATAAAATGAAATCTATTGCAAGGAAGCAATAGGCAATAGGCAGCGAGAATGGTTGGATCATTAGCTAAAGGAGGTGAGAATCTACTCTGATCTGCGTAATAAATAAAAATGTTATATATTAAAATGAAATATACTCAAAGAGTATTATTCCCTCTATCCCAAAATACTATTTGTTTTAGCTTTTCTAGATACATAACTTTTGCTATGTATCTATAATATATATATATATATATATATATATATATTTATATTTAGGTGCATATTAAAAAAGTCAAAACGAATAGTAATTTGGGACGGAGGGAGTATAACCCAATTCAGCTGTATTTCTGCCAATTTCGGTTATAATGGTGGTTTCCTGGATGGTACTTGCTGACTATGAACTATGGAGATAGGTTACAACATGTGTTGCTTCGAAGATGAATAATAGAACCAGTTGATTTCCTAAAAGAAGAGATAAAATATTTGAATGCACCTTGGAAAGTACTCCCTCCATCCTAAAATAAACACACATCTCGCTTCTCGAGGAGTGAAACGTTTTTAAGTTTGACTAAGAATATAGAAAATGGTATCAATATTTGTATCTCCAAATAAATTTATTAGGAAAGTATACTCAATGCTCAATCTAATGATACTTATTATGCATCATAAATAATAGTACATTTTTGTATAAATTTTGATCAAACTTAAAAAGTTTGACTTATCGAGAAGTGAAATATGCGTTTATTTTGGGACGGAGGGAGTATACCATGATAATAATGCACCATTTTGATTTTTGACACTGGAGTTAGCATTGCCCAATGCAATAGTACGTTGGGCTCTGTGCTACCATTTTTTAATTAAATATGTAGGAGAACTGCTTGCTACTGTGTTTAAGTAGGATCAAATCCAAAATCTTCTACTTTCTTTGGCTTCCATTTTTTTGTCCTT
Organism: Setaria italica; assembly: GCF_000263155.2. Classification (NCBI taxonomy): domain Eukaryota; kingdom Viridiplantae; phylum Streptophyta; class Magnoliopsida; order Poales; family Poaceae; genus Setaria; species Setaria italica. The sequence continues at coordinate 16,566,729 of NC_028456.1, forward strand.
AGTTTATGATTTGTGCTAATTTGTTTGGACTTAGCTAGGGTTACCATGAACCCTGGGAAACCTAATATAGATTATTGCTTTAGTTGTTTTGCAAATAATTTGTTTAATTAAAATGTCTTAGCATATAACCATCATGAGATGGTAAGGCATCATAGTCGAGTCAATTTTGTTGTGATTTGAAATTTAGTGCAATTCTATTGGGTTTTACTCGTAGTGGAACTTGGTTACATCTGATGTATTGGGTAAGAGCTGAGAAGTTGAGAAAATCGCATTGAACATTTCAACCGAATTGAGGATTACACCATGGTGCTTTTGAATGTGTAAAGCTGTAAAAGCGTACCATCTTTCAGTAGTTGGTGAATTAATATCTTAGTTACTGAATTGCGACAGCAGCTTTTCATGGAGGGTATTAAAGCAAGCCAGTCAGATGATGCTTTGCATTCAGAAGTGTTCTTGAAAACAAATTCGCAGCATGCATACTTTGATGGATTTTTACATGGAAAGAATTGCAGTGTCCGCCTAGACCAGGTTGCGGCACATTCATACTGAGAATTCTAGCTGGAGAGGTGAATATTTTCCTTATTAATTTCCAGCTAAGAGTTTTGTCAGAGCGGGAAGGAGACTGTCAGAGGATGTAATGGAGGAATCTATTTCATTGGGAAATTCTCAAAGAAAGGTTGCTGGTATGCGTGGAGAAGCTCCAAAGTTCAGGCAGTCAATGGATGAAACACACTAGCTAAGGTTGGAAATCGAGTTGGGAAACCACGACAACACTATTAGTATATGAAACAGATTATCATCTCAGATGTTCTCTGTATGTACATATATATACTCCCGACGGAGGGACTTGAATAGTGCACTTATCTTGCATTTTGTAGTAGTGCATTTATTCCTGCATGCACGCGTTTTGACCAAATCTGGTTTTCTAGTTTATCTTGCCTGCGTATTGTTTATTTATACCCTGGGAGACCCGGGCTTTGACATTAGCTTCCATTCAGGTGTTTCGAGGCACTAACTTCCTACCGCATCCCATTGGGTACCCCACCGCGCACACCACAACAATTTTGAATCGTTCCGACCTCAGAGTTTTAGAAGAGGTAATTTCGTAAACTCAGAGTTTATTTATTCTCCAACCCAAAGTTTTGCGTAATCAAATGACTATTTATTCATAACATTCTAGAGTTCTTTTGTATATGACGTTTAAGAGAATTTGGGGTAGTTGAGAGAATATGCTCGTATATAGGTTTCTCTGAATTTCATCTGTGTCGTAGAGGTCGAATATTTATGATGATAAGAAGAGTAGATGTTTCATTCATAGCCATGGATATAAAATTCTTCGATCAATAAAGAATTCCCTTATTGTCTTGTATCATCTGCCTTAATCATTTCCCAAATTTTTTTCACCTTTTTTAGGAAACCAATTCCCAGTTAGGATGGAAGAAATGCATGTGCGTAAAGACCCTTCCAACCATGGAATTTGAATAGGCGCTATCTAAAGTAGAGTATACAAAATTTCTTTGTCAGTCAAGAATTTGGAAAGCTTACTGGTCATCTCTCTTCTGTGATATTTTGTTTGACCATGTCAAGCAGAGGCATAGGGTTTGCCTCTCTCATCGCAGCTGTTGAGTTTTTGCAAAAGGAATATTTTGTTTGTTGGAAAAATAAAACTTATTGCTAGATCCCCTCTCTCCATCTCCCTCGTACCTTACATGCAATGCCCTATCTTCCTTAGTTATTTCTATTTTTTTCGTTGCTTGCAAACTGATCACATTGCTGGGATCCTTGAAATGCTAGTTTGTATGTGAAGGGTTTTTTTTCTTTCCGTATGTGAAGCATTTGTTTTATGATATCAAACTAGCATGCTGGGATTCTAGGTCAACGAGCCAAGGAGAAATGTTTGAACGACCACATTGCTTTACTGTTGTTACCGATCACCATCTTTTTTTCCTAGAACAACAGATATTGGCTTATGCAGCCTACCGGCTTCCAAATCAGGCGGCAGTCCGAGACTAGTGCTTCTCCATAAACAAAAAAGTTCCTCTCCACTGAATACTTTAGGGTGTCTCTCTCTGATCAGCACCACAGTGTTCCAGGCGCCATGGGACAGTAGCTCCACCTTGCCACTTTCATCGCAAAACAGACCACCCAATCCTTCATCTTCGAATCCGGCCTCCACCTCAATTTTTTTCATACGATCTTTTGAAAAACTTCATGACATTTTGAACCATCTGATACCACATTATGAAATTTTTTCAGGTGTAGCACATGTGACATGAAAGAAAGATAAATGTTATATGAATGGTGATCCGATCCTACTATATATTTCATACTTAACCCAATCACACCGAACCTTGAAATTGAGCATTTTATACTTCTTGAATAGTTTTGCATGTATAAAGTGTATAAATAGATCTATACTACTTATTTTTGCAATATTGCTTATTCTCATTGCTACTTTTACTTTTTTTTATCAGAATATTATGGAGAACGAGGGGCAGATGAACAACAATGGACAAGGCATTGGCCTCAACAGTGGAAACGAGACAGCCCCCCTACACCGGATCAACCAGCATGAATATGATATCAATGCTCCCAAGGGAGCCGAGGACCATTTGAACACTGATCGGGATGAGGATGACGAGGAACAATCATCCGAGCATCAGAAATGCTTCACTGCAGAGCAGATACAAGAGCTTGAATTGTAACGCAGACAAGTACCCACACCATAGACATTGAATCATCCTGCATTTTTTTCTATGAGCTTAGCTCTCTCCTATTGCTATGCAGTTGGTTTCAAGAATGTGCCCTCCCGGATGATGAGATGAATCAGGATCTTGCCACCAAGGTTGGGTTAGAGGCAAGGCACGTCAAGGCCTGGTTCCAAAATCGACGTTCTCAGATGAAGGTATAATTCTAATAAGTTCCTAATTATAGTAGTACAATCTTTTTTTCATTAATTGACATTATTCACAAACTAATAAAGCTAAGAATATACATGCTCCAAATGAAAAGTAATGACCGTTATCAATTCCTTCATTGAAACATACAGAAGAAGGCAGTTGGAGGTGAGAACAAGTACATTCAGCAACAAAATGATAAGCTGCTTGCTGAGAACAAGAAACTCAAGCAACAATTGCAACCACAATCATGCGGCAGATGTGGTGACCCAACAAACGAGAAATGGCGCCTGCTCATTGAAAATGCAAGGCTCAATCACACGTACCTGTGTGCCCAAGAAAACCTGATTAAGCTCGTCCACAACGCAAACCTTTCTCCCTCTGAGACAATGGAGCATCTGGCATCAGCTTCCCTAAACCTGGTGCCATTCGCCTACAATGGGAGAACTGACCAAGCCGTACTTCTCTCATAGTCCCAACGTGCCATGAAAGAGTTTTTGATGTTAGCAGTCAAGGGTGAGCCGATGTGGCTGCCTACAATGAATGGCGAGATTCTAAATGAACAGGAGTATAAACGCCATATGTTCCCAGGACTACTTGGGCCCTGTCCCCAGGGGTTTGTCATGGAGGCCACCAAGGAGGCTAACATTGTCAGGGCACGCGCCTCCGGCATTGTCAACATCCTGACGTGGTAAGATGCACCTATCTACCAATACATCGGAGCAATGCCCACCTAGCATTTTTATAATGTTTATGCCTCTTGTTTTCTCAGTCACACTGGACCTTGATGTTCCCTGGTATCATAGAAGGTGTAAGGGCTAGCAAGGTCCTCTCGAGTGGCACTTCAACTTCGCGTGACGGGCTAATTCAGGAGGTGAGGTCATGCAACGTTCTTCTATTTAGACTTGACAATATCTTAGATTATTGATGGGCTTGACTAATTTTATGGAGCTCCTGCAGAGTGAAATCTTTGAGGATAACAAGGCAGATTAAGAACATGTGGGCTGTGGTGGACCTGTCCATCGATGGAATGCGTGGAATTTTACCAGGAGGCAAACGAATTGGGTACACGAGCTGCAGGTTGCTGCCCTCTGCACTACGGGAAACGGGGAAGATGCAAGTGCCAGGGGCACTCAGCGAAAGCCTAAAAACACTCGGCATTTGGCACTCGGCAAAGATTTTAACGGTAAACAGAACTTTACCGAGTGTCAGATGGCACTCGGTAAAAAAAACCGTCGGCGAAGATGGCATAACGGCACGGCACGGTGACAGGGGCTTTGCTGAGTGCTTCAAAAAAAGCACTCGGCAAAAGCCAGCCCATTTGCCGAGTGCCAATCGGCAACACTAGCAAAAGCCAGCCAGTTTGCCGAGTGCCACCTGGAAACACTCGGCAAAGTGGCGTGTACAGACCTATTTTTATTGCTTCTTTGCTATGTTAAATTGTATACACTCGGCAAAACTACCAAACTCGGCAAAATAATAACAGAAAATGATAGAAATAGCCTCTTTGCCGAGTGTTAAAGCCAAAACACTCGGTAAAGTGGCCCTTTGCCGAGTGTTACACTCGGCAAAGTGGCAAAAAAAACCCTATTTTTATTGCTTTGTTACGTATAAAGAATCCCTCTCAAACAAAAATCACAGGCATGTATATTACATCACAGGCATATATATTAGGTCACATGCACACAAATCACCGAGTACATATTCTAGTTTCAACAAACCACAATTCCACAAGTATATGTTCGAGATTAAACAAGTAGTTCACAAACAATGCACAAGTCAGTGAGGTGGCATCCCTGTGAACCGCTGCGACAAATCTGGGTCTTGAGCTTAGGTATTCGAAGCCACCGATTGATTCTGCACATAGAAGAAGACATGTGAGACAAGATTGATATCATTTGAGCTAACTAATTTCAAGTGACTTACAGGAGTATGTGTGGTTGGCTGAGCTGGAGGGAATATCATCAGTGGCTGTGGCAGTGGTGTACCCATACTCGTAGCAATATTTTGCATGTATTGAAACATTTGTTCCATCCTCAACCGATTTTCTTCGTCCATCCTTTGCCGCTCGGCCTCCATCCTCTGCCGAACCATCCGCTCCACCCTCGCCTCCATCTCCTGTTGTTGCTTCTCCACTTGGGCCTACAATTTTTCATCGCAATATTACAATGCAAAGCTAAAGTACGTAACAACCAACAAACGATGAATGAAATAGAAAGAACCTGAAGAGCCTCCATCTGAAACTGTGTAGTGGTCGGCCGTGGGCGTATCGCTGGGCTCGAGTCCGTGCTTCTTGCTCGGATCTGGGAGAGTGGGAGTAGAGGCCGTATCAATTACGCTATCGCCAATCCAATACCGGCCACGCTTCTTCCCTCCTCCCACCCTCATCACCACTTCGTCTCTCCCACGATTGGCTTCACCATGGTAGATCCACCTGGTGTAGTCTGACGTAAATCCATTCTTCACAAGATGTTTGCCCATTTCTAGCTTGGTTTTTCGATGCATGTTTGCACATCTACTGCATGGACACCAAGTGACACTAGCTCCTTTGACCCTAGCAAACGCCCGTTCCAAGAATGCATCGGTCTTTTCAATCCATTCATCGGTCAATGAATCGTGACTAGAGCGGCCCGTGTACATCCACTCACGGTCATCCATCCTCTAGCATAACAGCAAGTAATGTAAAAAATCATGTTGTATCTACATGTTCCTATACTGTCTAATAGGTGAGATAGGTCCTAATCCCACCCGAGGATATGTAGGTGCGATTAGTTTCCATGCTCTACTCCGATCCGAGACAGAATTTCGGCAGCACCTACCCGCTATTCTCCAAATACATGTCCAGGCTCGGAGATTGTGTATCCGAAGAACAACAGGAAGGTGATGCCGAAACTCTATCACGGATCGGAGTAGAGCATGGAAACTAACCGCACCTACACATTGTCGGGTTGTCCAAAAAACGTGGACAATTCGAAATAGATACGGTTATAGATATGCAAATATCTGCATATTTTCAACCGTATCTCTTTTGAACGGGAGACGCCTAACTAGGTTACGTGATATACGAACATCAAACGGAAAGAGATGTGTAAGATGCCTCACCTTGCTATCCTGCAAAGTGACAAGTCGAGGACGGTCCTTGTGAGCCTCTCCTGCAAGAAAAGAAACATAGTACTGTTAAGTCAAAATTTCGGCAGCAGCTCCCCTGCACGGGGAGGTTTCCAAAACCTGCAACAAATAAAACGGCACGATGGCCGACAACCACATTCTCACCAAAGAGACGGCACGATGGCCAACAACCACAATCTCACCAAAGAGATGGCACGATGGCCGACAAATACATCCACACCAAAGAAACGGCACGATGGCGACAACCACATCCACACCAAAGAATTTTCACAAGCAAATAGACATCCTAGTTTTCGAATTTCTGAAAAAAATCCTACCACCTCTCTAGACATCCTACCACCTCTCTATTTTTTTCAACATTTTCTAATTTCATTCTTCTCTAATTTCTATTTTCTAATTTTCTAATTTCATGCCTCTAATTTCTGAAAAAAATCCTACCACATCCTACCACCTCTCTGTTCTTTTCAACATTTTCTAATTTCTAATTTCATACCTACTCTAATTTATAATTTGTAGCGGCATGGAAACTTACCGGAGGGGCGACGGCCACGGACAGGGGAGCGGGGCCGGCCGGGGGCGGCCGGGCTTTTCTACAGGGGCAGCAGAGCAGGGGCGTCCGGGGAGGCCGCCGGCCGTGGGCAGGGGAGGGGCGGCCGGGCCGGGGCAAGAACCGGCAGGGGTCGGGCGCCGGCCGCGGGCCGGGGCAGCAGAGCAGGGGCGTCCGGGGAGGCCGCCGGCCGTGGGCAGGGGAGGGGCGGCCGGGCCGGGGCAAGAACCGGCAGGGGTCGGGCGCCGGCCGCGGGCCGGGGCAGCGGAGCAGGGGCGGCCGGGGAGCCGGCCGGGGAGGCCGCCGGCCGCGGGCAGGGGAGGGGCGGCCGGGCTGGCGCCGGTGGCGGGCCGCAGGGACAGCCGGGCGGGCGGTCGCAGGGAGCGGGGCGGCGGCCGAGGGGAGCCGGGGGCGGGCCGCCGAAGGCGCGGGGCGGCGGGTGCTGCGGCGGCGGGTGAAGGGAGCGGGAGGCGGCTGAGGGGAGTCTGTGCGCGTGTGGTCGTGTGCGGTGCGCTGGTGGATAAGGTACAGGGTTTCCCGTAGTGCTTGCTGTCTCCTTCAGGACATGAGCAATGGCCTGTGCAAGGTACTAATTAAGCTACAGCTGACAATACTAATCGTTGGATTGCCCAACTGTGTGTGGCATCATTATTAGACCTTAGATGTAATTATATATCATACAAATTTTTTTACTGCAATGGTGGTTGTGATTCCTCAGCATCGGTTGTATCTAGGGTAATATTTTTTTAACCCTTCAAATTAATTTGGAAAAACAAAAAGTGTATTCTGAATTCAAATGTTATTAACTAGTGAAAATATAATTTATGTTCTGTATCATATGTCTTTGCTTCGAAGACATCAAATTTCCCATGCCTTATTCCAGGTCTTATGGATTGTGCATGCTGAGTATGATGATACCGCTGTGCCGCCCCTCTTCAGACAACTGTTCCAGTCCGGGCAGGCCCTTGGTGCAATCCGTTGGCTGACCTCGCTCCAGAGGCAGTGTGAGTACATGGCCATTCTTCGCTCGAGCCAAGTACCAAGCAGCGTTGTCTCAGGTTAGTAAGCGGAAACAAAGAAACAAAACAAGAAGTCTTGTGCATTGACATTTTCATTGATAATGAACTTAACAGCCTAGTCATATGGTTTGTTCTGAAAATCTCTCACAGGGGTAGCCATGTCCATGCTGGGAAGAAGGAGCATCTTGGCGCTGGCCCAGCGGATGATGGCGAGCTTCTACACCGCCGTATCCGAACCAATCACTCTCAAACCTGGCAACATTGTCAAGGAGTGGCGTGGTAGCTGTGGCACTGCCACTGAGTTGTCTGAGGCAACTGTGCGCATGGTGCTGAGTGCCACCATGACTGTGTGGTTGCCAGGCACGCCACCACAGCGTGTTCACGAGTACCTCTGCAATGAGCAGCGCCGCGGTGAGTGGGATACCTTTGCCAATACCGGTGCAGTGCAGGAGTTGACCTCTGTTATCACGCACCCATATCTACGTGGCAATAATGTTGTCTCCGTCCTTGAAGCTAGAGATGTGAGTCTATCTTCTTGGTTGTTTTTGACCATTTTATGGATATTTATCTTCTCAAAAAAATAGCTTGCATTTATCTGAAGCACGCTTGAGGAAGAGTAAAACTTTTGTAACATAGCTTTTATTTCAAACATGATGATATAAGTCTGTTCACTTGAAGTAGTCTTCTCCTAATATCACTTGTCATCAAATCATATGTGTCCAGTTTCTTTCATCCAACACTTGCTGAATGATATCTTTTCTTTCTTATACTGCAGGTTCCAGATCAAACTAATAGCAACATGCTGATCATGCAAGAGGCAACCAGTGACGTGTCATGCTCTCTGTTGGTGTACAGCTCCATTGAAAGGAACCTAATTCATGCTGTCATGAATGGCGGTGACAACACCTCCATCTATCTCTTGCCGTCCGGATTCGCCATCCTCCCAGATGGTCATGGCAAGACTCACCGTGCTGCTGCTGCCAGCTCGTCCAGTGCTCCCACCGGCCACAACGGCACTGCAGGATCTCTTCTTACCGCAGCCTACCAGGCACTGCTGCCCAACAACCCATCCAACCATGAAGCGGGGACCTTTAACAATGCCGGAAATAGGGTCTGCAATGCGATAAACCAAATCCTGGCTGCCATTGGGGCTGATATTGCTGTCCCATCTTAATGCCCGTCTTTATATCAGAAGATACTATGGTTCCGTTTGGGAAATATGAAATGAATAAACTTTGATTTTGGACCCAACTTGTTCGTAATTTCCTTGACAAGATCAAATTGCTGTGTCATATGCAATAAAATCAAGTCAAGAAAACATAAAATGTTCTCTAATAATTTTTGCACCAGCTTATACGCTGGTTCATGTATCCAGATTTTTTTTGAGAACCAAATGTATTTCAGTTGTGTACTTGTTGTTTGAACCCGTATTATTATTGTGGATTTGTATCAGTTTAACTAAGTTTCCTCTTTATTATATAGCTCAATTTATGGTAAAATTCCTTTTCATATTTAGTCCTGAAACACTGCATTCCCTCATAACATATGCTTTGAGGCAAATGGTATATGTATCAGTATGAATTTATGGCCTGTACGTGGTTGCTGCGGGGCATGGCGCTCATGCATATTGAACTTTTTGAGGCATGGAGGTTGGGATGTTACGCACCGATCTTCTTCCTTCCACGCCTCCATGGCAAGCATGCAGAGTGGCGCATGCTCTTTGTTCAACTGAAAAAACCACAGATGCATTTGTTGAATGAAAAAGAGCAAATATATTTCACTTCATGTATCACTTGAACAAAACTTGTCAGCGTGTGCCCCTTGCTTCTATAATACTCCCTATGTCCCAAATTACTATTCGTTTTGATTTTTCTATATGCATAACTTTTGCTATATATGCATCTAGACATAATATATATTTAGGTACATAACAAAGGCTATGTACCTAGAAAAGTCAAAACAAATATTAATTTGGGAATTTGGGACTGAGGGAGTAGGAGACTAAGTGAAGAAAGCCAATAAGTTAAGCTGGTCCACAGAAATAGGAAGAGTGTGATGTTATGGAAGATGGTTTGAATTCTTCTGCACGCAATAATATAGCTGCATGGAATTAAAGGGAGGTGCAGGTAGAGTTGAGCAAGGCTACCATAGTGTATGCCACGCACCTCGTGCTGTGCATACCTTAGATCAAGGATGTAGTAGAATACTAGAATGTATATTGTTCAGTTTAACAGGGGGATTGTACAATCACAAAGAAAAAGTTATCATTGAGAAAACATATACTTCATTCTTTTCCTAACTAGCTAGATCTTTTATAGTAGCAACACCAGTGGACTCTCGATTTGAGTCTTCTTTTAGAATTAAACGAATCCATCTTGAGCCCAGCTTGTTCGTGTGATTTGTGTGGGCGTCCGGCCGTTTATGTAAATCATACCCGATGGACTGGGCAACAGAGAACAAGATGAGTAATTAATGACCTGACAATCCATTAGGGCGAGCAGCTTATATGGCTCCTCTAGGAATGTGGCCTGGTCGGCAAGATCCCAGTATGAATGAACGGCAGCTTGCCTCTCTAGGCATGTGTTGTCCAAGCTATGCATGTGAAACATTTTTGAGAGGGGCATGAGGAGCAAGCTATATATCAGAGCATCTCATGCAGCAGCGTGAGGGATGGGAAACATTTTTGCAAGCAAAGATTCATGTCTTTCTTTCTGAAGTGACTGTCTGTTAGGTTCAAGCGTATGGAGACATAGAGATTGGGATGGTCTCACACTAATGATCTTCCTTTGGCGACAAGCAGGCATAGTACAATTATCTTCCTTCTGTTCCATATAAGAACTCTGCATACATTCTGAAAGCTTGTTGAGTGAAGTGAGAAGGCTAAAAGGTTCATTGGGGGTCACTGTTGGGTAAAACAAACAAAACCTTGAGCAGCAACCAGGCTGAATTATTTTTCAGTTGTTAACTATAGCGTGTGGTTTAAAACGATATGCATGTGTGCATCAGGACATGTGAAAAATGTAAGCCCAACAATTAATTGCTCCTCGTCTTGGTTTGCTTGGGTCTTACACGAGCCATGTCTACCTGAGGAAAAGGTAGTTGCAATTTGATATGGAAGCAAAGTCTGCAACTGATCGTCTGAGAGCACATAGTAGGAAGTGTTGCCTGTAGTTCAAGGAATCACTGCTTTTAGTGATTAAGCACAACTGCTTGTAGTACAACCTCTGCAACTTGGACAGGCACTTAAGGCTACAAAAAACAGATGCAATCAGCTAAGAATTTTAGGAAACAAGGAATCGCTGGGGATTTCATTTATCATATTTTTAATAGTCTAGATGTTACTGAAAATGATGTTATGCTCGTGTCCGTGTAAGAAATACTGACTATGAAAACCTGCCTTGCAGATTTGGTTCTTGCCTTCTTCTTGGCATGGAATGATGCATTCAGTCAGTTAGCTAATCAATTATTAGTTTTTTTTTCAATCAAGTGTTGAGCCATAAACGCTTTACTATTTCTTTGGATCCTTCTTCTTGGCATGGAAAGAGGGGCAAACTGGTGGGCATAGGGTGTAGCATGCTTAAAATAATTTTATTTTTGCTGAAAACGTAGGGATAGCATTCGAACTGGGAGGTACTGTCGTGGATGGTTGGCTGGGCCAATTGGTCATATTAGGCCACAATTAGGGTTAGGATTAGATATTTTGCTTAGGGGTCAAGTGAAAACTTCTGTATATATAAAGAGAGGCGTATCGATTGAAGGAAAGCAGGAACTATAAAGATAGGATCTCATCTAACCCCGGGTCTTGAGATTGGGCGCGTCCGTTGTGGGCGTGCCGGACCATATATAAATGTCCGGTTCCATGTCCATTAACTCCTCGCAGTCCAAAATTCTACAGTTCTACGCAGCTCCTCCATCGAGATCATGACATGCATAGTGTTCTTCTTATATGCATGGGTCAGACCGTAGGTATTGAGATGTTACCATGTACATTCTTCATTTGGTGGAACTGGATTACTCACGCCTAACTATACCAATCTAGTGTAGTTTGTTTTCCTTCATCGAATTTGCATTTTGTGACCGAACTTGGATTGTGGAATTTACATTTCCGATCTGAATGGCTGGCTCTATTGGTCCAAAAGTTGGCCTGTCATTTTAAGAACACCAAGTCATCAGAAACCACAAACGCACCACTGTTAAAAACACACTACAATTATAGGTTTACACTGGTTGGCACAAAGCTTAAGTTGTCAATTTGCACCTTTTTGCTTTAATAACAAGAGACGAAGTCCAGCAGTCCCAACCCAACAGGTCAATACCTCCTTGCTCCTTGGAGAAACCTGAAGTCTGGCTCAAAATATCTTTCATAGCCCATAATTTGGAAGATTCACACTAGTTGGTGAACTCCACGTACAAAACTTTATAAACATATCAATATGCGCCATTTTCTTGTACTGAATAAAAGAAGGCTAGGTACAGCCAACAACTTCGGACTATCTAAAATAAATAGCAACTATGGAAGAGTGAAATGACGAGTGATGGTGCGAACTTAATTCCTCTATGCAACTACGGAAACGGAGGCAATAATGTGAATTTTTGTCGTTACGAAGTGGTAGTTGAATAAGTCCATGCTGTTCTCTTTACTGATGTGGAAACATTCATTTTACTTGTAGTGATAAAATTGTAGGTGTAGTTTTTTTCATCAAAACTACAGTTCGTTGAGAACTTAAGCATGCTGTGTTATTCAGAACAAGCATCCAGCATCCACTCCCCATTATACGGAGGCTGTAGGCTGTAGCAAGCTCATTGAGTTGTGGTAATCCGGGACGAACATGTGGGCTTTTGTCGCAGCTTCCACCACAATTCTACACGAGCATATATAGCTGATGCTTTCACTTGTGGAAGTGGCCCACTGCACGGGATGGCCACCCGTTCGCGTTAAACAAGGGGCACAATAGTGAGCAGTGGGCGTGATTGCATGGATTGTGCATGACATCCAAGAACAGGAGCTAAGCAGAGTTTGTTCCTTGCTTTCTTGTTCTTCTGTAAGCCGTATGCCAAACGTTGTAGCACACGCTGTTCTGCTAGTAGAGTCCTTGGTTGAGTATAATGGTAAAGTAGAACCTCAGCCTTTGGTTATTAACTACATATTGTGCTAGCATAGTACCAATCTAACCTTATGAGGATTCTCGCAGCCCTCATCCTTGGTTGCAAACTAAGCATGTTTCTCCAAACGTGTCATCTATATATAGACTCATGATTAGCTGGGAGTAACTTGGTGGAGGTAGCTGGATGCATAGTTATTAACCGGCTAGCACGCTAGCCAGTTAATAACTATATATGCACCTCAGAATTGGGGATCAATTCAATTTGAGGATAAGGCAACGTGTGGGGGTTTGCAGGAAATTGTAAATGCCAGGGTCCTTTATGCCTAAAGAACAAGCATAAAGGCATCGTTGAAAAAACGCCTTTGTGTTTAGAAGGTTTTTTTTGCATAATGCGCTGAAATAGTGTAAATATTTAGGCATTTTTTCACTTTGCCTCTAGAAGTAACATTTTTAGTGGCATTCTTAGAGAAACGCCTCTATGGAAGAGATAATTAAGGCATTTTAAGAAAACGCCTTTAAGAAAATGCCTTCGTATCATGGTTGTGTTGTAGTGAGCTAAGAGTTGCAGCTACGAATTAACTGATCCAATTGGATCAGCTATAGTTCAAATTAGCTGAAAATATAGTTCTAACTGGTATATCCAAGGTCCTTATTTATAACATCCTTCATTACTGCCCCTTTATTTTCTCGACCATTCGCTTAGAATAAAGTCCATACAGCCTACTTCAAACTATAATTTTACAGCCCTTGATGTGTGTGATGCCTAGTGCTATTTACACATTGTTCCATCCTATTGATGGCTACAGGTAGGTTGAAGCTGCTTTATTTTTTTATTATTATGAGAAAATCACCATCCAGGTCAATATTCACTTTCATCCTATATGCTAATATATATAGTCTGATAGAACTGGCCCAGTAAAGGAATCTCCACTATTCGAATTTCACCAGCAGAGGGAATACTATGGGCGTAGATTGTTGGAAAGGGGGGCATCAGGAACAGGAGCTCTACAATACGTTCGTGTTAAACCTCTGAATTCCATAGCTGGACTTTGTATATGCCTGATCGACCTTGATTTGTTTGATGCGTTTAGTCCTGCCCAGCACCCGGCATCTGGCATCTTCCCTATGCTGGAGTAGATTGTTGGAAGGGGGGCATCAGGATGCCTGATCAACCTCTGGATGCTCGGCATCTGGAGTACCTGAACTTGTATGCCTGATCAACCCAGCATCTAGAATTTCACCACCAGAGGGAATACTATGACCAAACACTACAAGGTTGAGCCAATGCAGATACAGTCAGATCTGCATGTAGATGTGTTTGGTCATTTTGTAAAACAAAATATAGAATCAACTCAACCTGTATTGTTCGTTAACTAAATTTTGTGCGTGTATATATAGTCCAGTCTAATAATATGAGGATTCTTACCGCCCGCAGCGTTGGTTGCAAATTGTTAAGCATGTTTCTACAAACTTGCCCTCTCTAGACTTGCCAATATCCTCCACAACTTTCCATTGCTCCTCCCAAATCCCAACTACTTAGTTTACCCACCTAGTCTATTGCAACCCTATTGATTTGCTAATGGTGCGCACAAGACATCCACTTTTAATGCTCTGCCCTCCTTGATTTGCTTGATGCCCGGTGGACAAACTTCAGCTAATAAGATGGTTTTTAATTTAGTTATTACGAGTAAATCACCGTCCATGTACATATTCAGTTTCATTTAGTATATGCTAATAGTTGACTATTGGATCTCCACCGGGACAGGGTTTGTTCATGGCAAAACGCCCATGGACCTCCCAGCTCTTATTGCTGATCAATAACTTTGTTGTTGTCTGCGAATTTTCACCATCAATTATCAGGCCTGTTGCTCATCATGTAGTAAGATCTCGAGCGTAAATATACTTATTAAACAGCACTTCTTGATACAAAAATAGGATTACGAAAGAATCTTGAAGACTATGCAAGTGCTGTGCGTGTATATGGATAAAGCATGTTTTACTTGATTTAATCTGTGATGGTTATTTCAACAATATACCCAAAAAAGGTATAGTGCCTTGAAATAGATGTTACTGTATTTGTTTTACTCAGCACCATATAGGAAATACTAATAATACATTTACAATGAAAACACGCGAGCAGGACAATCGGGATCTTTTTATGCATTCAGACAACGGTTAATCTTAGAAAATGAACAACAACTCTATTGATGATACTTATCTTTGCTCCTTCCTTTAAAAGATTCACATTGGTTAGTGAATCATCCACGTGAAACTTAACCACCAACACGCATATGGCCTCTGAATTGCTTCTATATAACAGTAATGAACTACTTTTGGTGCTGTAGCTACTCGGAACGAGGGGTATTGGGAATTCTTCCTGTTCCATATAGGCAAAGTGGCAAACTTGGCCGCAGAAATCGACTGAGCGCTTCAAATATTTTTTTTGACTGAACTGTAGCGGTAGAATTATTGCTTCAGTGCATACGGCCTCCAGGTTTGTTTTCGATTATCTGGAGGTGGCAGCGACGTCGCTTACTTGCTCAGGTCCATGGTATCATGGATGGCTGTGTTGCTTTTTTTTTTGAATCAGATTGTTTATCGGTATAGTTCACTAGTGTTACTTGAGCCATATTGTCGAGAGGAACAACGTCCATGCACTTTGATTATGGAAAACGAGTCCCAGAAAAACATGATCGTAACGAACTGATGTACATATATATGTCGAAAACAAGTTCGTAAGCAGACAGAAGGCCTAATTGTCACACAAAATAGGATTATCTGTGCTCACCACAACGATGATTTCCCACTTATCTCCAGAAGAACCAAGTACAATATCTAGTACGACAAAAGCTACCAGATGCTCGGTCCATGGGGCTGTATGATTATATGACTCTTTGCTGAGAGTAGTGATGGGTTTGCAACAAACAATTAATCGTTGAGGAGCAATTACCGACAGAACACTCTACAGTGGAATAAAATGTTGCATCACACTAAATTAGTCAACAATAGTATTGGAATGGCCAATTCTCCATTCGAATATTTGTTTTTAATTTAACGGCAGCTAGGGGCGGATGAAGGGTCCAAGACCCCACCAATAACGAGTGCACTAGGCGACCAAACCACTAGACTGGGAGAATAAAATGTCCACTCAAGTAATAGTTGAGTGAGAATCATCATTATTGTTTTAGTACTACTCGAGTATCTTATATACTACTCACTCCATCTCACAAAAAAAAATGTAATTACAACATTTAAATTATTATAATAAAGATTATCATTGTCTTTTAGCTATATTGGCACATTACTACAGGATGTATTTTCACCAATAGAACATCACTGCCATGTCAAACACAACGGGTGGTGACAATCCAGGACACGGCAGTAATAAAGTGCCATTTTTACCTCCGGATCGTGGCAAGATCTGGTGGTGTAAACCTGGGTTTAGCCATGATCCGGGATTGAAAATGGCAATTATTATCACTTCCTGGTTGTGGCTAGACCCACGGTAGTTGCGCTTTGATATGGAAGCAAAGGCAGTATTTGTTGGGCAACAGCCTCTTCAACTAATCGTCTGAGAGCATAGGAAGTGCTGCTTGTAGTTCAAGGAATCACTGCTTTTAGTGATTTAGCACAACTGCTTGTAGTACAATCTCTGCAACTTGGGCAGGGACTTGAGGCTAAAAAAACAGATGCAATCAGCTAAGAATTTTAGTAAACAAGGAATCGCTGGGGATTGCATTTAACATATTTTTAGTAGTCTAGCTGTTACTGAAAATGTTATGCTGGTGTCCATGTAAGAAATACTCATACTCTGACTGTGAAAGCCCGCCATGAAGAATTTTGTTCTTGCCTTCTTGGTAGGGAATGATGCATTCGGTCAGTTAGCTAATCAATTGATCTTTCTTTTCAATCAGGTGTTGATCCATAAACGCTTTACTATTTAAAAAAACTATGTTTTAGTTCTTTGATATTTATCGTGCTCCTTGCTTTAAAAGTTTCACACTGGTTGGTGTGAAACTTAACTCACCAACATGGTCATTGCTTCTATATAAACTAATAAGAGGAGACAAAACAAAGGTAACCTAACAATACAAGTCCAATAATCAATTGCTCTTCATCTTGAAAGCTCAATTGCTAAAAAGAAACAAATGCATCAGATATTTTAACCAAACAAGCTAGTGTGCAGCCCATGCTTCTATAAAAGAAGACAACAGAGAAGAAGAGCCAACAAGTCAAGCTAGCTCCTACTGTGAATATCTCTGCACTCTATAGCGCCATGGAAAGGGAGGCATTGGGAATGATTTTTGTAGCCACGAGGTACGCAATGATGACTTGATGAGCGGTAGTCGTACATGTCTACATGTGTTTCAATTTTCCATTGGCTTGCTGCCGCATCCGATCCACTGTTACAGTGTTACGTCCTCTCCCATTATTATGCATGCCACAACTCTTTAACATGGGGGATTGTCTGCAGGGAGACAAAAAAGCAAGACATGGTGGCTTCATCATCCAGGAACTACCTTATTCCTTCCGCTACACAGCAGTACACTGGCACACAATTGCAGCATTCTTGATTTGCTCCGGTCTTACACGAGCCATGTCTACATGAGGAACACCTAGCTTTGCGCTTTGATATGGAAGCCAAGGCAGTATTTCTTAGACTGGGAGAATAAAATGTCCACTCAAGTAATAGTTGCGGGAGAATCATCATTGTTGTTTTACTACTCGAGCTAAGTATTTACTCTGATCCTATATACTACTCACTCCATCTCACAAAAAAATGTAATTACGACATTTAAATTATTATAATAAAGATTATCATTATCTTTTAGCTATATTGGCACATTACTACGGATGCATTTTCACCAATAGAATATCACTGCCATGACAAACACAACGGGTGGTGACAATCCAGGACCCGGCAGTGATAAAGTGCTATTTTTGCCGCCGGATCGTGGCAAGACCTGGTGGTGTAAACCTAGGTCTAGCCATGATCCGGGATTGAAAATGGCAATTATTATCACTGCCTGGTTGTGGCTAGACCTACGGTCAAAACCCACCCATCCGTATGAAGTCGGATAAAGACAACCTTCATATGAAAATTATATTAAAGTTATAGGGTTCGATGAGATTTGAAATTTGTAGTTGAATTTTTTTCGTTCGGATTATTTAGATACCTAAATATTCAATACGTACAAGTTCGCAGACCTATAAAACAATTTTAGATGGAAATAATTTAAGCATCAAAGAGTTAGCACTCGACTGACTTTATAGTTGAAAACGGTTTCATTTGAGATTGTATTGACTTTCAAATATCAAATATAATATTAAAAAGTTAGTCAATATAAAATGACAACATCCCTTCCTAGTTAGTGTTAGAGTATATCAGGCAACTCCGAATATGGTTAGTTTAGGATTGATTATAATTCCAGGATAACCTTCCTTATCTCTAGAAGAGACTACTTGCCCTCCAAGCCATGTACTCCTATATAATCAGCTCAAGGGGCTCAAGCAATATATCCCACGCATTATACATAATCTTTCATTGTATCACGAGTCTAGGTTACAAACCCTAGGTCTCCGGCTTCCGCTGCCATCACGCCGCCCCCAGGGAGATCAATCTCCGCTGGGGGCAGTGCCCTCGTAAGATGTGCGGCCAATCCCTATGATCTGCTGTGCCGATCGTGGTCAAGCAGCAAGCAAATCTAGGCCACGGTGGCCCCCGGCGGTGGCCGGTGCACCTCCAGCCCCCCCTCCCGTGGCAGCGGTGGGTGCCTCTCCAGGCCGCAGCGGCACCCGGCGGCGGCGGGCACCCCTCCAGGCCAAAGCGGCACCCGGCAGCAGCGGGCGCCCCACCAGGCGCATCCTGGTGCCGCCCCCGACCGCTCTGACCGGCGACCACCCCCGACCGTCCTGGCAGCGGTGAGCGCCCCTCGAGGCGACCGCCCCGGTGGTGGCGGGCGCCCCTCCATGCCGCAGCGGCACCCGGTGGCGGCGGGCACCCTTCGACGAGTGCCCGACCGTGCGAGCGAGCGCTCCGACCGTGACGGCGAGCACCTGACCGTGTGGGCCCGTGCCCCGACCGCCACGGCGAGCGCCCGACCGTGCGGGCCAGCGCCCCGACCGCAACGACGAGCGCCCGACTGCGCCGACCGGCGCATCCGGCTACCCCGGCCGCCCCAACCACCCCGGCGCTGGCGGGCGCCCCTCTAGGCCGCAGCGGCACCCGGTAGCGGCGGGCGCCCTTCGACGAGCGCCCGACCACGCGGGCAAGCGCTTCGACTGTGACGGCGAGCACTCGACCGCAACAACGAGCGCCCGACCGCGTGGGCTAGCGCCCCGACTGCAACGGCGAGCGCCCGGACCGGCGCATCCGGTTGCCCCGACCGCTCCCGGCTGCTCCATCGGCACCTCCGTCCGGCGCATCTAACCGCTCCGACCAGTGCGATCGGAGGTCAGACCGGTTCTCCATGGGCCTCTTCTTGCTGCTGCTGTTTTTCTTTTTCCCAATCAGAGATCGGGTTGCGTTGCCCTGCCGTCCCGTCATCACTTCATCGTCGACACTCCCGAAGACGAGGTTGTCGTTGCGCCCTTCAGGCTGCAGCAGCACCGCTCGTGATCAAGCCATCCTCGTCATTGACACCACCTTTTTAAGGCGGTGGCGCCACCCATGCTGCTGGTCCTCGTCACGCTGGCTCTCAGTCCGTATTTGCAGCTATTGTCTGCACCTATTGTCGCACGATCGTGGACACCGCTGCCGATGCTGCTGAAGGAAGATGCATTTGCGCTCTTTAGCTGCACCATCTACCATCGCGCTCGGCTCATCGTCCTGCTGACCCTGTCGACAAGAAGCTACTGCTTTTGTGTATTTGAGCACCTTCGCTAATGCTTCAGACCCGTGCCCTCCTCCACAGCTTTGATCACGTCCACCTCGACCTTGGCTACTTCAGCACTAAGGGGCTACCATCTGCTTGACAAGCCTTTTCAGCTCCCATTCCAGCCACAACATCTGCGACGCATCAACGGTTGCGACTGTGGGGGGAAGTCATCTCTTCGGCTTATTCTCCAGTCTCATCATCTGCGCGCTCACGTTGTGACTGCGGGGGGGGGGGGGGTGCTAGAGTATATTAGGCAACTCCGGATATAGTTAGTTTAGGATTGATTGTAATCTCGGGATAACCTTCCTTATCTCTAGGAGAGGCTACAAGCCATGTACTCCTATCTCCTATATAATCAGCTCAAGGGCTCAAGCAATATATCCCATGCATTATACATAATCTTTTAGCTAAGCTAGAAATGGCAGTGTAGCCTAGTGGTATGGAGAGTTCATTAGACCCATGAGGTCACAAGTTTGAATGCTCGAGGATACACTCCTCGCATATATTATACGTAAAAATGTGCGTGTGGAAAGTTTTTGACTATCATTATAAATTTTTATGCGCTTTTTTAAAAGTTTATCGCTTCTAGTTCATGGTTCAAACTGGCGGTAATCAAGAACATTGTCACTAACGACCCAAATACATCGCCCCCCCCCCCCCCCCAATCGGCGGTGACCCTGTAACCAAGGTTCGAAACCCCTCCGGAGCAATTTTTGCAAAATTTACTCCCAAGCTTCGCCCCTCCCGCACATTTCGCTCGCTCCCGCACATCCCTCCCGCTCCTGGTGCGGTCTTTAGCAGTCAGTCCTGTTTGGCATAGCTCCAACTCCGGGTGGAGCTGCTCCACTTCAGAACTTCACATGGAGCCAGCTCCTAGATGGGTGCTCTCAGCTCCAAAAAAGATCGATTTCAGTGTGGATTGTCATTGTTGCCCCCCAATTAAGGCCCCACTTGTCATCCTCTTTATCCCATCTTCTTCTTCCCATTTTTCCACTGCACTGTGCCGCACACGGAAGACCCTCCACGAGCGGCGGGGCTGGGCGGCGGGCGGGGTGGGCGGCGACGGGGGCGGCGGCTGGGGCAGCGACGGGCGACAACGGGCGGCGGGCGGCGACGGGCGGGGCTCCGGCGGCGAGTGGGGCTTGGGAGAATAGAATGAAACGTTTTTTGTGTAACCAGTAGCATTGGTGGGTAATTACCCACCAACTCCACGAGGAGGTTCAAAAGAGAGGTTTCTGGAGCAGCAAAAGAGGTGCTCCAAAACTCTACCTCCATTTGCACTACAGCTCCATGGAGTTGGCAATTTCATGGAGTTTTGGAGTTGGGGTGTTTGGCTAAATTTTTTTATGGAGTTGCTGAAGTTTAGGAGTAGAGCCGTGTCAATGAGGCCAGTTTCGCGGAAAAACCGTCGGTTTGTCTGGCTTTTAGCGGGTCCTAATAACTTCCGGTCCTAATAACTGTGCGGCAGGGTGGCAGTCCAGGTCCACACCACGGTCGGCCCCTTGTTCTCTCGCAACGGGTCTCCGCGCTCCTGACACAGATAGCGGACGGGAAGAGCTGTGGAGTCGTGGAGGGCAAAGGGCGGTGGACGACGGTGAACTGGTGGCCTAGCTAGAGCCTAGACAGCCAGGGCGCCGGGCGCAGGCGGGATTGAATCAGTGATTTGGGGATTTCAGTGGAGATGCCGCGTTCACAATGTCACAGGGTCGAAGAAGCCTCTCGGAGGCGAGTCTGAGGATTGCAAATAGTATGCTCGTGCTAGTCCAGGAATCAATTGCTTCTCGTCTTGAATGCGCAACGAAGAAACCACAGATGCATCACTTGTGGTTGGTGAAAATCGACCGTCGTACTACAAAACTTAACTAGTGTGCTCCAGTTGCTTCTATAAAAGAAGACTAAGTGAAGCAGAGCCAACAAGTCAAGCTAGCCCCTCCAGTGAAATAGAAACTACTATATGGAAGACTGTTGCGAGCTGAGGAGTGGTACTGTGAATGGAAAGGGAGGCATCGGGAGTGATTTTTGTCGCCACTAGGTACATACATAAACAGTTTCAGCCTTTGAGGTGATGAGGATCGGAGAAAATCGATCATGGCGCAGGGGCAGACGTTACACAAACATATCATGCAAGTGTTGTGTACATGCAGTGATCAAAAGGTGTTGCTATATTAAATGATTGATAACAGTTATTACAACCTACTATAGTCTTATTTGGATACTAGTCGGTTGAAGTGGAATTGGAGGGATTGTAGCACTTTAGTCTCAAAGCCCTTCATTCCCTTTCTATCTTCTTCTACCCAAACAATTAATTTATTTCAGTAGTCTACCAGTCAGTGAAAACGTTATTTGTTATGCTCATATCCATGTAGGAACTACTCATACTCTGACGTGCGGAATTTGGTTCATGGTAGAGAATGATGCATGATGCATTCAGTCAGTTAGCTAAACTATTATTCATCAACTTTAATCAAGTCCAAAGTGCTTTAAAGTTTTAAAATAACTATAGCTTTAATTCATGATTTTTATCGTGTTCTTTGCTTTAATTTAAAATATTCTCACTGGTTGGTGAATCATCCATGTGGAACTTTATAACTCACCAACATGCTCGTTGCTTCTCGCTTCGATATAAATAACTAACTAATAACAGAAGACAGGACGACGGTAACATGCTACTAGTTATCTATAGAGTCTTCTATTGATGTTTCTACCTTTGTTAGCTATCTAAAGTCTACTGAATTAAAAAGGTTGAAGGAAATACAACATGCTACTAGTTTTGAAGAAAATATGTTAAAACAAAATGGGGAAGAATCCTTAGGAAATGAAGAGGAGCTAGATCCTTGGATCATTTATGTGGTGATCTAGTGGAGGGCGCGAGTGGTGAGGACTGTGAGACTGAGTTTGCTCTACAGACCTCTGCTCATAGAAGAAAGTCAGCTTCCAAAAAGAAAAAGGAAAAGAAGGTAAAGAAATGAAATTAGTACAAATGAAAGGAATTTTTTTGGAACCGTAATGGGTTGGGGGATTCTAAGAAATATAGGTTCCTATCCGATCTCACCAAAGAGAAAGATTTGGATTTTATTGCCTTATCAGAAACAGGGAGAAGTGACTTCTCGAATTCTTTTCTAAAAAATATTTGTGCTGGGAAAGAATTCTTGTGGCATGCAAAACCTCCTAAAGGTCATTCTGGTGGCATGTTGGTGGGCATAAATTTATTAACCTTTGATGTTGGAGAAATAGAGGAAGGAGATTATTTTATTAGATTTAAGATTAGAAATAAAGAGGATGGTTTTAAATGGAATTTAGTATCAGTATATGGTGCGGCACAACAGGAGTTCAAGGAAGCTTTTTTAACAGAATTGGTCTAGTGATGTACTAAAAGTAAACCTTACCAATTATGTTAGGTGGTGACTTTAACATTATCAGGTCCATCAGGGGACCACATGAGAAGAATAATTCGAATTACAATGACAGATGGCCTTTCTTGTTAAATGAAATTATAGATGTATTTAATTACAGAGAATTGGCACTATCTGGACGTCAGTATACTTGGGCTCTTGGGCTAACAACATGCAAAATCAAACCTATGAAAAATTGGATAGAGTTTTGGTTTGCACAGATTGGGAGTCTAAGTTTCCGCACTCTACCGTTCAAGCTTAAACCTGTGAAATTTCAGACCATACACCCTTGTTTCTAAATACAGGGGATCCATCTACTTCCAATAATCCACCGCCATTCAAGTTTGAACTTGGTTGGTTATTACGTGATGGATTCATCAATATGGTACATGAGGTCTGGTCTAGTGTGCGGGAGGGGCACACACCTTTAGAAAGATGGCAGGCAAAAATAAGAAGGCTGAGACAATATCTAAGACGGTGGGCTAAAAATGTGAGTGGTACATACAAAAAAGAGAAAAAAAAAACAGCTCCTGAACAAACTTGATGAATTAGATAAAAAGGCAGAGTTGTCTCTGCTAACATTTCATGAAGTTGATCTAAAACACATACTTAATGAGGGACTTGCACAACTTTTAAGAGAAGAGGAGTTAAAATGGTATCAAAGAGCGAAAACTAAAAATCTTCTAGAGGGAGATGCAAATACCAAATATTTCCAGTTAGTGGCTAATGGGAAATATAGAAAAATGCATATTTTCCGACTGAATAATATGTGTGATACTGAATTAAAAAAGTATATTACCAAATACTATAAGAATCTTTTTGGGCCACCACAAAGGAACAATATGCTGATGGATGAGTCACATCATTATGAAATACCATAGAGAATAATATGCTGACTGATATATTTTCCGAAGAGGAAGTATGGGAGGCAGTTTTTAAGATGGAACATAATAAAGCACCTAGTCCTGATGGGTTTCCAATAGAGTTTTATCAAGTTTTATAGCATGTTGTTAAAGATGACTTGATGGCTCTATTCAAGGATTTCCATAATGGTACTCTGCCTCTGCATAGCTTAAACTTTGGTGCTATCATTCTACTACCAAAGAGTAGTGATGTAAAAAAAATTTCAGCAGTATAGACCAATATGTTTGCTAAATGTAAGTTTCAAGATTTTCACTAAGGTGGCCACAAATAGAATTACAGGAGTAGCACAGAAAATAATCAGACCATCCCAAACAGCCTTCCTTCCAGGTAGAAATATTATGGAGGGGGCAGTCATTCTACATGAAACAATTCATGAGTTACATACAAAAAGCAAAATGGAATTATCTTTAAAATTTATTTTGAGAAAGTGTATGATAAAATAAAGTGGGATTTCTTGCAACAAACTTTAAGGATGAAAGGGTTCTCGGAAACATGGTGTAATTGGATATGGGCATTTACTCAAGGAGGAAATGTGGGGATAAAGGTTTTAGGTAAAAAAGGGCTTAGGTAGGGTGATCCACTATCACCATTACTATTTAATATAGTGGTGGATATGCTGGCTATCATCATTTCTAGAGCAAAGGAGGATGGGCAAGTGGAAGGGGTTGTACCACACCTAGTAGACGATGGCTTGTCTATACTACAATATGCAGATGACACTATGATTTTCATGGACCACGATATTGAAAAGGCAAAAAATATGATACTACTATTATACGTCTTTGAACAATTATCATGTCTGAAAATTAACTATCATAAGAGCGAAATTTTCTGCTTCGGTCAAGCAAAACAATAAGAAACTATATATTCAAGTTTGTTTGGTTGTAAGCTAGGTTCATATCCCTTTTGCTACCTCGGTATTCCAATGCACTATAGAAAGATTACCAATAATGATTGGAAGGCAATAGAAGAACGTTTTGAGAAGAGATTAAGTGGGTGGAAAGGTAAATTAATATCTGCAGGAGGTAGGCTAGTGTTGATTAACTCGGTGTTGTCAAGCCTACCGATATTCATGCTATCTGTTTTCGAGATACCTAGGGGTGTTCTAAAAAATTAGACTATTATAGATCAAGATTTTTTTTGGCAATATGATCAACATAAAAAGAAATATAGATTAGTAAAATGGAGTATTTTGTGCCAGCCAAAAGAACAAGGAGGAATGGGAATACAAAACCTTGATATACAGAATAAGTGTTTATTGAGTAAGTGGCTTTTTAGACTATGTAATGAGGATGGAATTTAGCAGGAGTTGCTGAGAAATAAGTACTTAAAAAAATAAGACTTTAGGTCAGCTAAACAAGAAACTAGGAGACTCACATTTTTGGATGGGTCTCATGGGTGTGAAGGATCAGTTCCTTAGTTTAGGAAGATTCAAGTTGCAGGAGGGCACACAAACTAGGTTCTGGGAAGACATATGGTTGGGTAACTAGATGTTGAAATCACAGTACCTGTCCCTCTATAATATTGCTCGTCGAAGATATACTACGGTTGCAGAAGTGTTTAACTCATCACCTTTAAACAATCCTTTAGGAGGGCTTTAGTAGGTGATAAGTTACAAGATTGGCATAATCTGGTATCAAGACTAGTAAATATAAATTTGCAGGAGGGCTAAGATATCTTTATATGGTCTTTACATGCAAATGGATCTTTCTCAGTACCTCTATGTACAAGTATCTTGTCAATAGTGGGATTAGAGTCACACAGGAAATATAGCAAACCAAGTTACCATTAAAAATTAAGATTTTTATGTGGTACTTAAAGAATGGGGTTATACTTACAAAAGATAATCTAGCAAGAAGGAATTGGAATGGTAGTAAATTTTGTTGCTTTTGTAATGTGGAAGAGTCCATTAAACACCTATTCTTTGACTGTGCTTATGCTAGGTTCCTGTGGAGGGCTGTACATATTGTGTTTGGTATTGTTCCTCCTTTTAATAGTGATGATCTATTCGATAATTGGATAAAACAGGGAGGACAAAAACCAAATTTAGACTTATTGATAGGGGTGACAGCTTTATTTTGGGCAATTTGGCTAACCAGAAATGATGTGGTTTTTGATAAATGTCAACCGAAAACTTTTATGCAAGTGGAACTTATTGGCTCCGACAATGGGTGCATTTACATCGCCGTGATGAGAAAAAGGATATGATGGTCCAAACATGCCGGACGTTGGAGACTTCGGCGCTTCATTTCTTCACCTCCCATGGATGGCCCTTTAGTTTACAGATTGATTTTTAATCATGCGTGATGAACATATAAACAATAGTCATGCTTATATGTAGTGCAAGCATACTACGTGTAATAATTTGTGGACTGATTCCTCCTCTACGAGGTGGTTGAAGTCAGATTTTTTCATCCATTATCTAAAAAAACTAGAACGAAGGTAACACAACAATAGATGCCCTAAAAAAAACAACTGGGTAAGTGAACTTCCTTAGATGCTATGGTGTAGTGCTCGGAAAGGGGGGCATCGGAAATTCTTTCAGTTGCATCTAGGTAAACTGGTGTTCGGAGCGAGAGGGTATATATACGATGTTTAAAATCACTTTGTCAAGACTGCAACTGCAGGGATCTGGTACCGAGTGTATAGCGTGACAAGCAGACCGCATTATCTAGGGCTGAGATCCTTTGATTCCACTACATCTCGATACACACGCACAATCTGCATGCATGTGAAGTTTGATTGAGATGGCTTCAGTTGTTGCACGACAGACGATGCAGCGGTGGGAAAACATCCATGCACTTTCGTGAAGGACAGGATTTTAGGGCACACATGTAGTTTGGTACTGGACATGTTTTTTTTTCCAGGTGGTGAATGGTGTAGGTTGAAAATAAGTTGACAAGACTATGGAATCAGCAAAAATACATGTTTTAAAAATTTCTCCAGTAAACTTGTTTCCTTTTAATAATTTGTAATCAAAGCTTGATGTTTTGACCGAAAGTTTATTTCTATAGATCTAGCTCGGTTCCGTCCAATGTTGTGTCTCAAATGATGACGAACGACTAATGATTTGTAAGATAGGGGACTATCATCATAATATCACATATAGTACTTGATTTTCTGTGTTGTGAGAAAATAACTGTCCTAATTCATGTTCAGTTTCATCCTACATGCTAATATACCAAAGGAAGCTCAAAGTTCACCGGCAGGGAACAGGAACAGGGATGGGATGGGCCAACTTATCTGGTAGTGGGTGAGTGTTAGAGTATATCACGATACGGGATTAGATAGAGTTTGGTTGGGATCATGACCCCTTGTACTGTCTTGCCCCCAAGTATTGTAACTCTCATGTATACTGTCAGAGAGACTAAATGCAATTCAAATCCATGAGCTACATGATATACACAATCTATTTTTCCAACATGATATCACGAGTTCAGGATT
The DNA here is from genome assembly GCF_000263155.2 of Setaria italica. Lineage (NCBI taxonomy): Eukaryota > Viridiplantae > Streptophyta > Magnoliopsida > Poales > Poaceae > Setaria > Setaria italica. Next base: position 16,594,064 of record NC_028456.1, read on the forward strand.
TTTAGATCCTAAGCTACACCTTCCGCTGCCCTCGCACCTTCCACAGGAGATGGATCTTCACAGGGGATAGCACCCTTGTAGTTGGATTTTTTCACCAATGTGAGCCAATAGATAAGGGCGTGGATTATTGGAAATGAGGGCAGAACATACTTGTTAAACCTCTCAATTTTGTGTCTGAACACTTGGAGTTTAAACATTGAATCTGTAATAGGCTAAGGTATGATTTTCTCCTCCTTTCTTCCTAACCTTGGCAAACCTAGCTTGTATGCAGCTTCTATGTGCAAGAGTGAATTCTCTCAATGCCATTAGAAATTATGTTCATCCCTTGAATGCCATCAAATTTCTTTACTTCCCATGAGTGCCACTATTTAGAATTTGTGTTCCCTTTTATGCCATTTTCGTCGGCTAAGTTTGTTCCACTGACTGCATGGGCCCACAGGTGAACACCGTTAAGTTTATCTTTCTCCCCTCTCCACTTCTCATGGCTGTGCGCCTGCATCCGTGTCGTCATCCTCCATGAGACCATATGCTCAGCCTCGTGCACGCCGTGGTTGCATCATCTTCACTCGGCTACCTCATTGTGGATGCCGGAGCGTGCCGCAACAGAGGATCCAGTCATCCAGCTGTGGCCTACCTTTGGCGCAGGGGTGGGGCCGGTGTTGCCTGCTCATCGTCATCGTCGAGCCCGCAAACGCCGATGCCACTGCAGGCTGGATGCATGCTAATCTACAGCGGCGGCACTTCGGATGGCATGGCTACTCTACGCGAGCTACTGCACTGAAAATCGAAGTCACAGACTCACAGTGTCCGGCGCAAGCTCCGCCGCGCCGTGTCTGTGAGTTCTTCATGCTCGGAATCGGGCTTAGCTTCTAGATCGGACACATGAGGAGCAAAATCGATTCCTCTCCGACTAAAATCGATCCCACGTGCCTCCAAATCCAATGCTGCTCCACCCAAATTGATCCAGCTGCAGGTCCCTATCACCGAGAGGATCTCATACATCCTCACGGCGTGCTTCCATCGGCTCTGTAGCAAACTAGCAATTAACAGAAGATTTTGTTCCTGGCTCTACACAGTCCATTTCCGGCAGAACAGGGAGTCGCGCTCGATTGGTGGCCAGATTCGTCACTCTGGCAAAGGACCAGTGGCCATCCGTCGCAGCCGCACGCACGGCATGGTGCCGCGTGGGGAGAAACCTTAGCAGCCCACCGCTTAGCACAGCTGCTACCGCACCCTGCAGCTTCCGTGCCTGCTTGGCTGCCTCCCTGCCCCTTCCTTGCTTGCGCGCCTGGCCGGCAGAAGCAACAATAAGATTGCAGGGACAGCAAGTGTGGCTGGTCGTCGTGCAATAGGAGGCAGGGGAGGGTTAAATTTGTCATTTCTACTCTAACTTAACCATGTTCTAACGGTGAGCCGACGGAATATGGGACAGAAGGGAATGTAAATTTCAGCTAGTGGCAGTGAAGTAAATAATTTCAGTGGCACTTAAGGGATCCACATAAACTTTAGTGGCATAAATTTTAGATGAATCGTTTTCACGGGGTAGCACCCAGCTTGTAGTTGGATTTTTTTCACCACTGAGCCAATGGATAAGGGCATGGATTATTGGAAATGAGGGCATCAGAAGCAGGAGCTCTGTAATACATACTTGTTAAACCTCTCAATTTTGTGTCTCAACGCTTGGAGTTTAAACATTGAAACTGTAATAGGCTAGGGTGTGATTTTCTCCTCCTTTCTTCCTAACCTCCGCAAAACCTTGTAAGCAACTGCTATGCGTAATAGCTGTTGGATATATAAGCACTTTTAGTTTTAATTTAATCTAAAAATAAATCATGAATACGATGAACAGATAGCAGATTAAACTAGACATGTCTACGCAAGATCTAAACAAGTCTATCATTGCAAATAGAATCACATATTCTACCATACTATCCAGTACTATCAGAATGCAACAGATCATAATAGCTAGTATGGAAGACATAATTTGAGATAAGAGATCGTACGTTTCTTTCTTGATGAAGATCGGCTCTTGGACGACTACCGGGTACAGCAGGCGATGACGATAAGCAGCCTGACGTTGTTCGCGACGGCGAGTGACGCCCGAGTGACGAAGAGGTAGACGAGCCGTGGTGAAGGAGTCGATGAAGAACTTGACAAAGCGGAGAAAGCGATCGAGCAGTCGCGCAGAGCGCTTCCCAAAAACCTTATTCGCCCTCTCCTGGTGCAGGAACGCTGAAGACGACAGTTCCGAAGACCTGCTCTCCCAATCGCCGGTGCACGCCGACAATCGGGATGGAGTAGACTACGGTGGCGGCGCAGCAGTGAGAGGAGGCAAAAACCCTAGCTCGAATAGATCTGTTTTCGGTAGAGGCCGGTAGGTCGCATATATAGGAGAGCCCAAAAATAAAACAGCAAAAGGAAGCCGCACTCCTGCAAGGCGAGGGGCCGGATTTCAACGGACCATTCACGCAAGTGCCGCACACCCGCGCCCTTCGCCCCGCCCAGCCCCGCGAGGCGAGGCGTGGCATGGTGCGCATGTGGAGCTCTCCTTCTCTCCCCACACACATAGCTTGGAGGAGTGGAGACAACTTTCATATTTAAGTTGGTCATCCCTCTCCTCCACTAGCAATGTGGGACTAAAGACTTGCACCACTCCAGCTCTTGCCCACATGGGCCTTTGAGATTTATTTGGAATTCTGAAATTACTATGAGCTAGGCCCATTATTTCAACAATAGCTTGCGGCAGTTCCTCTAGAAAATATTAATAAAATGTTTGTTTTTTAAAATACCTCAGTTCATGAAACTTATCTTCCTCCTTTCTTTAAAAGATTCACATTGGTTGGTGAACCACCCATGTGATATTTAACCACCAGCACACACATTGCCTCTGAATTCCTTCTATATAACAGGAGAGAAAATAAAGGTGGCCCAGTAATATAAGTCCGCCCAAAAGACAAAAAAAATAATGAGGGAGGGAATGGATGCTAGGGTAATGAACTACTTTGGGTGCTCTTTGCTGCTAGGAAGGAGGGGCATTGGGAATAGTTTCTATTGTCACTAGGCAATCTGGTGCGCGCTGAGTTCCTGAGCGCGAACCAAGGACTGAAGACCCCGCAAATAATGTGTGAACCAAGCATCAACATTAAACACTAAGGCACTAAACCAATAGGCTAGGAGAATATACTCATCAAGTAATGGTCGTGGGAGAATATACTCATGTAATCTGTGAGAATCATCTTTATTACTTACTCAGTCCATCTCACGGATTATATAATTGCAGCATTTGAATTTTTCTAGCAAAGAATGTAATAGTATATTTTAGAACAGCTTGATTGGGCCCATCTTATTCAAGCCATGCATGGATAGTTGCTCCAGCTAATTGGCTGCTAATGCGCCGGTTTCCATATAACATGATCCGTGCTTATTAATTAGAGATGGGAAATTAACTGTTTACTCACTCTCATGGCATCAACGGTATTTATGGTATCTAAGTTATTTGGCTTCTACACTAAGGACCTGTTTGGATCCAAGGGCTAAATTTTAGCTCTGCACTTTTAGCCTAAAATTTAGCTCTTGAGATCCAAACAGGAGGGCTAAAAGTGACAATTAGCTAAAATTTTGGAGCTAAATTTTAGCCCCCAAAGATGCCCTAAAAGGAGCTAAAAGTGAACCTGGATCAAAAATTCCACCCCTGCCCCCTTTCCTCTCTCCTCCTCCTCCGTGCCTTGCCCCTCCCGCACTTCCTCTCTCCTCCGCCTCCCACACGCCCGCCGCCTCCGCCCGAGCCCACCGCCTCCGGCCGGCCGCGCCGCCTCCTCCGCCCCCTACGCCCTCCGGCCAGCCGCGCCGCCTCCGGCCCCCCGCCTCCTCTGGCCCCACCGGCTCCGGCCCCCCGACTCCTCCGGCCGCGCCGCCTCCTCCGGCCCCCTGCCTCCTCCAGCTGGACGCGCCGCCTCCGGCCCCATGCCCCAATTCCTCTCTCCTCCGCCTCCGTGCCGTGCCCCTCCTGCACTTCCTCTCTCATCCGCCTCCCAGACGCCCGCCGCCTCCTCCGCGCCCTCCGGCCGGCCGCGCCACC
>NC_028456.1:16598561-16632864 GCF_000263155.2 Setaria italica
GGCTGTCCGACACCAAGCGCAGGTACCTCAGGGACCCGGCCGCCACGGCCCGGGGTGCGGCGGCGACGGGCCACACCACCCTTGCCGCCCACGCCGAGGAGCAGCGGCGAAGGGGAGAGGAGAGATAGGGAGAGGAGGAGGGAGGGCAAATCAGTCATTGTTTGATGAGGACTAAAATTTAGCCCATGGATCCAAACACCCCAGCAAAACTAAATTTTAGAGGCTAAATTTTAGGAGCTAAATTTTAGTTCGTGAACTTTGGATCCAAACACCACCTAATATAACTAAAAATTTCTATAATTGTATTCTTTATGTGACCGATTGTTTAATGATGACCTTTTCACTTATTTACCTATTCATTTCTTCTACAAATGTTTATGCAAATTGATAAACATGCATTTAAGGCACGCGTAAAGTACTCATGATATCAGTGCAATTTCACTTAACTAATTAATTGAACAAATATTATTCATCAAGTTTGAGCGAGAAGCTAATTCTGTCTTATTTGATAACCAAGGGAGTATACAGTGTCTCACCACTATCTGTGTATCTGTGCGAGACGTCTCCGCTCTTTGTGCTCCTTTGGATTGAACTTGTGCTCGCCCCTCACGGAGCTCAGCGCGATTTCCAGGCCGAACAAATAGTGCATGCTGTGTGTTTCCATTACTCCATGCTTCATCGTTTCTTGCGATCAGCAGTCTAATCTGGTTGCTGATTGCTGTGGTAACGGGCAGGAACAAAGGGATATGCCGGTGGTAAGTACACGTCCAGATCGTGTTTATCCTTCAGCAACGGCCGAGGACACGGTGAGCTCTGATCCATTTAAATTTTGCCAAGCTGAATAATAAGTTTACGGATTTGTTGGTGAAAATTAAAGAACTATATCTCAGTGATGATATTTATCCGGCTCATTGCTTTTAAAAGAGTCACGTTGGTTGGTGAATCACTGATGTGAAATTCAACCACTGACACATAGGTTAGCTTCTACATATAAAAGGAGACAAAAACAAAGCTGACCCAAGAATAGACACTCCATAAAACAAAATAACGAGCTGAGGGTGAGAATGGATACCAGAGTAAACGTGTTTAGGTGCTCCAGTTGTTCGGAACGAAGGGCATTGGGAATTCTTTCGGTTGCATTTAGGCAAGCTGACGCCCCTGCAATGCAGGTCCGCTTGAAATTATGCATCTGTCACTGAGGCTATAGCGATATAGCATTCTACATTTGGTGTAGAATTCAGCTCCATCATCTAGCTAGATGGTAGTGAGCTCACTTATGTACTCATGTCCATGGACGTGTGCTCCAGGTTGCTTTTCATGGGATTGTTTGTCATCATAGTTTATCAGCTTTAATTTGCTTGTGCGAGATGTGCCGGAGAGAAACACCGTCCCTGCACTTTGTTCTGGAAAATGAGCCCCAGAAAAACATAATAATAGCATACTGTACATATGTCCGAACAAATTCTGAGCAGATAAAATGCCTAATTGTCATACAAAGTAGGATCAATATATTGTGTTCAGTAAAATGATTTGCCACATATCACTCCAGATGAACCACATATAATAATAGATTGGAATGGCCGATTCTCCAGTAGCATATTTATTTTCCTAATAATTCAACGGATGGGGGCGGACGAAGGAATGGCCCCACCAATAATGAGTGCACAAAGAATTTCAAGAATTGACCACCACGAACCATGTTAGGAGAATAAAATGTCCAATCCAGTACTGATAGCGGGAGAATCATCCTTATTTTACATAAGTACTCCCTCCATCCTTGTGTATTTGTTTGATGTTAGCTACTCCCTCCATTCTAAATTTCTAAATTATAAGTCATCTTAGCTTTTCATAAATTAAAATTATTTAGCTTTGAACAAATTTATTGCAAGAATGTATAAATATGTACATCAAACTAGTTTCATATTGTAGATTTTAGTGTATTTTTCAATAAACATGAACAAAGATATACAAGCTTGACATAATAAGGATAAACGGCCTATAATTTCAACTAGATGTAGTATTTTCTTAGATGTAGTATTTTCTTTTCTACAATTAAACATGCAACATCCGGCATAACGTAATTATGATAACAAATCTAGCTAGTGGTATAAATTTTACATTAGTTAAACCAATTAATTGACTAAACATTGTGAAGGACCGGAACGGGCGACTAGAGGGGGGTGAATGGAAGCCGTTTCGATTTTCTTCAATAAACCTCGACGAAAGTCCCAAACCAAACCAACCTCTTTTCTAGCAAAATCAAGTCCTCTTACCTATCCAAGAGCCGATGGATCTAGCAATGGTGCTAAGAACTAAATTAGAAATTAGCGGAAGCAAGAAAGAATCCAAACAAGTGCTGAGAGAAGAGATTCGAAAAACAATACAAAAGTACGAAAACTCCGCAAAACTCTTCAAAAAATTTTGCAACTTCCGGAGAATCCGCACAGACCTTCGGAGAATCCGTACCTACGGAATTTTTGGAATATTCCGCACCTACGGAATTTTTCGGAAAATTCCGCACCTATGGAAATTTCCTGAATATTCTTCGGAATATTCCGCAGTACAAAAAACAGCCTTCGTGAGGAAGTTCAAAAAATCTAAAACTCGATCAAACTCAAAGAACAAAAAATCCCCGAAATAGCTCCAAAAATACTGAAAAAGAAAAACGAAAGAAACAAAAGATTTAGCCACGGATTTGAACCACAAACTCGACTAAATCACAAGGACAACATCTTTACAAGATGAGGACTAGCCTCCTCCCTTCATCCACCCACTATGATGAAGAAATCAAGAGAAAAGAGGAATCACCCTCTCATCTCCCTCTCTTCGCTCTCTCTCTAACCACTTGGCTAGCCTCTAAACAAATGAATTAGGGTTTCCTCAAGGGTGCTGAACCAACCAGCCATCCACCCATATATATAGTCCATGGAAGATGACGAAACTACCACTACAGCTATAACTAAGATAACCACCCAAGCAGGGACATTTTGGTCCAGATTTTTATCAGCGCATCGGACGGACACCCCACTTTCACGACTTTGCTTCGCCTCGACGCAAGCTTCGTGATGATACCACGTGCCCTCCTTCTCGAAGCTCCGACCGCACCGGGCTCGCCCCCGGTTTTGAGGCCTAAACCGGGAAACCTGCCTGCGTGGTGGTTTTGAGGCCCAAACCACCCAAACCGTCAATCTCCACTTGGCCACCACGCGACCTCCTCGATATCGACGCGTGTCTGTCCAACACCATGCCTCCCACTCGACTCGACCGACGTCGTCTCCATCCGTCATGTTCTCTCACTCTTTCGTGCACCATGTGGACCGCCCATGACTCCGCCTGGACTCCTCAGGTCCATCGGTCCAAGCCTACTCATGTTCATCCTTCACCGCCCTTGGACCATCGGCATGAACCTTTCGCTTGACCTTCACCGCACGCCATCAGCCGCCACAACGCGTCCTTCACCTGCACATCACAAGTCAAGAGCAACATCAAACTACACAACGTTATCAATCACTCATCATCCAAGGGTGACCACCATTGGTTCTAACATTGATTATTTAAAATTTGAGCAAGAAGCTAATGATGTCAAATATTTAAGATCGAAGAACAAAGTATATGGTGTTTGACTGAACTGTCTACCTGGGCTCTATGGGAGGCATCTACTCTCTTATAGCTCCTACAATTTGAGCTTCTGCTAGTCACTCATGGAGGCGGCGAACATCCCGATTGGTTGAGCAAAAGGGGGGGCGGCACCGGGGGGAGGGGGAGGGGGCGGCGACGCCGGTAGGGAGTGGAGGGGGTGGCGACGGGAGTGTGGGAGGGGAAGGGCTCGGAGAGAGAAAGAAGGAAGGAGAGTGGGAGGCCGGGGGAAGGAGATAAGGCTAGTGGGAGTGTTGGAGTGAGAGAAGCGCGCGTGAGAGAGAGAGAGAGGAGGTGGAGAGGGCGCACGAAAAATGAGGGTAGGGATGGTTTTGTCCCTGTTGGAAACCCCAACCGGGACTAATCCCCTTTAGTCCCCGTTGGTGTTTCCAAGCAGGACAAAAGGTCCCTCCAGACCACTGTCTTTTACAACCAGGACTAAAGGGGTTCTTTAGTCCCAATTGGTGAGCCCCTACCAGTGGCTGAGTTTTAGTCTCGATTGGTCACGGACCAAATTTAAATTGGGACAAAAGGGGGTGGATGGAAGGTGAGTTTTCTACAAGTGCATCCACCTCCACCGCCGGCCTTCATCGTCCACCCCCGGCTGCCCTCCTTCCGTCTAGTCCCCCTCTCCCCCACATGCTGCCTCTTCTGCTGGCTGCCTGACCCCCGCCGGCCGTCGATCCCCACTGCCAGCCACCGACCCCCGCCGCTGTCCACCCCCGTCAATAGGAGCAAAACAAGGTGTTTTTTTTGTTTTTTTTAGTTTTAATCTCAAAAATTGATTTGTTTTGAATGCCTAGTTCATTTCATAATCAAAATTGGTTTGATTTGTTGTTATAATCCTAAATTACAGTAGAGTACATGCAAAATTGATTCTATTTGTTGTCTGTATTAGAAAATATGGAAAGTACCATTTCAGTGAAGTAGATTAATGCCTTCTAATATGAAATTTGTGAGTTGGATAGATGCCTAGAATTGATTGGAACTCGGAGAACACTCGGGTGTTGTGTATGTTGTTTGTCGAACATGTTAGAAAACGAAATCAGCTAAACACACACTTGAATGCACTTGGTTATGCTGAGGTTGAGAAAGGGTTCAAAGATAGATCTGGAAATGTGGCTACCAAGGGTAAGATCAACAACAAATGGGACAAGTTGAAGGAAAATTTCAAGGCATGGAAGAAACTAATGATGAGGCAAACAGGGACTGGTTGGGACCCTATAAAGAAGACTATTTCTATGGATGATGAATGGTGGAAAAAAGCTAGAGTTGTAAGTTGGTTCAAAGTTTCTGATATATTTGTTTTGCATATGTCACCTTTGTTGGTAATACTTATAATAATATGTGTTATTTTGCTTATTTCAATACATTCCAAGTTGTGGAATGTTTAAAAAGAACGGCCTTGAGAATGAAGATGAATTAACCAAGTGTTTTGCTGACAACTACTATTGGTATTGATCATTGGTCTCCTCATGTTGTGAATGTTGAAGCAACAGAAAATGTTGAAGAGACACAAGACGAGGCAACCAATTTTGAGCCTCAAGATGATGCTTTCATTCCTGAAACACAAGAGGAGGATATTAGTATTTCTCCTCCACCTGCCAAAGTTATGTTGACTTGTATATGGACAAGGCACTGCCGAGGTTTATGTTTTCACAACCAAGTGTAATGGGATGGTTGATGGAGACGATAAACGCTCCAAAAGAGTGTCATCAAATGCTTCGGAAGAATGAGGTTATTTTTCATGACCTTCATGATGTGTTGGTTGAGAGGTACGGATTAAAACCATCCGAACACATGAATACATATGAAATGCTTACAATTTTTCTATTCACATGTGGTGGATGTGAGTCAAATAGAAGAGGACAAAATAAGTTCAAATACTCAGGTGAAACCATTAGTAGAAAATTTCATGAAGTTCTAGATTGTGTGGTTGCCATGGCACAACATTTCTTGAGACCAACAGATCCTAATTTTTGCAATGTGCACAAGAGGATTAGGAATGACAAGAGAGCATATCCACACTTTAAGGATTGCATTGGTGCACTTGATGGAACCCATATTCGTGTGTCTTTATCACCTGAAGAATAAGTGAGATATATTGGTAAGACTAGAATTGCAACTCAAAATGTGCTTGTCGTTTGTGATTTTGATATGCGCTTCACCTATGTGGCTGCAGGTCAACCGGGTTCTTTGCATGACACAAGTGTATTGAATTATGCATTGGAAGCAGATGTAGATGTCTTCCCACATCCTCCTCAAGGTACAATTTTTTCCTTATATTCTTGTTCATATTTGTATGCACAAACTTATCTTGTTGTACATATGTGTAGGCAAGTACTATGTTGTAGATGTGGGCTATCCTAATCGTTTGGGGTACCTAGCTCCATACAAGGGTGAAAGATACCACTTACCCGAGTGGCATCGAGGTATGGAACCAAATACTCCAAAAGAGAAGTTCAATTATATACCCTCATCTGTTCGTAATGTTATTGAGCGCTCATTTGGAGTATTAAAAATGAAATAGCAAATCCTTTACAAGATGCCCGGTTATTCAATGGTCACACAAAAGAAGATTGTTGCTTCTACCATGGTCCTACACAATTTCATACGTGAACATGCTAGTGTTGATGTGGACTTTGCTAATTTTGATAGAGATCCTACCTACATGCCTACTATTCCGAAAAGGTACAACAAGTATGCCATGTCTCAACTTGCCTCTGATGGATCAACTTCGGAATCAAGCTTTGTGACCATGGACACCTTTCATGATAGTATGGCTACATCCGTCACCCTAGCATGGAACTAGTGCAATGATTATTGTAACGACCTTATTTTGGAACTATGAACTTATTTCGTAATTTTGGTTCTAGGCAAATGACATATAATTTATTATTATTATGGACTTTACTGCATGTATTTTCATTTCATATTTGTGAGAAGTAGTTCAAGTTGTTCATTTTGTCTAAAGAACAGTGTATTAATTTGAACCAGGGGCAAGAATGGCAATCTACCCTCAAACTCCTCTTTTCTAGAGCTGGGGATACCCTCCCAGCCAAACACCTAGCTCCATCAAACAGCTCCAACTCCACCTAGAGCTGGCTCCACCTGGAGTTCTGGAGTGGAGCAGCTCCACCTAGAATTGGAGCTATGCTGAATAGGGCCTAAGGGAAGCACAACTATTGCAAGTTTACTGGCAGCTGGGAACAAGAATATGGGCAGAGATTATTATTGAAAAGGAGGGCGTAGGGGCAGGAGCTCTGCAATACATGCTTGTGAAACCTCTCAATTGTGTGGCTAGACTTAATTCCAACAAGAAGGTCGTGGACACAGATCTGATTCTTGATCAACATATGAATGTCAGCCTTACTGGATATTCAGCCTGACACTTTACTTGCACTGCGTGTTTTCACCATAAAATATTAGGCATGTTGCTCATCATGTAGTAGGATCTTGAGCGAAAATATACTTATTGAATGGATGTCCTTGATACAAAAATTCGATTATGAAAGAATCATGAACTTTATCCAAGTGTTTTTCTTGTATAGGGATCAAACATGTTTTACTTGATTTAATCATTGATGCAATTTTCAACAATATACCAAAAACATCATAGTGCCTTGATTTTTAGTTGTCTCTAGATGTTACTGCAAATGTTTTGCTCATGACCATGTACGAAATACTAATAATACCCTGATAGAGAAAAAAAAACTGACACGAAGAACTGTATCTTTTAAGAAACAATGCCTTCAGGTGATGATTAAGTAATAGAATATTTCTTATTTGAAATAATTCAAACCATAGATGCTCTAATCTTTCATAAAGAACTATATATGTATATATCAGTTGATGATATTTATGTTGCTCCTTGATTTTAAGAGATTCACATTAGGTTGGTGAATAACTAATGTGTAACTTAACCACCAGCACATATATTGGCTCTGGCTGCTTCTATATAACAGAGACAACCAAAAAAATAAAATAACGAGATGAGGGTGAGAATGGGTATAAGAGTGAACTTGTTTGGTTGCTCTAGCTAGTTGGTCGGAACGAGGGGCATTGGGAACTCTTTCAGTTGCATCTAGGCAAACTAGCGCCCCCTGATGCTGATTCCACTTGATCAGCATTTATTTCTCACTGGGACTGTAGCGATAGCATTCTAGCTTTAGTGTAGCATACGTCCTCTAGGTAGCATCTTCACTATATATATGGAAAAAGATGCTGAAGTGAGCATATGGCTTCCAGGTCGTACGTATCCATGAATCTTTTATGGGATTGTTTGTTGTCATGTTCTACCTACTTTGCTAGAACGAAATAACGTCCGTGCATTTTGTTACGTAAAAAATGAGCCCCAAGAAACCATGATCGTAGCGAACTGTACATATGCCACAAACAAGTTCTTGATCAGATAAAATTCCTAATTCCCATACAAAGTAGGATCATATTCTGTGCTCAAAAAATGATGATTGCCACTTATATCACTCCAGAGGTACCTAGTACAATAATATGTAGTACGAGGCCATTATCGTACATAGATCTATGTGCCCACCAGAAGGTTTTGACAGTCCTAGATACAGGTTTGGACACTGAGACCTGTCACACATGGACGTGTCACACATGGAGACTACGGTGCAGGACGGCGCGTAGTCTACGTGGCAAGACAGGAACTAGTCGAGGATTAGGAAACTACTTGTAGCAATAAGAGTAGAACTCTTCTAGTCGAATCCGACTAGTATTCTTGTAAACAACCAACATGTAATCCTACCCCTGGCAAGGTGAGGTAGGGATCCCCCTCCAAAGCAATTGAATCCAACCAACACACATGACATAGGGTATTACACAATCTAGCGGTCCGAACCTGTCTAAATTGTATGTTCGAGTTCACTTTCGAGTTCCTAATCCCAGCGAGCTCCACGTACTAAACACTACCTCGGGCACCCCCCTCGGTAGGTTACCAGGTCTAAACACTGAAAGCTGGTGCGCCAGGTAGGGGATCTAGCTGAGAATCCACTGGCGAACTCGATGGCCCAAGTTATCATCAAGCCAACCGTCACGTACGAAGCGGGCACGATGTTCATCTTCGGCTCCTGGGTTTCATCGTAGACGGTGCTGGAAACTTCCATAGCCACTTTGCATCGGCCCCGGAGATGAAGCAGCATGCCATGAAGCTCCACGCGTTAAGCAGGATCTTGTTGAGAAATTCGGTGAATTTTTAATTTCTAACTTAGTTAGAGGCTGGGGGGACGAGTCCGAGTACAACTCGACTTCTCCCACTAGTCGGACTGGTTTTCACGAGCCGGCGCTTAAGCCATCGTGCAAATCGGACTATGACCCAAGTCGATTCCCATTCGAACTCTGAAACACGGGTGCTATTTACCAAACTACCATGTCCAGATCAGAATCCGACACGGATATGATCGAGGACCCCGACTACTACTCGGACCCGGATGAGGAGACCCCTTTATCAGGTCTGCAATAAGGTCTGGTAATCACATCGACTCCATAAGGTAGATTTATCTATTGGCCCAACATGAAGCCATCCGTTCTAGCCAAGAACGACAACTCACGCCTCATCGCCTATCTTGACACTCTCCCGTACCAGGAGGGAACTCCTCTATCGCCCATCTATGAAGAAGGCGGCTCTACGGAGGTCATCACGTCAAGTTCAGGAAGCTATTCTTCGGAATGAGAACTATTCGCTCTCATTGCTGCACAAGAAGGCGAAGACGAAGAGCAACCAGAGAGAAATCCATGGCTTGAACGTCACCCAGATAATGTCTAATAGGATGAGCTCACCGCTAACATTGTCAGAGAAGAAACTGAAGCTCAAAGAACTCGACGAAGAGCAAGAAACACCACAAGAGCGGAGCATCACCACCGCCTTGCAGTAAACCTGCCAATTATGAACCTAGACCATGCATTGGAAGCAGTTCAATCGTGTCAAAATTGTACTCCTCTTGCCACCATCGTGTTCATTGATCTTATTACTCACACAATGCTGCAGGATGAGTACACTAGGCAACTGGTTGAACTGGCAGAGCGCGCGTACGAACAACTCGATTAGCAAAATCCAATACATTCAGTTCCACACACCCCATCCCAGCATGGCAGTAGTCATAGGCGCACTCCATCTAGACCAAGTCAAATCAAAGGCGCCAGACTAAGCCAAGCCGGAGCAGAGGGTAGTCGAGCAGGACCCTCGGGAAGCCGTGGCCACCGTGGGCCCAACCCAGAGGAGGACAGTTCTACTCGAGAAATTCAAACCTCGTGGTCACCAAGTATGATAGCAAGCAGGACCCAGTCCAATGGCTGCGGTTCTACTCACTATAAGTACAAGCAGCAAGAGGGAATGATGACACCAAGGTCATCTACTTCCCCATCTGCATGGAGGCAGCGCCACTCACATGGCTCGAGTCACTAGACAAGAACTCCATCAACACGTGGAAGGATCTCAAGGTGGTGTTCACCAACAACTTCGCAGGGGCAATGCAACGTCCTGGCAACATGATTGACTTGTCTCAATTCAAATAACAACAAGGTGAGACCCAGTGCAGTTACCTACATCGTTTCTTCGACAAGAAGGCCACAATCGTGGACATTAGGGAGCGCAACGCCATAGATTGCTTCCAGAACGGTCTCTATGACCGCCGGATGTTCCAAGATTTTGGAAGGAGATGCCCCAAAGATGTCAAATCACTTAAGATCATGATACAGGCGTGGGTAGATGAAGAAGACAAGGAGATCGTGTGATTCAAGTCCCATCAAAACAAAGGCTAGAACAACAACAATCAAAATAATGATAACCCAAATAACTACTCGGGAGGTCAGATCGCAAGAGGAAGCCAGACAATACTATCGCGGCAATGTCACAGTCATCCAATAAAGGCGGCAGGAATCAAGACAATACTGTCAGCGAGCTCCTAAAGAAGCAGTGCCCATGGCACTCGTACCATAAGCATTCTGCGATGGACTGTTACAGTCAACTTCTTAAATTTATTAGACTACTTAATTTTCCATAAATATTTTTGTAAATAGATAAACATGCAAGGCAGTGTATTATTAATATCTTGTCCTTCGGCAAAGGGTATTATTAATCTTGCTCCTTGCATTAAAAGATTCACATTGGTCCCCCATGTGAAACTTAACCATCAAGTGCACATTGCCTTTGGATTGATTCTATATACAAAGGTGACCCAGGAATATAAAACAATAAAATGGAGGAAGAATGAGCCGAGGACAGGAACGAGTACCAAGAGTGAACTTGTTTGGGTGCTCTAGTTGCTCGGAATGAGGGGCATTGGGTAAACTGATCGGCATAGATTGCCAGTGGGCTTGAAATTGTTTTATTTTCACTGGATCTGTAGCAATAGCATTCTAGCTTAGGTGTAACATACGGCCTCCAGGTTGCTTCTCCATCATCATGGCTGTCTTGCTGTTTTATGGGATTGTTTAATTTGTCAGCATGGTTTAATTACTTGCATTACTTGTGGGATGTGCTAGAGAGAAATGCGCATTAATTATGGAAAATGAGCCCTAGAAGAACATGATCAAAACAAACTGTACATATGTTAAAAACAAGTTCTCAATTAGAACCAGGTACAATGATTAGTAGGCAACAAAAGCTACCAAATGCTCAACTAGGAATACTCCGTAGTATTGGAATGGACGATTCTCCATTAAAATGTTTGTTTTTTTTATTCAACGGTTGGGGTGCGTGGACGAAGGACCGAAACCCCACCAACAATGGGTGCACCAGGTGATCAACAATTCACCAGCAACCACCAGGCTGGGAGAATAAAATCTCCAGTCCAGTACTGAGCGTTGGAGTATAATCTTTATTTTACTCAACCAAGTGCCCCCTCAATTCTTATATATCTGTTTGATGTTTACCTTTTTATTTAGTTGACTATTCGTTTTTTAATTGTTATGCAAATAGATAAACATGCAATGCACGTGTAAAGTAATTCTGATAATAAATCTTGCTAGTGGTACTTATTTCAATATACTTAACCAATTAATTAAATAAATACCGCTCGTCAAATTTTAAGAGAATAAAGGTGACAAACACGTACTGCACACATAAAGTAAGTATGATATATATCTTGCAAGTGGTACTTATTTTAATATACTGAACCAATTAATTGAATAAATACCGTTTGTCAAATTTTAAGAAAAAAATTTAAAAAAGGTGTCAAATATTCCAAAACGGACAAAGAAAGTATAAGGTGTCTAAGCCACTAGAAATAGTATCGGAATAGCCGATTCTCCATTCCAATATTTATTTTTTAATTCAATGGTTGGGCAAGGACCAAAACCCCATCAACAATTGGTGAACCAGGCGATCACAATTCACCAGCAACCACCAGGCTGGGAGAATAAAATCTCTAGTACTCTAAGCTTTTGTATCGTTTACAAGGAAGAACTGATTTATTATAGCACTTATTTATTGCTTTTACAGGAAAGAACTGATTTATTTTGATTTCCCTGATTGGTTAGCAATCACCCATGAAGAATTCCAGGTGAACAGATTTGTTAGGAAGTTCAATCTTGGAGATATCAAAGAGCAGAAGCACTCTTAAAGGCTATATATCCTGTACCATTTTCATTTTTTCCTAGAATGGGATTTCTTATTCTGGAGAGAAAATATGAAACTGAAAAGGAAATAAGCTTTTGTGCCAATTGCTTTTGTGTAACAAAACCTCTTGATCAAGTAAAGGAAAATGCCCATACAAATCTTGCCCTCACGAGACGTGTTTATTATAAATCTTTGGCTTGATCGTATGAATTTTGGAATTTTTCTGCACATAATTTTGTCACCCTTAGCAACGCACGGGCACATACCTGTAAAGTCTAGTCCAATATTGGGCGTCGGAGCATAATCGTTATTTTACTCAACCAAGTGCTCCCTCCGTTCTTATATATATTTTTTATATTTACTTGTTTACTTATTTGACTACTTGTTTTTATAATAGTTATGCAAATAAATAAACATGCAATGCACGCATAAAGTAATTATGATAATAAATCGTGCAAGTGGTACTTATTTCAATATACTTAACCAATTAACTGAATAAATACCGCTCATTAAATTTAAAAGAGAAAAAAAGTATCAAACATGTAATGCGCTCATAAAGTAACTATGATGATATATCTTGCAAGTGGTACTCATTTTAATATACTTAACGAATTGATTGGATAAATATCGTTAACGTTTGTCAATTTTTTTAAAAAATAAATAAATAAGGTGTCAAATATTCCAAAACGGACGAAGGGAGTATAAGGTGTCTTATACACTATATACATCTGTACTCTGTGCGAGGCACACTTGGAGGTCCTTTCGCTTGAGCTTGTACTAGCTGCTCATGGAAGGCGGCGCACTTTCCGATTGGCGGAACAAAAGGTGTGTGATGTGTTTCCATTCCATGCTTCGTTCCTTGCAACTAGTATGGTATCATTTTACAAGGATAATGTAATGATCGAGTTGCGGTGACAGGATTGCTGTGGTGACGGGCGGGAACAAAGGGATCGGGCTTGAGGTGTGCCGGCAGCTGGCCGGCAACGGCGTCGCCGTCGTCTTAACAGCCAGGGACGAGACGAGGGGCGCAGCCGCCGTCGAGAAGCTCAGAGAAGCAGGGCATTCCGATGTCATCTTCCACCAGCTGGAGGTCACCGATGCTCTCAGCATCGCTCGGTTGGCTGACTTCTTGAAGGCCAGTTTTGGGAAGCTAGACATCCTGGCAAGTCAATAATCGTGTCTAAAGTTCTGAGCTACCTTCTCAACACAAAGCTGCTTAACGCCTTCATTAATTTGTACAGGTGAATAACGCCGCCGTTGGTGGTGCTGAGTACGTCCAAGATCTTGTTTATCCTTCAACCGGCGAGGATCCGGTGAGCACGATCTGCATGCACAGCCAAACACTGTCGTTCAACTCTTGTCAATCTTTTGCTAAGCTGAATAAGATTTTTTTTTGGCGAGTGCTAAACTGAATAAGATTATTTGTTGTTGAATTGGTGTGCCGATCGTGCAACAGTTTGCTGGCATGGATGAAGGCCAGATGTCAGAATGGATGCGGCGAAACACCCGGGAGACTCACAACTCTGCGAAGGAGACACTGCAGACGAATTACTACGGCACCAAGCAAGGGACCGAAGCCTTACTTCCCCTGCTGCAAGCCTCCGCCGATGGCAGAATTGTCAACGTCTCCTCCGTGATCGGCCAGCTGAGGGTTAAGTACTTCTTCCCAACACAGTTTCTCAATCCAGTGCCAGTCCTTATATTAACAGCCCACGTAGCGTGGAAACTGAAAACTTCTTGGCGTCTGTCGATGCAGTACTTCGTCAGCGAGGAGCTCAAGCATGAGCTGAACGACGTCGACACGCTCACCGAGGAGAGGCTGGACGAGGTGCTGGACGCGTTCATGAAGGACTTCACGGCCGGCGCGGCGGAGGCGAACGGGTGGCCGGTGGCCTTCTCGGCGTACAAGGTGGCCAAGGCGGCCGTGAACGCCTACACGCGGATCCTGGCGAGGAGGCACCTCGATCTGCGCGTCAACTGCGCGCACCCAGGCTTCGTGAAGACAGACATGAACAAGCTCGCCGGCCTCCTGACGCCAGAGGAAGGCGCGAGGAACGTGGTGAAGGTGGCGCTGCTCCCCGCCGGCGGGCCGACTGGCAAGTACTTCGCCGTCGGCCATGAGGCGCCATTTGTGTGAGTGTGATACGGGCCGGGCACGGGGCCATGGCCAACACTATCCTATATGATGCATGTACTAGCTCCGTGCAACATGATTTGAGGTTGAGGTTCCCAATAATACTTGACTCGCTAGCTAGTGTGAGATAATTGCCAATAAATAAAAGAGCCGCCGGCTTTGCATAATTCAATTAGTGAGGTACATGTGGTATTTATGGTTGGACTGTCGTTCCATAATTCTATATCTATATCTATATCTATACCTATTATTAAAGCAAGCAGTGTCTCTGCCAATTTTTTTCGTCTGTTCCTGATCCGACGTCCGCCTGTCCTCCATCTCTTGCCAGCCCGTCGAATCACGTCGTTCTCCTAATCCGCTTCGCCTCCGGAGACCAGGATTGGCGACACCGTTTCCTTTCTCTGGCGTGCCACGTGCGCGCGGTGGGCTCCTGGGCTGCCGTGCCCCTGCAAGAATATAGAAGCCCTCGGCCTCAACGCTCGTCGTTGCCGCTGCCGTCGCTGCCCGCATCAATCCACGCACATAAAGGTCAAGCGAGACACGCCGGAAATCGGCAAGTAATGTGAGATTACGATGTGCTAGATGCGCTTACGTTGAGGTTGAGGTTCCGCAGCGAGGATAGCCCAGCGATGACTAGGAGGTCGAGGCAGTTGAAGTCCCACGGCGAGGAGTCCATCGGTGATGAGCTGAGAGCATGAACCGCGTGTGCCTGGTGCACAGCGCCCGCCCCTCCCTGCTTCCCTCCGCTGTCGCACCTCCTATCCCGCGCACCCCTCACCGTCCACATTACATTGACGGTGGCGATTGGACACGCCTGGCACCAGCAGCAGCCAATCGAGGGGGAGAAGGGTACCAAGCATACCGCCGGAAGACAGCGATGCACCTCCACTCCGGCAAACGCGGGCGAGGCGGCGAGGAAGAGCAGCGAGCCATGGACGGGCTCGCGCTCCGCTGTGTGCCTGCGCCCTCGCAAGCCACCTCGTGCTCCCCAGCGCACCACCGTGGAAGACTGGAAGGCCTCACAAGCGGTCGCTGGTGCCAGACTGCCAGGCGTGAGCAGCCTCCAGCGTGTGCTGCCGAGGTGGCTCTGTCAAATCGAGACCGGAGTGCCAGGCTCTTTGAGTAATTGAGTTCGAGAGGATAGAGAGATCGAGTGATGTAAAGGATACATGTGAGAGGATAATGTTGAGCGGACGTGAGAGGTGGTCGGAAAAAGTTCATTTTACTCCCCACGCTACCCCTTTGTGTACTTAACCCCCTAAGAAAAATTTAGACTCACTGTGCGGCCTTAAACTATTTCATTTGATCCAATATACCCCCTAATTAGATTTCTCTTTTTTATTTCTTCACTTACAAATTAAATTTTAATTTCATATTTTATCAGTTGACTTATAACATGATACTCTATGTTGGAAAAATATATTAGATTTTTTTCATGATTACTTTTTGTACAATTTTGTATCTCTAGGATCAATTTCATATTAAATATTCCTAACCTATGAAAATAACCATAAAAAAATTTAGTATAATTTTCTAACATAAGGTATCATGTTTTGTATATGCTTACAAAATTTGAAATCAAAATTCAACTCATACACGAAAATTCAACTCATACATGGAGAAATAAAAAAGAGAAATCTAATTAGGGGATAGATTGTACCAAATGAAATACTTCGGAGAAGTAAAGTGAGTCAAAACTTTATTAAGGGAGTTAAGCAGATAAAATGGATAGACGAGGGGAGTAAAATGATACAACAACAAGGGGATGGATTTAGTAATATCATATTTCATGCATCAGAAAGAAGCGCACATCCAGTCTAAAGAATACATGGTCGTATCTCATGGCACCCAAAAATACAATACAGCAAATTATCTTGTTATATAAAGAAAATGACAAAATGAAAATAATAATCAGTGATAAAAAGAAAATAATGAAGCCATTGAATTTATTATGTTAGTCAACATCTTTGTTGCAAAGGATCGAATCGATGTTTCATAGACTCCATCTCATACTAATGAGACATGATGAATTGTCACATATAACTGTATGAGAGCATAAGATGTGCTATGAATGGATGATGTGCATGTGATTGCTTGACCTCTGCCATTACTTGAAATATTTGTTTTGATGTTTAAATTATATTTCGATGAAGAAACTAGGAGTGCGTTTTTTTTCCGTGAACCTTTTTTTTCATATTTCAAATTGCAATTTTGGACTACGTAACAACAATTGGCAACCCCAATTGCAATATTATTATTTAAAATTCAACTACAGTTACTACTATTACTCTTTTAACTATCCAAAATATGGCATTAAAATACACATACAGGATCGTCATAATTTTTTGGAAAAAAAATCACATTTAGTCATACACACATTATATACAGTGTATAATATCAAATATCAACTTTACCCGTAGCAACGCACGGGCACATTTGCTAGTAAGTGTTAATTTGATTAATACCTATTGAACTAGTTTTTATTATAAAAATCTAATTAAGTGCTACACCACGGTTGTTCATAAGTAAACTTAATATGATTAATTTTTATTCAATTTGTTTTATAAACAAAAGCTACATGAGTTATATCTCAGGTTTTCATAATTAAATGTTAATTTGACTAATATAAATATAAATGTGTTTTTGAATTATATTTGATTAGTTCAACCCGAATCATAAAGTTATGCCCTTAGATGTTTACATATACTTTATTTTCAAATTAATTAAATGTTTAATTTGCATAATTGTACTTGAATGTTTATAAATAAAATTTGACTAAGTTCTACATCGTCTTTTCATATATAAATATAACTTGCTAAGGATGTTTCTCTAAAATATCTTTACATTATTTTCTTTATTACTTACGTTGTTTGAGAGCTTTGAAGAACAAGAGCTGAAGATAATCTGAGCAGCTGTATCTTTGAAGAAAGGCAAGTGTGTCCTCGTGCTTTTATCCCAATAACTTTATTTAATCACTTTTGCATTACTCTGCATTTAATATTGATGGGTCCTATTAAGGTTTACCTAATTTTTATGATCATTCCTTGTCAACCTGGGTTTTACCTTTTTGTTGGGTAGATATGCTTAGTTGCAATACCTCGGGTTATGGTGGTATTAATGAACTCGATGATTAAACTTGTTTTACTTATGCTATACATTCCATTAATACAAGATCACCATACTGAATTGGGACATAGAGAACTACTCAGGAAAATAGTACAACCACAAGAACTATATGGCTCTGGTCTTAGCTAATTAATTAGAAACTCTAGTTTGTGGTAGCTTTACCTGAAAAGGGCAAGAGGGGGTGACAATAGTTGTTGTATAGCCCGACCCTCGAACTGATCTGCTCTATGGTAACTTCACAGTTTGAGAGAGGTTTATGCATTGTGCTGATCATGAAATCTTAGCGAGCTATCCTTACTACTAGGGAATCTTTGTAAAGGTCTCGTAGTGTCCCTATGCAATCATACCTCGGTAGTGTGATGAGTGCCTGATTAGCACAGCATGGTTGGGTCTAAAGTTCTTCTGAACTTTTATGCGACTTGTGGGTAAAGATGCTCAACCTCTGCAGAGTGTAAAACTGATATATCAGCCGTGCTCAAGGTCAAGAGCGGCCTGGACCCTCACATGATAAATGAACCTGAAGATGGACTTAAATCATGGTTGTGGTTGTGCCATATGCTTATAGCCTATGTTTATGCTTAATTTTGGGTTGGTAAATACTTATACTTTAGTAATCACGTGCAAATAAAATTTGACCAACTAAAAATACCTAATGCAGTCAACTAGTTAGCATTTCCTTGTTTATGCCTTCCATTCATATGTTCCCCATACTTGCTGAGTAGGACATGTGCTCACCCTTGCTATAACCAACGTTGCTCAGAAGAAGAAGTTACTATAAAGTTGTTGTGAAAATGGTGCTGAGTTCTAGGCGTACGCAACCCCCGGTCGATTACCTGTGAAGTTTGGAGCCTTCTTTTTTGTATATCTCTCATAGACTCGTAAGTCATTATTTATATTCCTTTACGTGATATTGTTACTGTTATTCACTGATGATGTCACTATAAATATGAAACTTGATCCTAGCATTTAAAATCGGGTGTGATAACCAATAAGCTAAGTTGGTCCAAAGAAATTTGAAGAGTGTGACATGGATGGTGGTATGAATTGCTCTACGCGCTTTGGAAAGGGAGGCACTAGGAATTGCTTTTGTCGCTGCAAGGTACGTGGCAATGAGTACCAGACATATAGCATATCCATGTTCAGAGCATGAGTGTTAAGGAAAATGTTTTACACTTAACTGGGAATTCCAGCAGTAGCATGGTTGCTTGGTCTGGTATTCTCTGTGAAAACTTCTGATAACTTCTGAATATTTTGTACTAAAAAGATGTCTACATATTTTATTTGTTTTTCTATGTGCCATATCGCTTTGTCGCTTTGACGAGGAACTATGTGCAGATACATTACGGCAAGATATGGCGGTCTCATTGTCCAGGGCTAGTATCAGTCACTTGGCTAATGGAGCCCCACCAGCATGTGTTGGTCAATGATTAATCTCTGGAACCAATCATCTGACAGAGCATAGCCACGAAGAGGTGAGCAAGATTACCAGAGCGTAAGCCGTGCGCCTTGTGCTGGGCATACCTCAAGTCATCAAGAATATTGTTTGTAGCGCGTATGTTGTTCTGTTTGAGGGGGAAATTGTACAACCACACTAAAAATGCTTTATCGTTGAGAGAACACATTGAGTAGACTCGAATTCCTTAACCCACGACAAAGGACAATGATTGTCTATTGATTTTTGAAGGGGTCGCAGGTTATGTTCAAGCCTAGGACCTGGAGATTGGGATGTTCACACGATAATGATCTTCCTTAGGCGGCAAAGCAGGCATAGTGCATAGCGCCAATGCAATTTACTTTTGTTGGTTTATGACCTGAAGAAAATTAAGTACCGAAGCATACACTTTGACATTGTGTAACAAGAGCCCGAACAAGAACGTGCACAAGATGAGACAAGGGCATGTGTAAGAACCAAATAATGCTTGCAGTTCCATGTATAAGAACTATGCATTCTGAAGGCTAATTGCTAATGTGTTAACAAGGTAAGATTTGTTGAGTAAAGATATATAGCTATTGAGTTGAAGTTGATTACTGTTGGGCAAACCGACATGGTGACATTGCTTGTAATTATTTTCGGTAGTTAACTGTAATGTGTGGTTTTAAATATATGCATGTGGATTCTCGCAAAAAGAATATATGCAAATGTGGATCGTCGGGAAATGCAAACCCACATGCACTTGTACAAAATATCCATCCATGCTTTGATTTTCCTTACCTACCATAATTTAATTCCACTAACTCCCTAGCACAAATCTCAAACACATACAAATGGTGGGGATTAGGCGACACGTAGAGGTCCAACTTTGGAAGATTTTATGATTCTTTATCTATAATCTAAATGGTGCAATCTTTTAGTCCAAGAGTAAATTGTTCCTCATCTTGAAAGCTCAATTGAGAATACCACAAATGCATCACTTTGAAAAAAAAGCATAGATATTTCAGCTCATTTACTATTCTGTGCTTTCACATTTTCACATTATTAGTTGGTGAATGGACCCTACAAAACTTAACACGTTGTGTGCGCCCCTTGGTTCCAGTAAAGGAGGTAAGTGAACTGTCCAACCTTGTCAACGAGAGACGTCCCTGTCCCTCGCGTGCCTATCCAGTTGCTCTCAAGCGTGTTCATGGAGGCATGGAGCAGGACAGCTAATAATTCAATATAAAAACAACTATCATAATATATAATTCTTTCTATTTGTAATAATTTATTTTTATAGATATCATTGATCAAAGTTGCAGATGAAAGATCATGTCAATACCTTAGAATACTTATATTTGTGGATGGAGTGAGAGGCCTGTTTGGTAAAAGAACGTAAAACAAAGGAGTAGATTCATGTCACCGTAACTGGTGGGCCAAAAAAGCTACGTGGGTCCCACTGGCCACTCCATCAGCATTCCTGTACCTTCGTGCCTATCCAGTTGCTCACGAGCGTGTTCATCGCCCCCTCTTTGTTCTCTGCAGTCTCTGCTATATACTCTCTCTGATCTCCAACTCGAGCACATGGAGGCATGCATGGAGCAGGACAGCAAACAAAAATCGCTCGATGGCCGCAGATTGCCTAGATGCGGTTATACGTTGGCCCTCCGCCAGCTGCTACCTTGTGTAATTGACTTTTAGTGGTACACAGGACTATGAGCGATGCAACATATACAGAAACTAAGTGTAGTGTGTCAATAATCATAGAAACTAAGTGTAGTGTGTCAATAATCATTTGGTCGCTAATCGCGATGTTCCAAATTTTTGCTTTGGGAAAAAGAGATAAAATAGCTTGCCTTTGTCAGCCGTCATGTCGATGATGTCCTCAATGTGTGTGGCTGTTGCTTGGCTTAGGCTAGCAATTCTTGTGAATCTGGAGTCATCCCATCCAAAACATGCCCAGCTAAAGCCAATTCATTTTCCTTGTTCCTTGTCAGTCTAGGAGTTATACTGTCGGAGGCATCAGGTGCTCGAATTCTCTTGGATAAACCTCTTCCACCGCTAACAGGTATGTTTTTATTGAACTGCTTGGACAAATTGCATAAAGAAAGATAGTGAGAAGTAATCCTACATAGCTGATACATAAAACTTGCTAGCCAACAACAGATACCTCCTTAAATGTCTCTTGGTCAGATTCAGGTTGTTCCTGTAACGGGTCATAAGTAGGATCTGGATCTTCACACCCTTTTTTATTGGTGTCCTTTCTTTTACATTTTTCAACCTCGAAAAGTATGCTTAAGAGGAGGCGTGCAACCAGGGAAGACAAAATGCCCTAGTTCTTCAAGATACTTGCAGCTCTCGTCTTCTCATAAGGATGGAGCTCCGGCTCTATATCTTTGGAAAAGGAAGAAACTATTGTAAAATTGTCCAATCTTGTACGAGCGCAAAGGACAAGCTACTGTAAATGAAACAAACTACCGTAGTATTTAACATATTAATTGAGTGAAGCAGCAAATTACACAGTTTTCCATTATTCAAAAGAACAAAACTACAAAGCCCTGTTTCCTAAACCATTTCCTGGCAGAGTAACATGCTTGTTGCAGAGAATCATTATTGTGGATCCATTGCTTCTAAATATTTAGAGCTAGTGTCATCTTTGCTGCAAAGCCAAGAACATGCAAATAATGATCCACAATGCAGTAATATATCATACTAACTTTAAGTATCAAATTGGTACAACTTCAAAAATTTTAGGTACTCACATGAGCTTTATTCTAATAGAAATTTTAGGTACTCACAAGCCTTATTCTAATAGAAATTTTAGGTACTCACATAAGCATTATTCTATTAGTTGTTTAACTTACAAGTTACCAAAATTTAAATAAATAAATGAAGTTTTTGAACTGAGGCCACATACATCTAATTTTAACAATGTATATGTTGGTGTTACATCTTCTATATATTGTGAAACCATTCTCATCAAATATTGTTTCACCTTGAAATTCCTTGGGATAAAATTTAGAATATTTCCCTTTTTCATGCAAGGACACGATTTTTAACACCAAACAATATGTTATATGCAACATAAGGCAAAGGCAATAACAGGAATCTAAAATACTGATAATGCTATCTAATTGGGGAGTAATAATTTGAATAATGCATGAATCATTTTTTTATAGAAGAGTGTTACCTTGCTTTCTCCTGTTCAGGCATCATTATTGTAGCAGCAATTAGAAATTCATCTTGTCAAAACTTTAACATTAGAAAGTTTCAAAGTGCATTTTGGATTAAATAATTCAACATTGTAAATTACAAATATGATTTGCAAGAAAGTATAGACACTGGTGAAAAGTTGGAATCCAATCAAAGTGAGTTTAAAAATGAGAGTTGGATGCCTGTAGCCATTCCATCGAACAGATGGCATGCATGAACACTAATACATAATAGAAAAAAAATTAAAACAGAAATTGATTGAGTACATAGAATACATGCCTGACGTTGTGTGTGCGCACCATCATCAGATTGGAGCTTTAAATAATCATGCGATGGCCTAGAGCAGCTCGCCCACGTTGCTGTCATAATGGCGTGGATCGACGAGGATAGAGAAATTCCTCCAGATTATTATTCAGAGATTCGGTGCGGTGAAACAGTTAAAAGCTAAAGGTTCATAGTTTGGTTTCCCACCCATGTCGGGATCGGCGGGTTGGAAGAAAAATACCGGTGACAGTTCGTTCCATAACCAATCACCCACTCTCAAGGACAGACAGTCCATGCCGCCGCCGTTGCCCGCGAAGGACAGCAGGAGCGGAGCTAGGTTTTGTCGTCATGGTTAGCCGACCCGATGGATAATGGATTTCCGCAAAAACAGTGAGAATCACTCAGCCTTTCACTTCAGCTTATCAGCCATCGAACAGTATTTTTCTCTCACAACAAATCAACCGTTTCAGCTTTTCAACCGACCTATAAGTCCAACCGAACAGGTCCAATGTTTAGCGGTGTTTTTTATTTAAGGCAAAGATCCCAGCGTGCAATTGGGAATAGTCCCTATGCCATTTTCGTTTAGCTTCGCCCCTGAAGGACAGGGAGTGGGCGACGAGGCGACGACGCTCTGTTTGCTCATCGGTTGCCGCGGAACGAAGCAACCAGGCAAGGGGCCGACGCGTTGGACGTGTACACACTGTGCACGGGGCGCAACGCAACGGCTCTCCCCTGGTGGTGCGTCGGCCACTCGGCGCCGAACCCGAACCGGCGCGCCTCCTGCTTGTCCACGGCTTCACACGCCGCGTCAAACCAGGTCTCGCGCGAGCCGTGACGGCGCGTCACCCTCCCCGTATGCGCACACCTTCCTCGCCCTCCCCCGCCGCCTTCTAGAACAAACCCGTCGCCTCCCGTCCCGTTCCGTCCCCGCCGCGACGCGTCGCGCACCACACCACGAACCCCTCTCTCGCTGGCACCGCGGGCCCCACGCGTCAAACCCTCTCCTCCCCAGTATATCCTTGTCGCCACCAACCCAAGAAGCCCCAGAAACACCGTGCGCAGCAGGCGTGCACACCAAGAAGCCAGCGAACCAACCAGCCGAGCCCCCTCGAGTAAATCCTTTGTCCACTCCCCTCCCCTCCCCACTCGCCGGCGCTGCGCTTCCCTCCCGCGATGGCCGCCGCAGCCGCGACGAAGGTCCCCGCGACGATGCGGGCCGTGCAGTACGACGCCTGCGGCGGGGGCGCCGAGGGGCTCAAGGTAACCGCCGCGCACCACTTCCTCTCCCCCCACCCACCCAACCCCTGCTAATTGTTTTCAGGGAAGGGCCCCCAAGCTTACCCGCAGATCAGTGATTCCTGTGTGTTAGTGGTGAGGACGACGCGATTAGTCAATTGCTCGATTCGGCAGTTCATGGCCCCGTCGGTTATCTACAATATGACCCCATTAGTGCTCGCAATCAGCAACTGCTGATTGGTTGGTTATTTTTTTGTGCTATCTACTAGTCGATCAGTTGCTGTGTGGCTCCCTGGCGGCCTCTCCGTTTGGAAATTACAGCCGTTTCACCTGATTCCGATTCCGCCATGCTACTTGCTACAAATAGTGCCGTCTTTCTATATTGCGGCTGCCAAAGTCAAAAGCATGTAGTGCTAGACGGACTAGTAGATGGTTGAAGTGGAACGCTGTCGCAGTCGGATTACGCAATATGTGCCTGGTGTTTGCTGCCGAGAAGAGTCCGGCGGACTATCGGCGTGTCCTACAAAAAGTAGTCATCAGGCTCAGAGGAACAAGATTAATCTGCTACTAGTCTGTGTTCCAGATCGAATAGTCAATTGCGTGGCTTGCTGGTGACTTGAATTGGGTCAGTTATTCTCTGGCTGAAGATCTAGTTGTTTCAACGCACAGTAAAACTATAAATTAATAAGGGGAATTTAGTTGTTTTCTGTACCATTTGATTCTGTTCCTACGTAGTTAGCAAAATTTTTAAATTTGTGTCCATCTTTAAATTGAAGTCATTGGAAAGAAACTGCTGGACAAATTCTGAAATGCCTCTAATGCAGCATGTGGAAGTTCCCGTCCCTTCGGCGAAGAAGAATGAGCTCCTGTTGAAGCTGGAAGCAGCTAGCATTAATCCGGTGGATTGGAAGATACAGAAAGGGATGTTACGGCCTTTCCTGCCTCGCAAACTGCCCTTTATCCCAGGTATTCTGATTTCGAAAAAGAATTGATAGTTTCTACCTCTATTATCATTTCAATGGTCAACTTCCCCCGTAATGATATCGTCCTTATTCCTCATTTTCATTGGGCCCCATGCACTCATTTGGTACTGGTGGATGAATTTTGACTTCGACCAATAATTGGCCATTTCTTTCACTGTTCTGTTACTTCAATTTCCTTTACAAATCAATATGTGCTTGTTATGATGTAAATACCTGATGTTTATGTATGGGTCTAACTTCAGCTTTATGTGATACTATATATGTTTTTTCTAATCTCTGATGACTGGTAATAATGACATATACCCTGACAGAGGGATCAAACATTGCTTAG
This sequence comes from Setaria italica, assembly GCF_000263155.2. Lineage (NCBI taxonomy): Eukaryota > Viridiplantae > Streptophyta > Magnoliopsida > Poales > Poaceae > Setaria > Setaria italica. Next base: position 16,623,477 of record NC_028456.1, read on the forward strand.
CCCATGCATTTTAGGAACCTCAGTCTGTTTACACATTGTTAAGATTGTATTGCAGAAACAATGATGTCTGTGTCCATTTCACCTTATTTGTGCTTATGAAAAATCTTAAGTCTAAATTTTTATCATAAAAAGAGAAAACTGGGAGAGAGTAAAGAGTGATGCTTTCTTCAACTTCTCTAAGGCTGATGTATCTCTTGGTGTTTCTTCATGGAAAGAACCTTATATTATAATTTATAACAAATGAGCAATAACCATTTTTTACCTGCCTATATGGCTGAAGGGTGTGAGTTCTGTGCGATACTTTGCTTGTTCTCTGCTCATGTAACCTGCGGGCTGTGGCGGCCTTATTTTTGTTTGCAGTAACAGCAATTCTTGTCATGCAAATCCTTTCATATAATATTTTGAAATATTCTATAATCAGTTCTGCTAATCCTTCCAACTTCTGCAGTGACTGATGTGGCAGGAGTTGTGGTTGATGTTGGTCCAGGAGTCAATGGGTTCCAAGCTGGAGATGAAGTTGTTGCCATGCTGAACTCATTTGTAAGCACGCTTCCTCCTGACTTTTTAGTAGTTGAAAGCTGTACATCGGTTTGCTAGATATGTTGATGCTTTCAGTGTGCTTTCATCATCTGTTGGAAGGTAAAGTTATGTTCTAACTCATGTTAACGCTGCCTGGCATTTTCACAGTATGGAGGTGGACTCGCTGAGTATGCTGTGGCATCTGAAAGTCTGACCGTCAAGAGGCCTCCTGAGGTATCTGCTGCTGAAGGTGCAGGGCTGCCCATCGCAGCCGGCACTGCGCTCCAGGCTTTGAGGTCCATTGGCGCCAAGTTCGACGGTACTGGCCAGCCCTTAAACGTTCTGATCACTGCAGCATCCGGTGGCGTTGGGTTCTACGCCGTGCAGCTCGCGAAGCTGGCAGGTCTCCACGTCACTGCCACCTGTGGAGCCCGCAATGTGGAGCTGGTGAAGAGCCTGGGTGCGAATGAGGTGCTTGACTACAGGACCCCAGAGGGTGCCAGCCTGCAGAGCCCATCAGGAAAGAAGTACGACGGCGTCGTCCACTGCACGGTCGGGATCAGCTGGTCGACGTTTGAACCTGTGCTGGCCCCTACCGGGAGGGTGATTGACATCACCCCGAACTTCGCCGCCATCCTTAAATCAGGGTTGCACAAGGTGACGTTCGCCAAGAAGCGGCTGGTGCCACTGCTCCTGTCGCCCAACAAGGCTGACCTGGAGTTCCTGGTCGGGCTGCTGAAGGACCACAAGATGAAGACACTGATCGACTCAAGGTTCCCATTGAGCGAGGCAAGCAAGGCTTGGCAGAAGAGCATCGAGGGCCATGCAACGGGCAAGATCATCGTTGAGATGGAAGGCTGATCGGTGGCGCCGCCATTAACAGCAGCAAGAAGTATACTGTAGCAGGCAATACTGGGTTGACAGGCTGGGTGTGGCTTCGTCGTACAGAATATTGGTTTGAGGATAGATGTTTATAGCATTGTGTTTGTTTTTTGTTTTCGATTGTGAGGATGTCAAGTTCTCGAGCAGGTCGGGGTTTGTGGTTAATCAGTAAAGTCGCATCGTAGTGTTTTGCAGAGCATGTTTTGGTCTATTAAGTACTCCCTCCATCCCAAATTACTTTTCATTTTGGCTTGTTGTTTTGGTTTTTACTTTTCGTTTTTCGTTTTGGCTCGTTGTTTTGGTTTTTACTTTTTGTTTTGGCTCGTTATTTTGGTTTTTTAGTACATGACTTTTACTTACATGAACATTATATATGTAGGCGCATAGCTAAAACATTATATATGTAGATGCATAGTAAAAATTATGAATTAAAAAGTTAAAAATAAATAATCTAAAAAAGTCAAAACAAATAGTTATTTACGTCTAGACATTATATATGTAATTACCTACATATAGGTGCATAGCTAAGACTTTACCATGCATAGCAAAAACTATGAATTAAAAAGTTAAAATGAATAATTAAAAATGAATTAAAAAGTTAAAATGAATAATTAAAAAAGTCAAAACAAATAGTTATTTACGTCTAGACATTATATATACAGTATATATTATATATGTAAGTGCATGGAAACTATGAATCTAAAAAAAGTTAAAAAAGTCAAAATGAAATTATATATACCGTATATATGTAAGTGTAAGTAAAAAAAAGTTAAAATGAAGAGTTATTTGGAACGGAGGGAATAGTATACTGCTTTTTTTTAGGGCGAGTTACATTTAACTTGTTGGTAGATTAGTTGGCACGACACGAAATACTCAGTACCTTAAATAAAATGTGTGCACCTGTGTAGTGTGATAAATTGACAATACTAATCATTTAACTTCTTGTGAATGAACGGCTACTTATATTTCGTTGTCAGGCTTAGTTTCTCTGTAGGCAAATTTTCACTGCTGACGCTAAGTAGGATCATTACCCGAAGCCATCTGTGACTTCAGTTCAAATACTTTGAAGAGATCAGTTAGAAGATACGATATGGAAATTGTATTGTAACTAAAAGGGTTGAATTTGGACCAGAAAGTTAATAGCAGCTCGTAAGTTGGGTTGAGAAAGTAAACCGCATGTTGTTTCTGGACGAGATTCATGTCTACAAATGCAAGTCGTTTCTGGTATGCAAACCACATTCCAACTGCTATCCACACCCCTTTCCCCCGTGGCAATGTGGCTAACAGCAACTAACTGCCATCGAAATGGCAGCTCAAAACGAACAGACATGAGACGAGAGCATGCGCTGGCATTGACAGATTCCATGAACAAGATAAATTGTCTTACTAATCTTAGGAGCTCTAAACCATAACTTATATTCCACTATAGTCAACAAAAACTATAGATCACCGGCACCTCAAATCAACTGCCTCTAATTTGGGAAGGTAAAAGACGGGAAAACATAAATCAGCAGCTCAACAAAGCCAAACATACTAGGACTACATCTCAATAGACGTATATTCTACAATTAGCAACCGATATAACCACTGCTTTACCTTGCCACAAAACAAGGTTAAGCACCAATTTATGACCCGTTGATAAACCTCACATGAACCCAAATCCGCCTCACCTGCCACTCTTTTGGTCAACCATGATGGTGGCCATAAAATTCTGAAACTATTACCGACCCACAGCTACCAAGAACTCACTTTGCGGCCGCAGTAGCGGCGGATGGCGCCCGGGCACCACGACCACCGGCTGTACCAGAGTGGTCGACCCGCTGGTAGCCAACATCACCTCCACGAGATGAGCCTCCCCTGCCACCACCTCGGCCGCCATAATCAGATCGATAACCGAACTCGCCCCTTCCGTAGCCTCTGCCTCCATTGTAAGTACCACGGCCTCTAAGGCCTTCGCCTCGGAAGTTACCACCTCTACCCGGTGCAAACCTTCCTCCTCTGCTACCACCTGAAGCCAGAAAAAATTGTCAGCTGAAATGAAAAGGGAGACAAAAAAAAAAGGTAACAGACGAAATGTCTATCATGACCAAGCAAAGTGTTGCTCATACATGGTTCGACATTTGAGAACTTGTTATTTCCTAAAGTCAGTAGTGCTATAAAAATGATCGGTAATGCTAAGACTCTGACATCCAGAATCTAAAAAAAATCGGACAGCTCGAGATATGTTTCAATAGTTAATCATCGATGTTGCAACTATTGTTTCCGCATGTTTCATAGTGAATGTTGCATGAAACATAGTGTTCATGTTGCGCCGGGAATTTTCTATCCCGGAGTCGAACGACAGAGTCATTTTTTCGCATATCTTTCAATGTTGCAACTATAAGTTTCCGATGTTGCAGATGTTTTATTTTGATGTTGCAACGGAGCGTCCGATGGTCAGACGTCTAGGCGCTAGCAGTGCCGAAAAATGATATACTTTCCACGGTAGATGACCAAAACAAGCAGTGCTCTATTATGATTCTATTTGCCACAGGAGACAATTTTCTAAGTAACATATACTAGCATATTAAGAATAACACTTTACAGAATCTTCAGTACATCCTAAATGCCACCTGGCACAGGTGCTTTCGTTTCCTGTTATCATCGCGTTCAAAAGAACACAGAAACAAATACATATTCCTCTCAAAATAAAAAAAATGGCATTTCACAAGCAGTAATTATGCTTTAAATAGCAAAGAATGGTAAAGGATTATATGGACATACCACGAGAACCAGTAGTTCTTTTCTCTTCAACATAACATTGCCGTTCACCAATCATAACAGGAGAGGCCTGCAATCACAAGTTATTGTCCGATAAAGTATCATTCATCTATGCAACATTTGTTAGACCAGTTCTAGAAGCTGATTCCATTATAAAAGAAAAACATATGCTGGTTTTTCATATTCAAAAGTGTATAGTTCCACAACATCCAGAACACCCTAACAGATGAACTGACCTGAATCCACACCTTGAGCAGAAATAAATAATAATAATCAAAATGTACAAAGTGGCATTAAGACACTAGATAAATGTATTGGACAATGCCATTATTTTGTTAAACAAGCAGGAGAGTTGTGTATCATTTCATCATAGAAAGAGAAAAGCTATTCACTATTTTTTTCTCAAACAAGAAGGAAGAGTTGTGTGTCATTTCATTATAGAAAGAAAATAGCTACTCCATTTCTAAAACCTCGTATATTTAAAAACAGAGGGAGTACAACCCAAAGTCCACACCCTGAATAATTTAGAATATGCGCACCACAAGCAAAAGGAAAAATACAACCAAAAATACAAACAAGCCTAGCAGATTATGCAGTACCTAGGCTCCAGCAGTGCAACAGTGAGGCTCCTACTCACCTACTGGCTACTGCCCACAACAACCAACTTTTGTAATGAAACTTCCATGTTCAAAGATTGCAAACATAGTGGGTAGTCAAGTCTCTTGTGTGTGAGGCTCTGCCGTGGTGGAGATAAATATTAAACATGAAAACAGATATAACCAGACTTGGCAAATTTAAGAATTTATATGTTCTTAAATAGACAAAGCAACCAGCAGCACATAGCATGGGGGAGGATAACAGGATCAACAGAGCCAAAATAAGTTAGTTCATGGCTAGCATTCCAACAGAGTATTCACGCCAATAGGTTCGTTCAAAGCAACGAGGGTACACCCTACACAACAAATAAAAACAATAGTGGGGCTGGATCGCTCCATAGTTTGACCCCAAGATTTTGTTGGGGGTGCTAGATGTGATTCCATTATTCAAAGCAAGCATAGCATCCTATATTAATATCCTAAGAGACCAATAAAACCAGGAGAACCGACATAGAAGCTTTCAAGATGAAAAATAATTCAGAAAGAGACAGCATCCGCAATACTGCAAAATCAATTAGCATATGTATCAAAATACCTGTAAGAAAAAGTTTAGCGGCTCAAGAAAATGATTGTTGCTATTTTTTCCCGTTTCTGCCTAAGGATGATTAACAACTGGAAGAAAGGCCATGAATATACCGAATATATCATACATGGCTCCACAAACATCTCTCCCACCTAACTAAACTACCAGAACTCCTTTTTAAGGGAATACAAACCAAGCAAACTGAGTCACTAGTTAAACAACCCTTATACAATTACCCAATAATCATAGAACAAACTGGCATGAGAACAGGGCACACATAATTAGATTAACTAGCTAACTGATGAATAACACAGATCAGAAAGCAACCAGAGTAAAATGTACGATTACCTCTATTGCAGTTTGGACTGCGCTGGCATCCTCAAATTCTACAAAGCCATAACAAAACCCTTGGATCTGTGTTTCCTCGACAGAAATACAAATATTAATTTGAGCATTAGGCTTACAGAAGACTCTAAAAATAAAAAAAAAATTGAGATAATAAACAAGTACCTTGTTGCTTCTAACTTGGATGCCTTCGTGCTTAATGGTGCCAAATCGCTTGAATTCTTCTTCTAATTGTTGTGGTGTGGCATTTAAAGGAAGATTCCGCACATATATGGCATGTGCATCGACTTTGAAGATGATTAGAAAGCATGTCAGATGGAGTCAATTGAAATCAATAAGCGCTTGAGCTGCAGGTTTGGGTTTTAGATAATACCTTCTGGATCTTGAAAGCTGCCACCCTGCGTGTTAGGACTGAAAGCTGGAGCATCAGCAACCAGAGCAAGTGCAGGAGGGGCTTGTTTCTCTGGTTTTGGGGGTGCAGGCCTGGAAGGAACCACAGGAGCTGGTGGTCGATATTCTTTCATGACTTTTACCTAAAGCATAACAACAAAAATGTCATGATGATGATAAACATAGAAAGGCCTAAAGTGCATAATATGGACTCTTAACATACTACCCATCACCCAATTAAGTTGCAACCAACAACACAACCGAACCAAGAAAACCTTGAAAATTTCTTCACCAAAAGACAACAGCAGCATTAGAAGTCAAATAATCTGACAGCAAAAATCAACATTAACAGATTCTAATTCAAGTTTTCACATAAAAAACAGTTTAGTAGATTTATTGTGTTGAGCAGTGTGCCACATTATTCAAAAACCATTTAGTGCAGCATTGACACTTAGAACTTAGAAGCTTCATGTTAACTTGTGAAGGTTTACACTCCAAATTCCAGTCAACATGAGGATTTAGTAAATCATCTACATTGCAAACACTAATCGCTCCAATGTTACAAAGCATAAGAACAAATTCTGGAAAGAATTCAAAATTATTTGCCTCTCATGGCCAGTTATAGACTTCTAGATATACACAATTAGACTTATGAATTATATGTGACGTTCAGCATGATGCAAGGAAGAGAATAGCTTTCGGAAACCTACAATTGAAGCATATGACTTCTTTGGGGCCTCCTCAAGCGGTACTGGGGGAGACGAACTTGGTGCAGCCACTGCAACATTATTCTGCACTTCCTTTATGACCTCAGGAACAGGTGTTTCCTCAACAGCAGGCTTCTCCACATTATTGGGCGGGTTGTAAACCTCCTCCCCGTTCAGTTCTTCCTCCTCCTTAGGTTGGGGTGCAGGCTCAGTTGCATTCTGCTCGGGCAGTGGCAAAGCATCTACAAAGAAACAGTCAAACACCGGCAATCTAAACACGTGACTCACATCAGAGGAATGGAGAAGTTTCAGGGGAAAAGTCTACATAACCCCCCAACGTATAGGTGGTGGTTCACTTCACCCCCTAACCTATAAATTCGACTTTTTTACACCCTAAACTAGTGAAAACCATTCATTTAACCCCCCCCCCCCAAAGTGGTTTTGCATCTTGGTTTTGCTGATTTGGCGTGCCATGTTGGATAGAGATAGCAGTATAGCACATTAGTATTTGGATCCACTTATCAGTTGTTTTTATTCCTCTGCATCCTTTCTCTTCCTTTCTCCTACTCTGTTCTCTCTCTTTCCAGAACTAGCACGATCATCCATGGCTGACGGTGGCTTCTGCCTAGCTGGCTAGGTAGCTGGCGAGTGTTGCACGGTGTCGCACCACGCTGTACATGAGGATGGGGTGGCATGGCGCTTCAATTTGCAGGCTCACCGGTGCTCATCGAGCTGGCGGGGGAGGAAAGGGCAGCAGCAAGGGCAGGGCCATACCATAATTTGCTGTGAATTCCCTCTACCTCTTTATTTTAAGTAAAATTCCCTCTACTCTTTAGCTTCCAGGTTGTACCTTGATGAAATTTGCTGGCCCTGGTGACCAGAATCATGGTGGTTATCTGATCTGAACGAAGAGGCGCAAGGGGAATTGGCATGTTGGCCCACCAAACCAGGCTGCACTCTCCTCCAATGTAGCGCTAATGCTAGCAATTAGTAAGCGACAAGTGACGACGGGGCGACAGGATGCTCAAACTTGCAGAGCACAGAGGCGGATGCAGAGCAAGGGGCTAGGCCATAGCAGAGTTGCAGAGCAGCAAAGGGAGGAGGCGACATGTGCAGGCGGCAGACGAGCAAGGAGGAGCAAGCGGTGCCCAACCCACCACACGCAGCAACGCGAGGGAGGGTAAGGGTGCGGCCATAGAACGGATGTGGCGGCGCTCTGCATAGGGGCAGCGCTGGGTGCCTCGGACGGGGTGCAGCACTGGATCGGCAACGGGTGGCTGGTAGCAACGGCTTGTAGCTCCATGCCGCACGGCAAGGGCGAATCGTGTCTACACTCAAGAACAGAGGGGTGGAAGGCGGATGAACACAAAAAGATGGAGAGAGGCCGGAGTTGAGGAAGAAGGGGTAGGTACCTCCATAACTCCCCACTTACAGGCGGGACTCACTTGTTAGTTAGTCAGCAATTATTCAGTCCACTTCAGCACACCGACATGGCAAAACCACTATCCAAGTCGGCAAAACCACTATCCAAGTCGGCAAAACCAGGATGCAAAACCACCTTAGGGGTTAAGTAAATGGTTTTCACTAGTATAGGGTGTAAAGAAGCCGGTTTTGTAGGTTAGGGGGTGAAGTAAACGTTGGGGGGTTATGTAGTTTCAGAGATGTTTGACCCCTACACACCCTGTTCACGAGGCACACTCTCGGTGTCTCCTCCCCCAACGACAGTGCCGTTCGCCAGGACGGCAGAAGGGGCGGCCTCCGCGTCCACCGCCACCTCCGGCTGCTGTGGCGGCGGCGGTGGCGCCGGGTGCCCGGTCCCCTCCTCCCCTTCCCCCTCCCCGACGTAGCGCAGGATGTCGTTGAGCACGAAGTAGCCCTTCTCCTGCGGCGCGAGGAAGAAGGACTGCACGAACTCGCGGCCGACGCCGGTCCTCCCCGTGAGGTGGCCCATGACGAGCACGGTGACGCCGCCTTTGAGCGACTCCTGCGCATCGACGGCCTTGATCTCCGCCCGCGTGATGCCCATGGACACGATCTTGTCGTTAATCGCCTGCAGAACCGTACGCGCGCGGCGGGCGCGTGCGTGTGTACGCAAAAACACAGATCAGAGCCACGCGGCGCCCCCCAAAAAACACACACATCCCTGTCGGAGAGAATTAGGCCCCCCGTGGGAAGGAGGCCCCCAGATCTGGGCCGCGGCCGCGGGGAGAGCGCGGCGGCGGGGGCGAGGGGCTTACGTCCATGGTGGTGACGGTGTCCATGCCGTCGGCGGCGGCGGCGGCGCCGGCGGCGGGGCGGCTGAGGCGGCTGGCGTCCTGGTAGAAGCGGTGGACGTGCTCCGGCGACTGGTGCAGGATGTTGTAGTACTGGTTCACGAACGCGTTGCCCACCTGCGCGCGCGCACACACACACGGAGAGAAGGGGGAATCGAGTCAGCGCGGATCCGGGGAGCGAGCGAGCGGATCGGGGGTGAGGAAGCGGGAGAGGGGGAGGCTTACCACTTGCGCCGGCGGCGGCGGCGATCCGGCCGCCGCGGGGGCGGCGGCTGCTGCGGCTCCGGCGGGCGGCGGCGGCGGCGATGCCATCGGGGGAGGAGGAGGGTAGGG
>NC_028456.1:16632964-16810362 GCF_000263155.2 Setaria italica
CGTAAGTACCCCTAGCAGCAGCGGCACGTGCGAGCCGCGCGTGAGGGCCGTTGGGCGTTGAGGCTCGAGCGGGGGGCTGCCGCGGGGGGAATGGACGGCCGTGATGCGACGGGACGGCGCCGGACGGATGGGGATGCCGCCGCGCGTGGTTTTCGCTCGATTTGGGGGCCTGCCCGGCGCCGGCGCGTGATCCGCCGATCTCAGCAGGTCGCGATCGGGGCGTGTGACCGTGTGTGTGAGGAGGAGTGGCTTGAACGCGACACGGATCTTCCTCCGGATGGCTACCATTTTGTACATGATTGGGCACTGGAGCTAGTCTACGTGTGTTTGACTAGTGTGGCCCTCGGGTCCGTTTTGAGGACCGGTACCAGGTGGCTTCTAGTAGATAAGACCAAACAAGTTGAGGCCGAGACAGGTGTGCCATCCCATCGAGAGCTAAGTGGGGAAAGTGCTTCCCCTGGCATCGATAATTCGTGTAAGGTGCTAGTCAAATCCAAAAATCCAAATCCTTATTTGGCTAAGACAAGTTTAATGGCGAGTTTCATAAAAATTTCATGAGCATTACATTTTACGCCACATCAACAGTTTTGTTAACTTAGCAAGGTTATTACGAGAAAAGATGAAAGGAGTTTCATCATATTAGAGAGAAAATTTCATCCACGTGAAAACCATCAAATCCAGTTACCAAGAATCCAGTATTGGTAGCAGTGCAATGAAATTATACACCGAGATTGGTATAAGTGACCGCCATCCTCGGTAGCCACACATATGGTGGCGATGATAGGTCACATGGTGGGACGTGGTGCATCGCAAAATAAACGGAAGTTATTTAAAGAAATCGCCAGTGTACATCACTACAATGTTTGACGTTGGGCGACACGATTAAAGATCGCTAATCAAGAAACAGAGGTGCTAACATTGTCTGCGAAAAAGGGTAAAAGGGTGATTGTAGCGTGATGGAATAGAAGAGAGAACACAAACAATACGTGAAATGGAGGAGGTGGCAGGTACGAAAGTTGCAAAAGTAATGAGAAGTAAAAAAAGGATGGTCGTGCTTGAGTAGTCTACGAACCTTTTTTTGAAACACAATAAAGACACGATCGCTCACATAAACACACGCATATTCAACCTAATGAAATACATGCACGTGATACTACCCCTATAAGCATCATTGCCACCTCGCTGTCGATGACGTACCACTGAAAGAATAGTAAGTCACTACTGGCGCCTCATTGTTGCATCTCGTCTACCACTAAAATAATAATACTGGTTGAATCTTGTGTCGGTGTTTAGATCTGGAAACCTACCTTGTGTCGGTGTTTAGACCCGGAAACCTACCGAGGGGGGTGTTCGAGGTAGTGTTTTGGTTGGTGGGGCTCGTCGAGATCAGTAACTCAAAGGTAAACGCAGACATACGATTTAGACAGGTTTGAGCTGCTAGATTGCGTAATACCCTACGTCCTCTGTGTTGGTTGGATTGAATTGTTTTGGAGGGGTCCCTGCCTCGTCTTATATAGTCGGGCAGAGTTACAGGTTAGTTGGTTACAAGAATACTAGTCGGATACGACTAGAGTAGTTGTACTCTTATTACAACGAGTAATTTCCTAATCCTCGACTAGTTCCTGTCTTCCCATGTAGACTACACCGCCTTGGGCCATGCTCTCTATGTCAGATGCGTCTCGGTGTCCAGCCCCACATTTAGGACTGTTCAAACCTCCTGGTGGGCCCATACATGTATGGGCGACAAACCACCGAGTATTTTTTAGTCAAATGCAACAGTTCCGAGTACTTTTGTAGTCTTCACCGACTAGTTTTGGTGCTTTTCGAGTACTTTATCTGGTTGAATCTTCAAAGGTACCCAAAAGTGCCATGCGGCTAGAATGTGCTTAAGCCTTTTTTAACTTAGTCTCGTATCCTTCAACCTTGAATTTTATATGGAAGTGCGACGAAAGTCGCACTCCATATGGAGTAGCCCCCGAGCTTTAGGTTGAATCGAAGAATCAGGCTGACGGTCAATCTGTAATTTGCATCACTTTCCCCTTAAAACCTGGAGAAAAAACTTTTTGTCGATGGACACGTGGCACACAGGCCCCAAGCCTTTAGCTGACTAATTTGGTGGGTATAAGGGTCAAATTTGGTCAACGTGACCATCTCTTGGAATATCCAATCTTCTTTCCAAAATAAAAGTAACCACCAATCAGGTTTCCTAAATTCTGAGGATTCTTTAAATCAAAATCCATTTACCTGTATAGTTTTTACTATGCCACTGTTATAAATAATGGAGGAATTTATCCTTTCCGTTTTACCCTTGCCATTTGCCTTTCCAACTTCCACACTATAGCCCTAACGCCGCTGCCACTATTCGATCTCCGAACGCTAGCGTCGTGCCACCCACCACGCAGCCCTTCAGCGTATGCAACTAAAGACGCTTGTGACATCAAGGATGGGGAGAAAGATCGCTGCATCCAAGCCTGCTAAGGACGAGAAGAAGAAAAGGAGATCTGGCAAGTGGAAAGATCCTAAGTTGCCATCACCCAAGTACGGCAGGACCAATCAGACTGCGCCGCCCGACACCATGTGTGCCTGGAAAGAGTCGAAGGCAACTGAGGGTGACATCAAGGCTCTTGTCGCCACAAAGCTGTTGCAAGAGCAGTGCTATATTCAATAGAGATTCACCTTCAAGAATGCATGCCCATTGAAATCATATCCAAACGAGACGGTAACCTTTCTGCACTTTATCGAGCGAGGCCTTGGATTGCCCATATGTTTTCTTCCGGGGATCTTCTTGATTATTACAAGTTTGGAGTTAGTGCATCTGAATCCCGATGGAATTTTCCATACTACTATTTTCATTCACTTCTGCGAAGCTTTTTTGGGGATCAGACCACAATTTCAGTTATTTCGAAAGTTTTTTCGTGTGAAACCACAACCCTCGAGGGAACACACGCTATTGGTTGGAGGCGCCGGAATTCAGATGTGGGAGACAGTAAGTAGCCAGTATTTGGATTACGAACTGATAGACTCCAATGTTGGGTGGAAAAAAATAGTGTTATATTGGCAACCATGATCCGAAACTACCCAAGCTGACAGAACACCGCCCCTCTTGAAACAACCGGTGGCTTGAAGAACCGAAACATGGAGATTGCCTCCAATTACCCGAACATATGGATAAAATTTCTAGGTTGAAACAAGAGGGACTCACTGGAATTGGAGTAGCCTTTAGCTTTATGAAGCGTCGAATCCATCCTTTGCAGCAACGATGCCACTATGGCTATGAATACACTGGTCTCAATGATACATCTAGATTTTCTTCTGATGAAATCAGTACAGATTAGATCATGGTTAGGCTCAAATGGATGTTCAAGAACATGGGCAGGATCCCCACTATTGTGCGGGAATTCAGCACCTCACACTCGCCAAAACCTGTAAGTATTCGTGACCGTGGCCCCCGAGTACTTATTTTGAATGTACTAGTCAACTTGTCTCTTTTTGCAGAAAGATGTTGCTTTGTACTTCTCTACTCCTCCTCCTCCTCCTCCGGATCTGAAGATGTCTGTGAAGCCGCTCCTCGCTTGTTTACGCGGGAAGTCATGAGAGGCGATGACTAGGAGGAGGAGGTAGTCGAGTCCTCCAGCAGCACTAGTTCTGATGTCGTGGATCAATACGAAGTCAAATCCTAGCTCTCTGCTAAGGTCGAACCGTCCTCCGGGTCGAAGAAGCGCTCAGCTACAAATGAGCTTGAAGCCGTAATCCCTCTACCACCGAAGAAGAAACACACCATTGTTGCGAAATGGGCTGTGAAAAAATCCATCGCTGCGGGCAATGTACCCCCAAGGTAATTACCTATGAGGAAGGACAAGATCCTGAGTATCACATACTCCTAAAAGGTGTCTCCAATGTCACCAGCGTGTCTACTCAGGATGACACTGGTGGTTTGCAAGTACTCGAGCTGGCAATGGAAACTGAGAAGGCAGCTGCCTTGGCTGCATAGGATAAGTCGCTGATCATCGAGGAGGTGATCGATGTTGAAGATGATCCAGAGCCTGTTGTTAGCAATGACAACTCCTTTGGAGATGCGGTGAACTTAGCTGGCACAGAGATGATGTCAGCAGCAGGGGCGGTAACTAAGGATGGCCAGGATCAAGCTACGACTTCTTAGGCTGCGTCAAAGGCACCACCTCCAGCTATTAAACTACTGCGCTTGATGGGAGAACCCACATTGAAACTAAGGAGATCCTCAAGGTATCATGTGTTGTTCTTTCGAGTACTTATTATGACTCATAAGTAAGTTGCTTCGGACATAGATTTGGCTATGCCTAACTCCAATCTTGTGACTGATGGCGGCAGCCACTCAGCTCAAGACATTATCCAAGCTCAAGCAGTACTTCTGCCGCAGGATCAAATTGTGGAGAAGCCATCTACTCCAAGAGCTACGTCTACTGTGGTGGCTCTTATGCATGAGGTATTGGCATTGTCGACCAATGTTGTGCCACCAGCCCCCGACCGATAAGTACTTGAAGAAGTAGCGGTGACTACCTCTAGCACCGTGGCTACTCCCGTAGTCCCCGAGGCAGAGGCGGCGACAGTTTTGGAAGCCATGGCTGCCGACGCGTCCTCTGAGCTAGGTCTGGCCGGAGAATTTCGTTTTGAAGAAATCCAACTGATCGACGACCCCTTGCTGAATATGGACGTGGTCGCTGGAATGATGGAGATGCACTGCCGTATCGGCAATTATGCAGAGGTATCTTCTTTCTGACTTGATTTGTTGATATTTGCCTTGTAACTTGTACTCGTGTACTAACACGAGTACCTATTGTGTGTGTCGCAGGATGTCATCAAGCACTCCTACCGCAAATCCCAGATGCTTGAAGGATATGGGGACACAGTACTTCATGCTGAGGCCCTTGAAAAAGAACTTGCTAAGGAGAGGGAGCACTGTTCTCGATTAATGATGAAGTGTGACGGAGCTGCCGCTGAATACCGGAATCACATCATGCAACTTGAAGAAAAAAAAGATCGACTCAGCGGACGCAACAAGTCCTTGAACCAGCGGATTAAAGGTAATTGTTATTCTTGCTGCTTTCCGAATACCGATTCTGCTTGTGGTATTGACCCTCTAGTGCCTTAATGTGCAGAGCATGAGAAGTCGAATAAAGAACTCCAGGAGAAAGCCACCGATTGGACCAATGCGTTCTATCGTGTGACTAACCGGCACAACAAACTTGTCTTGCAAGTTGAGAAGTTGGACCATAACCTGGAGAAGGAGAAGAAGATACGTGAGGATGGCTATGGCGGATCCACTTCGGATCTACTAGGTTAAACATGATTTAGCCGCCTGATATGCGACGCTCATGCCTAAGCCGAGTAAACACGAAGTGCCGTCGGATTTTCCTCCGATTTAACCACTTGGAACAGGACCGACTTAGCAGGCCCACACGAAGGTGAGCGGTTTCAGAGAGTACAACAAGTCCACCAAGTTAACAAATTTACTACTGAATTTAGTTGCGAAAAGAACATCAGAGTTTTACACGATTTTTGGAAGAACAACAGAAGATAAACACTAGCGGAAGCAATCGTCGGGGTCGGATGTCCTGGTGAGGCCAGCCGGGACATCACTGATCCCTCTCCTCGCCGTCCGAGGAGGGATCCCACTCGACCGTCCAGCCCGGCGGGAACTGGGGCGGCCAAGCGCCAGCAAGAGAGGGGTCGGGAGCAGCAGCTTCACCTGAAAAACAGGAGCCACAACAAGGCTGAGCTACTAAGCTCAACAAGACTTAACCGATAGGAGTAAAACTACTCCACACTTCTAGACATGCAGGGCTTTCTGGCTGAGGGGTTTGCTTGCCAAAAGCACTAAGTAAAATACTATTTTCAAGTTTTAGCTCAATTTTTTAAGTTCTTTAACCAGTCTAGGTTTTGCAACCTATTCTAAGCAAACATAGAACCAAACAAGTTATGTATATCAACAAAACCATGTCATCATCAGATTCCTCTTTTACTCAGGGTGATATAGCGATCAAGCAATCTCAAACTGTGAGAGGCAGACGAATCGATTCGAGTTCTTTAACCATGCATGGTGAACCTAGCCTCACGACATCCGCGCACCCGGAGGTCGCTTCCTGTGTCGGCCTTCCCCATCAATCCCCTAACCCGTGTCGGGCCTATTTCCTTTGGTGCAAGGTTCCACAGACCCGGCCTCTGCCGTTCTGGGGCCACGCATGCCACCACGTGCGACATCCAGTAGGGGAAACTCCGTTCCAAGAACAATGAGGCGACCGCTTACGTCTAGGTTCAATCTGGTACTAGGCTTCCTCATCCCATACTAAGTATGAGGCTAGTACCTTCAAACACTTGATCACGAATACCACCACTGTCGGGCCTTAGCAAGTTTTTCATAGACAGACGGGCAACCATCCAACCACCAAAGAGTTACCAAACCCTGCCCCGTCCATCGTCCTTATAGTTGTAACAGAAAGGTAGACATCCAACCCCTACAACTCGCGAGTGACAGGGAATCACTCGACTTTTATCGTCTCCTAGTTAAGCAAGGCAACTACTCGGTCCAATAGCTAGTGCTCAGATCATGGGGATAACTAAGTCATGCATCTAGGGTTTCAAACAACTCCTATACGTAAATGCACAAGCATGTTACGGAAGGCATGCGCAAGACTGGTAAAACACGCAGGGTTTTCATGCAACCGGGGCTTGCCTTCGAGCAAAGAGGAAGAGAACTGCTCGACTTCTGGGGCGGCTTCGGCTTCGGAGGGCAGGAGCTCGACTACAGCTTTGTCTTCTGGCGCTGGGTGTAGTTCGTAGAAGCCGTCGGTGAGGTGTAGCTCTACACGAATGCAATGCAAGAGTTAGCATAGACGGTTATTTCAACAGCAACACTTGTTCGCCTGAGCCCAGAAACTTGCGACAAGGAGCAGGAGGGTGGGGAGGTTCAAGAGAGCTGGTGAAGATCAAAAGGCAAGGGTCGGAAAGGAAACTTATGATCTGATCCTTGAACTAGAGGATGTGGCATACTAGGGATCCTCCGACGCAAGCGCTGAAGGGTTCCGAAGTTTTACACATACACCCTCGGGTTGAAGAAAAAGATCACAGCCGAGCCCTCGGGCGAGGCGGATAAGGGTCGGCGGAACAGATAGGGTCGGGCGAGACGGAACTGGGGTCGGGCGGATAAGAGGGGTTGGGCGAAGCGGACTGGGGTCGGCAGCTTACCTTCTTCCTGAAAGGAAGGCTTGGGGTCGGGAAGAGGTAGACTTGGGTGGAGGGACTAAGGCTTTGAACGACGGCTAAGACCGGCAGTGCTCCGGCGGCGGCGATGCTTCTTGCGGATCACAAATAAGCTTTTACGCAGCACGGAGGAGCAAGCGGCTGGGTGACTTGGAGAAAACTGAGGGGAGCTGAGGGGAGAGTTCCTTAAGAGCTTTAGGGTGTGGTGCTAGGAACTTGAGCAGGGAGCAAGAGAATGGCTGAAGGCAACAATGGCGGAGGGAAACTCCGGCGGCTGGTGTACTCCTCTTTATAGCTGCTGGAACGGCAAGGGAAGCGGCGCGGGAGAGAGAGAAGGGGAGCGGCGCGAAGGCCGGGGAGAAGCAATGGAGTGCTCTGCCGGAGCGGCGATTGAGCGACGAGGGCGGTGGTGCAAGACTCGGGGATGACGCCAGCGGTCATTGGGTTCTGCCGTCAGGGCGGCGCAGGAACGGGTATGCCGGTGGTTGAGATTTGGCGGAGGCGGGCGTCGTCATGCGGAAGATTTGATAGAAGCGACCGGTTTAACGGCGCTAGAATCGAGGGCGCATAGGTGAGAAGACAGGCAGCCGCGGGCGCGCGGGCGAGCACGGAGCAACAGATTGTCGGGCGGCTTCTGACAGGGCGGGGAAAGGAGCTGTCGCTGCCGTGGTCGGGGTTGGCGATGGAGGAATCGTCGTGTAGCGGAGACCAGACGGCGCGACTGGGATCGAAGTGACGGAAAAGACGGGCGACATCAGGCTCTGCGGCCGGGATCTGGCGGTGCGATGATGGGCGCGGGAGGCAAGGCGCTGCAGAAAGGTTGCAGAGGGGCTTCCGCCGCCATTGGGGAAGGGGGTGCGAGAATCCATTCGGTCGCGAGCCAGAGACAAAACTGAGCGGCGGGCGTCGGAGAAGACGAGCCACGTGGCGGGGAGACTCTGAAGCGGGCATGCAACTCGAGTGCGCTGGTCGCGGAAGATCTGGGGAAAAGATCTCAAGGGTCCACTGGTCAGAAAGAACGGCGTTTGTGAAGGACGTAGAAGGATCTGACGGTGGGCTGGGTTTGCCGGGGTCGGGATCGAAGCGAAGCGGGGAGGGGTCGGGTCTCAGGGGTCGGGACCGGGCGGGAGGCTGAGCACTCAGGCGCGGTAAGACAAGGCAGATGACTATGATCAAGGGCTAGGATTTAAGGTTAACCCGGAGGATTAGGGACCGGTCATCACAATGGCGAGGCTGATCTTGTTACTGCTATGGAGACCATCAAAGATCACGAGTCTAAGGCGGAAACTGCCACATTCACCCGGATTTGTGAGGCCGCCCAGCCGATTGCGGATATGATAGAGGCTCCAGCTAAAGGTATAGAGCCTCGTCCGCTATTAGAGGTACTCAAGGATGCGCCAGAGAAGGTTTCTGGCTATATTCAGAAGATGGCGAAGTCTATTTCCCAGCAGGTCTTGAGCTTTGTGATGTCTTTCTATCCCTGGGTAAATTTACAACCCATTGTTGAAGGGATTGCGTCATACTGCTTGGACGAGCAATTCAAGGAGATTATGTGGGAGATGGATCCCATCGCTGAAGAAGTAGCCAAGACCCTAGACCTTGAGTAGATTTAGAGATGAACATATATTAGTATTTGTATAAAGAACAATTGTCAATGCTTGTAATATATTGAAGTCTTTATGCAATTATTTTCTTGATTTGCGACTTGTTATTTTTAGTACCTCTCACAATTAATCCTAATTGTTGCTCGTATGATTAACTAATTCATGAAGTTTATTGTAGACTTGCTTTGCAAGCCGCAATTGGATGACTTTGTCCAGTGAGTTGAATAACTCATTAGAATTTTGCAGGCTTGTTATTACAAGTTGTATTTGGGTGATTTTGCCCAGGAGCTGAATAGCTCGTTGGAGTTTTGTAGACTTGTTACTACAAGCCGCGATTGGGCGATTTTGCCCAGAGAGCTTAATAGCTCATTAGGAGTACTGCGAACTTGCTTCTGCAAGCCACGATAAGGTAGAAATAAGTAGTCGAATTATGATGAAAATATGACTGCTTTATTAAATTGTAAATCTACAACTAGGCTAATGGCTGATTATATGAATATGTAAATCTAAATTAAGGATAAAATTGACAGAGTTGCTCGATGTTCCATGACTTGTCGACGTCTTCACCAGAGGGGTATTGTAGTCAATATGATCCAGGTCCAGTGACCTTGGAGACGATGAAAGGCCCCTTCCATGGTGAGTTGAGCTTGTGCAGCCCCTTGGTGCCTTAGATATGCTTCCGAACCATATCGCCTACATTGAACAAACGTTCCTTGATGTTGCGATCATGATAGCGGTGGATCCCTTCCAGGTACCTTGTGGACAGGACGAGTGCTGCACAGCAGGCTTCTTCAAGGCTGTCTAAATCTAGATGCCTTATTTCTTCTGTTGTGCCTTCCTCGTATTGCTCGACTATTGGAGATTTCCACATGACATCGGCGGGTAGGACAACTTCATATCCAAAGACCAGGAAGTAGGGCAATTGCCATGTAGGCTTGCACGGCTGGGTACGAAGCCCCCAGAGAACATTGGGTAGTTTCTTTGAGCCACTTGCCTCCTTTGGTGTTTGAGATGTCGTGCAGCCTTTTCTTGAGAGCTTCCAGTACCATCCCGTTGACGCACTCAACCTGGCCATTGGTCCATGCATGAGTGACAAAGACGTGTTGGACGTTGATCCCATTGTTCTCGCAATATTCCCATAACTCTGGTTGTTGAAGTTGGAGCCCAGGTTTGTGATAATGCGAATGGGGAACCCATAACGGTGGATAATTTCATTGAGGAAGTCGAGTACTCTGTCTACCTTGGGGTAGGTTACTGGCTTCACCTTGATCTATTTGGTAAACTTGTCAATTGCCACCAGTACTCGGTTGAATCCTCCAGGCGCCGTAGGCAGTGGGCCAATCATGTCGAGCCCCCAGCACGCAAAGGGCCAAAAAGGTGGTATGGTGATCAGCTTGTATGCAGGGACGTGCTGCTGCTTGATGAAGAATTGGCGCCCTTGCATCGATAGACTAGTTCCTCGGTGTTAGTGAGAGCAATAGGCCAATAGAACTCTAATCTGAAAACTTTACCCATGAATGTATGTGAGGACGCGTGGTTGTCGCAAATGCCTTTGTGGATCTCCTCCAATATGTCCTTGCCGTCTTGCCGTGAGATGCACTTCATGAGCACTCCTGATGATGCGCCTCTTCTGTAAAGCTTGTCTCTGATTAGAGCGTAGTTGTTACTGCAGAGTGAGACTTGTTCTGCCTCTTTCTTGTTTGAAGGTAGCTTGTGCTCTTTGATGTAGTCGATGAAGGGAGCGGTCCAGTCTACATCGATCATCATAATCTCCCGATCTAGTGCGATAGGATCTTGATCAGTGGTTCTTAATGGTGCCAGCTCCGTTATGGATGGCTTGTGTAGCTCATTGACGAAAACCTCTACTGAAACTTGAGCACGAGTAAATCCGAGCTTTGATAGGATGTCTGTAGCAACGTTGTTGTTGCGAACAACATGGTGGAAATCCAAATTAGAGAATTTGTTCTCTAGCTTGCGTACTTCTAGATAGTACGCATCCATGTTCTCATTGTGGTGGTCCCACTCGTCATTGACTTGATTGATCACCACCAGTGAGTCATCGTAGACCAAAAATCGCTTTATTCTTAGCGAGAATACCAAGCAGAGCCCATGCAGAAGCGCCTCGTATTCAGCTTCGTTGTTGGACACTTCCTAGGAGATTTGCAGGACGTACTTAAGTTGTTCGCCTTTGGAAGATATGAAGAGTACTCCTGCACCGGCGCCCTCGGGCTTGAGTGATCCATCAAAATACATGACCCAATGCTATGGACGCTCCGCTGGCGTTGGTAGTTGATTCTACTGCCACTCTGCCATGAAATTGACTAGGGCTTGAGACTTGATTGCAGTCCTCAACTTGAATTCCAGGGACAATGCTCTGTGTTCTACCGCCCACTTAGATATTCTTCCTGTTGCATCCCGATTGTGGAGAATTTCTCCGAGAGGGAAATCTGTGACGACGGAGATCTTATACTCCTAGAAGTAATGTCGTAACTTGCGCGAGGTGAGCACTATCATGTATAACAGCTTCTGGACCAGTGGATATCTGGTCTTGGAATCTGACAGCACCTCTCTTACGAAGTAGACGAGCCTCTGTACTTTGAATACATAGCCTGGTTCCGATCTTTCAACCACGATCGCCGTGCTGACAACGTGAGTAGTCGCGGCAGTGTAAAGCAGCAAGTCTTCATTGGGGTTTGGCACCGTGAGGACCAATGGCTTTGATAGGAAGTCCTTCAATTGTTGTAGGGCTTGATCTGCCTCTTCGATCCGCTGAAACTTGTATTGCTGCTTGAGTAGTTTGAAGAAGCGTAAGCCCCGTTCTCCAAGCCTTGAGATGAATCTGTTGAGGGCTGTCATGCATCCAATCAGCTTTTGCATGTCCTTGATGCCTGATAGGGCATGCATATCGGTGATGGCGGAGATCTTCTCTGAATTCGCCTCAATTCCTTGGTGATTGGTGATGAAACCGAGTAGTTTCCAGGATGGCACGCCAAAGATGCACTTTGTCGGGTTTAGCTTTACCGGAATTCTTGCAGGCTGGTAAAGGTCTCTTCCAGGTCAGCGATCAAATCGTTGGGATTTCTAGTCTTTATGACCACGTCATCCACGTACGCTTTGACATTGCGGTGTAGTTATTTCTTCAACCATTCCTAGATTGCCTATTGATAAGTAGTGCATGCATTCTTCAACAGAAAGACATTGTTGTGAAGCAGAAAGCTCCATATGGGATGATGAACATGGTCTTGATCTAGTCTTCCTCCTTGAGAGCTATCTGGTGATACCCCTAGTAGCAATTGAGGAAACAGAGGAGGGCGCATCCAGCTGTGGAGTTGATGACTTGATCGATCATAGGGAGCCCGAAGGGATCCTTTGGACAATACTTGTTGAGGTCTGTGTAGTCGACACACATCCTCCACTCATTTTTGTTTTCTTTCGCACCAGGACAGGATTGGCGAGCCACTCTGGATAATAGACTTCTTTTATGAAGCCCACCACGAGTAGTTTGGCTAGCTCTTTCTTGATGGCTTCCCTTCTGTCTTGGGCGAATCATCATAGACGTTACCTTTTCAGTGTAGCTTTTGGATTCACGTTCAGTGAGTGCTCGATCAACTCCCTGGGCACCTCCAGCATGTCCGCTGGTTTTCACACGAAGATGTCTCGGTTGGCCCGAAGGAAACTGACGAGCGTGCTTTCCTATTTAGAATCCAGCCCTATGCCAATCAGGGCTGTCTTGGAGCTATCACAAGTGTCAAGGTCAATAGCTTTGACGTCTACTTCACTTGCTGACATGACCTTGGTTGCCCCCGACTTCGTTTTGGAATCTCGAGCTCTGATGGGAATAGCTTCTTGGATGCGGCGAAAACTTGCATTATCGAGTTTGGTATTTGAGTAGTTGCTGCTAGCTCCATGGCTTCTGTGTCATAATCGTACGACCTCTTCAAGTCTCCACGTGGGGAGAGTACTCCCTTGGGTTCCGGCATCTTGAGTACTAAGTAGACGTAGTGCGGGATGGCCATGAATTTGGCCAATGCTGATCTTCCGAGGATGGCGTGGTACGATGTTTTGAAGTCCGCCACCTCGAACCGGATGTATTCTGTCCGATAGTGTTCTTTGGTCCCAAGGTAACTGGCAAAACCACCTTTCCGAGCGGTACAACCGCATTGCTCGGGACGATCTCATAGAACGTAGAGTTCGTCAGGGTGAGCATATCGGTGATGTCGAGGCCCATCTTCTTCAGTGTCTTGGCGAATAGGACATTGACACCACTGCCACCGTCGATGAGTACTTTGGTAAGTCTGGAGTCAGCGACAACCGTGTCCAGGATGAGGGGATACCGTCTTGGGTCTGAGAAACTAGTCCATTGGTCCTTCCTTCAGAAGGTAATTGGCACCTCGGACCATCTGAACGTTGGCGCCACAGGTTCAATGGACATTAACTCTCGAAGGGTGAGCTTCTTGGACCGCTTAGTAGCAGTACCTGGGGTTCTGCCGAAGATGACATTAACGGTGTTTAATGGGTTCTAGAACTTGCCATATTCACCATCGTCTTCGTCTTCCTTAGCCTTGCCCTTGTCTTTAGTGCCAGATGGCTCTACTAGGCCCTTCATGACTCTACGTAGACTGAAACAATCTAACGCAGAGTGCATGTGGTATGGGTGCCAGGGGCACTGTTTTTTCAAGAGCTCGTTAAACGAGGGCCTGTGTTGGTTCTTGCCGCCACCTTTCTTGAACGATTGCGAGATTGTCACGACAGTATTATCTAGCTTGCGCTTGCAGTTCTGACTTCCCAAGTAGTTATTTCGGTTGTCATTGTTGGTGTGATTGTTGCGGTTCTTGTTGTTGCATTGGCCATTATTCTAATTGTTCTTGTTCTGGCCCTTGTTGCGATTGGACTCGAACCTTTCGATCTCCCTATCTTCTTTATTTGCCCACGTTTGTGCCATGATATTGAGAGATTTGACATCAGCGGGGCATCTTCTGCAATAGTCTTGAAACATCCGGTGGTCGCGGAGGCCATTCTGGAAGTAGTCGATGATGTCGCACTCCGTGACATCCACGATTGTGGCCTTCTTGTCAAAGAAGCGACATAAGTAGCTCCGTAGGGTCTCACCTTCTTGCTGCTTGACCTGAGACGCTGTTGCCAGGACGCTGCATTACCCACGCGTAGTTGTTGGTGAACGCCACCTTGAGGTCCTTCCAAGAGTCGATGGAGTTCATGTCCAATGATTCAAGCCATGTGAGTGGTGCCGCCTCCATGAAGATGAGGAAATAGACGACTTTGGTGTAGTTGTTTCCCCCAGGTAATTGTACTGACAGTGAGTAGCATCGGAGCCATTGGATTGGGTCTTGCTTGCCATCGTACTTGGTTATGCTTGGGGGCTTGAAATTTTTAGGTAGAATTATCCTCCTCACACGTCTGGAGAAGCCGGGGAATCCGTCAGTATCATGCCCTGGGTGTTCGACTTCTTGCTCGCGCTCACGACGTCGTCCATCGATGATGGTACGGACGTCGTGGCTGGCATTGATTTTGTTGCGGAGGTCTCCTACTGGGCGTTTAGACTTTGGGTTAGCCCCACGGTGGCCACGGCCTCCCGAGGGTCCTGCTCGATTACCTTCAGCTCCAGCTTGGCTTGGTCTGACGCCTCCGAGTTGACTTGTCTGGACGGATGGTCTCTATGGCTGCTACCATGTTGACTTCACTGGGATGCGGAACGTTGACTGACTGTATTAGATTCTGCTGATCAAGCTGTTCGTACGCGAGTTCCGGCAGTTTAGCCAACTGTCTAGTGTACTTGTTCTAGAGCATCACACGGGTGATGAGATTAATAGATGCGACGATAGCCAGAGGAGTACGATGGTGACGCGTTTGAACTCCTTCAAAGGCGTTATCCAGATTCTGGATTGGCAGATCCGCTGCAAGGTGGCGGCGGCGCTGTGCTCTTGCGGTGTTTCTTGCTCGTCGTCAAGTTTTTTGAGCTTCAGTCTATTCTCCGACAATGTTGGCGGTGAGCTCATCCTGCGAGAGTCACCTGGGTGACACTCATGTCGTGGGTTTCTATCCCGTCGCTCTTCTTCTTCGTCCTCTTGTCCAACAACGACGGCGAAGAGTTGTCGCTTTGGAGAGTAGCTTCCCGAGCTTATAGTGATGACCTCCGTGGTGCCACCTTCCTCGTAGATGGGCGACAGAAGAGCTCCCCCTGTACGGGACAGTGTCGAGGTAGGCGATGAGGCGTGAATCGTCGCCCTTGGCAAGAGTGGGTGGCTCCATGTTAGGCTAGTAGACGAATCTACCTTGAGGAGTTGATGAGATTACCAGGCCCTGCTGCGGACCTGATAACGGAGTCTCCTCATCCGGATCTGAGTAGTAGTTGAGGTTCTCTATCGTATCCGTATCGGATTATAATTTAGAA
Source organism: Setaria italica (assembly GCF_000263155.2). NCBI lineage: Eukaryota > Viridiplantae > Streptophyta > Magnoliopsida > Poales > Poaceae > Setaria > Setaria italica. Next base: position 16,648,214 of record NC_028456.1, read on the forward strand.
ACGGTGGTCATGTTGAGTAGTCTGAACGGGAATCGACTCTGGTGGTAATCCGACTCGCGTGATGGCTTATGCGCCGGCTCGTGCAAGTCAATCCGACTGGCGGAAGAAGTCGAGTTGTACTTGGACTCCTCCCTCAGCCTCTAACTAGGTCAAAATTGGAAATTTGTCAAAATTCTTGGTGAGATCCTCCAGAGCTTGGCGCTGGAGCTTAATGGTTTGCTGCTTCTCTCTGGGGTCAGCGCAATGTGGCGGCGAAAATTCCCAGCGCCATCTGCGATGCAAACCCAGGAGCCGAAGACGAACGTCACGCCTGCTTCAAACACGACGATTGGCTTGATGATGACTTGTGCCATCGAGTTCGCCAGTGGATTCTCGGTGAGATCCCCTACGTAGTGCGCCAGCTGTCGGTGTTTAGACCTGGCAACCTACCGAGGGGGGTGCCCGAGGTACTGTTTTGGTTGGTGGGGCTCGTCGAGATCGGGAACTCGGAGGTAAAGGCAGACATACGATTTAGACAGGTTCAAGCCGCTAGATTGCGTAATACTTTATGTCCTGTGTGTTGGTTGGATTGAATTATTTTGGAGGGGGTCCCCCTGCCTCGCCTTATATAGTCGGGGGTAGGGTTACAGGTCGGTTGGTTACAAGAGTACTGGTCGGATACGACTAGAGGAGTTCTACTTTTATTACAACGAGTAATTTTCGAATCCTCGACTAGTTCCTGTCTTCCCATGTAGACTACGTCGCCCTGCTCTTAGGGGTGGTAAAGGGCTCTCTAATTTAGACTAGCAAATTTAAGGATCATGCTCAATAAGGGCCGGGCCATAATATTATATGATTTTGAACTTAAAAATAGATATGGTTGAGTTGGATTGTGAAGGAGGCATGAGGGCCAGGATCCATTACCACCCCTACCTATGCCATGGTCTCCATATCAAATGCGTCTTGGTGTCCAGCTCCACATTTGGGACTGTCCAAACCTCCTGGTGAGCCCACAGATGTATGAACGACATCCTGGAATAAATCTAGGAAACTACGAGCACCAGCATTGAATCGAGACCTCGAAACGTGATGGGTAAGTTCTACTACAAGGAAACTTACCAGTTAAGCTATACTTAGTTCGCATGAGCCGGTCTATATTTATTATTTTCTTGTATATGTGATATCCTCTCACTTGAACTCCTTGCCCACGTAGGGCATGTTTGTTTGAGCTACAGCTTTTGAGCTTTTTAGAAAAGCTGTTGCTGGCTTTTTTCTGAAAAGCCCACACTAGCTTTTAGAAGATGTGTTTAGCTTTCTAGGCTCAAAAAGCTACGAAAAGTTGGAAAAACTGAACTTTTCTGAGCTTTTGGCTTTCCGGAAGCTGTACGAGAAGTTTGCTGTTTGTTTAACCTTCTAGCTTTTCACGCTGAGAAGCTGCCCGAAAACTTAAAAAAAATAATGCCGTAGCCAAGCTATGCTCTTATCTTACACTTTTGACGTCGCCGCACGTTTTTTCACTGGTCCACTTCCTCATGAATAAGGGGGTGTTCGGATCTTTAGTCCCGACTAAAATTTATGTCACATCGAATATTCGAAGGCTAATTAGGAGGACTAAACATGAGCTAACTATAAAACTAATTACACAAATGGAGGCTAATTCACGAGACGAATCTATTAAGCCTAATTAATCCATCATTAGCACATGTTTACTGTAGCATCACATTATCAAATTATGGACTAATTAGGCTTAATAGATTCATCTCGCAATTTAGTCTCCATCTGTGCAATTAGTTTTATAATTAGTCTATATTTAATACTTCTAATTAGTATCTAAACATTTGATGTGATAGGAATTTTAGGAGCTCCTAAAGAAACAAACACCCTGTAAGTTTTAGCGTGGAGGATGCACGAGCTAGCTCTCCACACTCTAGAATTGTCTTAAAAACATTGTCTTTATTTTGTGGTTTCCCGTTAACGATACAACAAAATCTGTCATAAGTGGGTGCTATATTTTGTTAAAACAAGTTCTACTACAAGACCTCGAAATCGATTGCATTATGGAAACTCGTACAACTCTATGTCAATATACGTAACGATGGTGTGCCTATCAACTTAGAAATTTAACCTATCAACATAGAAATTAAAACAATTGTGTTAAACACGCACACTGTCATTTAAAAGGAGAAGTGTTCAGAAGGCATGAGATGTTTTTCCGGTTCATTGTTTCTTAAAATTTAATAAGGCGACTTTAGCGTTGCAGAAGGGGAGGGGAAAAGAACATTTACATGATATATTCATTTATGCTTGGGTGAAATATTTTTGTTTACTTGAATGGTTAATTTTTATCTTTTACCTTTGAAGAGGTTTGGACTCGCATCATGCAAGTCTTAGGCCACATTTGGTATGGCTTACGCCGGCTTCGGCTTCGGCTCTGTGCAGCACTGTAGCGCATCGTTGCGCATGCTAAGAACATTTACATGATATATTCATTTATGCTTGGGTGAAATATTTTTGTTTACTTGAATGGTTAATTTTTATCTTTTACTTTTGACGAGGTTTGGACTCACATCATGCAAGTATTAGGCCTGTATGGCTTACGCCGGCTTCAGCTCTGTGCAGCACTGTAGCGCATCATTGCGCGTGATGAAGCTGAAGCCGGGTAAGCTACTTTTTTCGGCTCCACCGGCTTCCCTTCTTCCCAGTTCATTTTTTGCCTTATTTTGCATTCCCGCTTCACACTACAGTTGGAAACAGTGCAGTACAGTGTCACGCTACTGTAGCAAGAAGCCAAATCCAAAACCCCAGAGCACATAAGTTAAAAGGATATAAGTTGAAAAGAACTTAAGCCTTTCTTATTTGGGCTTTTACTTTTCAAAAGCTAGTTTTTTTTGGGATGCTTGAAGAGGTAGCTTTTGAACAAGTAAAAACAATCTATCTATCTTTGGATTGGCTTTTGAATTAATAATAAAATGTATAATACATAGGATACTCCACAAAACAATGTCTCAAAATAGCCCATGGAAAGCTCCTCCAAACTTGCTTTTAACTTCTAGTACAAATACAACTTTTGGCTTCCGCAAGCCATTCCAAAAATAGATTGTGTTTTAGGATTTGTCTTTTGCTACAAGCCAAAAGTAAAAGTTGAAACAAACAGGCTTAAGTTCAACAAGTCGGTGGAAAATATTTTTTCTTGTATTACCTAAAGTACTGACCATTGTGAATAAATAAAGGATCACTTTCATTTTTGACAATGGTGAAAGCATTTCTTAATAATAATACTGCTTACCCTCTAAAAAAACTGCATGCCGAGCACAAAATAGGCATAGATTGGCCCAAAACCGATCAACCCAACCCACACGAGTCCACGACTATTTTACTTTTACCTTACCATCCACACCAGTCAACCACACTGCTGCGCTGCCCAACAACAGTAAGCCGCTGGCCCCCACTCGCTCACCACCCCGGGGGGCGAAGGCGGCCATGGAGCCGACCGTGCATGACGTCCTCGCGTTCCACCGCGTCGACCGCGCCGCCTACGAGCACCTGCTCTCCCTGGGCGCCGGCAGCCGCCCCGCCCGCGACGCCGTCGCGCTCCTCATGTGGCTCCACCGCCGCGCCGGCGTCGACGCCGTCCCCCGCGTGCCCGCGCTCGTCCGCACCCCCGCCGCCGCCGCGCGGCTCGCCGCCGAGGCCCGCGCCGTGTTCCTCCACGGCGCCCCGCCGGTGCCGCCGCTCCTCCTCTCGCGCCTGTGCGGCGAGGCCGACCCCGACGACGTCGACGGCGGCGGCGGCGGCCACCCCCGCGGCGGGCCGTGGTGGCTCCTCACGCCCTGCGGCCAGGCGGCGGCGGCGGGCGAAGCCGCGCGGCGCGGCGTTGCGGAGGTCCTGGGCGGCGTAGGGACGCTGGTGTTCGACGACCGGCTGCGCGCGATCCTGCGGCACTACGAGGAGGACGGGGGCGACGGCGCCCTCCCGGCGGAGCTGGCCGCGCCGTACCGTCTCCGCGGCGGCGCGCCGGTGGGGGCGGCGGCGCTGGAGGAGGACGGCCGGTCGCTGTTCATCACGTTCTCCAAAGGGTTCCCATTAACACGCGAGGAGGTCGAGGAGTTCTTCACTGAGTACGTAGCAACAACTCTCCAAGCAATCAGCCAATCACTGATAATCATACATGCATGCCATAATTAATCTCTGACTAATTCAGTTGGGAGCCATGCATTTATGAGTTGATTCCAGCATTTCCCTTTTATTAAATTTAATAAAAAATATGGTTCTCTCAACATTCTTCGCACTAGCATTTTTGTACTTCACCATTTTGTAAATCTGTGAACTCATTGTACGTACATTCCTCGATTCCTAGCCTGAAGAACATGGAAATTTGTAAAATCCTGAGAAGTTCAGGACAACTTTTAGTGCCAACATTGCTGTAAAACCCTGAGAAGTTCAGGATGTTAAGCTTTGTGACTTTGTAGTCAAGCTAAATTTACATCTGAATTTACAGTTTAAATTACACGCTTGAACGATTTTTAGGCAATTTTTAGGGGCAGCATTTGAATTCCTTGAAGCTATGCAGATGGGACACATCTTCCGCAAATCATTGTGCGGCTTAACTGTACTGTATTTGATCATGTGATCATTTCATATAGTGGCATTATTAGGTCGCGTTTAGATGTAACCCTTGTGTCCTACTGCCCGTGTGCAGGAGGTGGGGCGACTGTATAACGAAGGTGATGATGGAGAAGGTGCCGCCGGGAGAGTTGCCGACGTACGGGCGCGTGGTGTTCCGGCTCGCGGCGACGGCGGCGGCGGTGCTCGGCGGGCGGCCTCTGGTGAAGCTGATGGTGAACGGGCGGCACATGTGGGCGCGCAAGTACGTCCCCCGCCCGTCGCCGCCGGAGCACTAGCGGCACATCCGCACACACGTTTGGCAAGTTTTGTGCACGGCCAGTACACGTGGCACACGAACCGAGTAGCAGGCGTTCATGTTAAGAAGTCTGTCGTCAGGTTGGCACCTGGTACGCACACACTGTATATACGCAACGAACTAAGCTGAGAACCTGTGGTCAGTCAGTCGGTAAAATTGATCGGCAGATGCATTGTGCATTCGTCGAGGCATGTACCGAAATGAAATTTGGTAAAAGGCAGCAGTATGCCACAACTTTGCAAACCTCTAATGCAATTTGCTTAGTCTACAGCAATGACAAATTCAAAACAAATTGATGTAATCCGGCCCTGATATTCGACGTATCGATAGTTGGACTCAAACAGGAATCTCAGCAGTATAACAAATTCTAATGCTCTGAACTATAATTTCTTTCTACAAAAACAGCAGGAACTCTTGTAAGGAACAACCCGTAACGTTCCAGTAAAACCAAAGGGCTAGCAGCCTCTCCCTGCTAGGCTGCTACTCAATCTCAAGCGACAATCAAAACAGCACAAGCACCTTCTGCCTCCAAAATTGCAAAAGTTATCTTGTCTACAAAGTCACAAAACTGAACATCCTGAACTTCTCAGGATTCTACAGCAAGCACATCCAAATCCTACTAATGATTAGTTTGACATTCAGAGGAAGTTCAGCATCACTATTTAGCTTCAACTGCGCTACTGCCATTTGTACACAGGAAATATATTCTGCCAAGTCAAGAAACAGCTATATCCAGTCACTCACACTCCTCTTGGTTCTTTACTGCACAAGTTCAGATCCGCCTGCACCGCCAGGCAATGTTCAATCCCTGTACCTGTACGTCCGGGGGAAGTAGCACCTCTTCTGCAGCCAAGAGACGATGATCTTGACGTCTTCCTTGATCTGCTTTCTCAAGGCCTTCTCATCTGCAGACCCCTCCGAGGATGTCGAAGATCTCTCAGCGTCTGACGTCGAAGGTTCCTCCCAACTCTCCCTCGAGGCCGGCATAGAAGGGACGACGCCGTGCTTGTCTTCTGGGTTCGTCAGGACGAAGGTTCTCCAGAGGCGCATAGCCAACTTCTGGCATATCTTGTCGCCCTGGAATGCTTGGAGCTTCAAGATGACCTCGTCCATGGCGTGGTTAGAGCCTGAAGCCTGCAGCAGGATGCCCTCAGCCTCCACCTCCAGCCCGTCGCTCCGCAGCGCCGAAATGGCGGCGTCCACCACCCCCTCCCTCTGGAACCTGCTCCGGTTCTCCTGGGCCTCGCAGAGGCTGGCGATCGCCCTTGCCACCGTCTTCTTCACGCCTTTGTCCCCGACATGGAGCAGCTCGACCAGCGGTGCGAGGCCTCCGAGCTCGCCGATCTTGATCTTGTTGTAGTGGTCGTCGTCGGCCAGCAGCCCGAGGATGTGGGCACACCTGGCTCGCATCGGCACTGGCCCCACGAACGCCCTCGCGATCAGCACTGGGATGGCGTACCGGTCGTCTCCGAACACCGCCTTGTTGGGGCCGTAGGAAGCCACCTTCTCCATGACTCCGAAGATGAGGTCGTCCAGTTCAGGGTCAGGGTCCAGGCACGTCTCCGGCAGGACAGAGGCGAGCTTTGCTATCGTCCCGGTGTGGCTGCCGATCAGGTGCACGACTGATCTCTCCTCGCTGAGGAGCAGCTCTTGGAGGAGGAACAGCGCGTCGCGGACTTCTCTGGAGCTTCTAGGGGAGTGGGGCATCAGGGTGACTTGCTTGAACAGGGCTTCCACCTCGGGGGAAATGGCAGGTGGATCTGCGGCTGCCACCACGTCTGCAATTTTGTTTGCTGCACGCCAGCGCTCGATGCAGAGCTTGATGAGGATGTTGGGGATGAACATGGTGTGAGAGAGAACCTCGCCGGTGACGGGGCAGATGCGTTGGTGCTCCTTACGCCATTCCTCCAGTGCTGAACGATCAACTGTCTGCAGCCACGGAAGAGTTGCAGTCAGAGATTTGAATCCAGCAAGAAATGAAGTGTAGAGAACAGCTTGAAGTAACTGTTAAGTAACTGAAACTAAACAAAATAGCAAGAGCTACAGTGATCAGGAAAGGTAACTGATGGATGTTTACATTAACAAAATTGGCAGTGTGCAACACAATGAAAAATAAACTTATCTGATCAAAATCAGGTGGGATGTTCCACTTTTACTGAAAATTGAAACTGATACTGATAGTGATGATGATCTACAGAGCACACATTCAGGTTATACTTCTAAAATGCAACATATACAGGAGTATAAGGTCACTGATCCTTGGGCCGTCCTTTGATCAAGAAATGCCCATGATACAAACTTCTAGCATAGGATACCTAACACAACAACTTAAAACAAGATTTCAAAGTGGAAACATGCCGCTGTGCAAATAATCTGCATGTTGTGACCTGACAGAGTTGAAGCAATTCTTGAATATATATACAGACATGGAGTGCTGCCATCGGAGTAATTTCTAACAGTAAATCAGAGCAAAATCAGACATGCAGCATTTTTCAGAATCTGAACTGGTTGCAAGATCCAAGAAAATGATTGTCATAGACGAACACCAAGAAACAAGCACAAATTCTTTAAGCTCTTGGATTTTCCAAGATTTTACTGATACAATCAGAGTAATTTTCTCTAACTACCAGAACCTGACAATTCAGATATAGCAAAACTTTCAGATTGGCACATTGCAATGAATCGAAACTGCTAACATCAGAGTAAGTTTCTCTAACTAACACAGAACTTTGACGTGTTCAGAAGTAGCAAGATTTTCAGAACTGAATCCAGCAAGAAATGAAGTTTAGAAGAACAGCTTGGAGTTACTATTCAATAACTGAAACTAAACAAAATAGTAAGAGTTACAGTAATCAGGAAAGGTAAATAGTAGATGTTTGAAATAAACAAATGCATATGGACAAAATAGGCAAGAGAGTTCTGATCAGATCGACCAAACAGTGTGCAAGATAATGAGAACTAAACTTATCTGATCAAAATCAGGTGGAATGTTCCATTTTCCACTGAAAACTGAAACTGATAGCAATGATGATCTACAGAGCACACATTCAGATTATGTTCCTAAATTCTAAAACGCAACATACACAGGATTCTAAGATCTTTGATCACTGGGGCGTCCTATGATCCAGAAATGCCTGTGATATAAGCTTCTAGAATAAGCACCGCGGATTTTCCAATATTTTACTGATACCACAACCTGAACAATTTCAGACATAGCAAAACTTTCAGATTGGCACATTGCAATGAATCGAAACTGCTAAAATTAGAGTAGCAAGTCTCTCTAACCGACACAAAACCTGAACATGTTCAGAAATAGCAAGATTTTCAGAATCGCAATCAATCCAAACTGCTGTGCTAATATCCAAGAAAATGTTTCCGTCATCCAACGCAAAGAAACAGGCAGAAATTCTCCACGAACAAGCGCTCCTGAACAGAAATCGCATCACAGAAGCAGGCCAAGAATTCAAGAAAGCAGAACAGACGAAAGATTCGCGGCACCTTTCCGGAGGCGATGACGACTGGGTTCTCCATGACCTTGTCGGAGACGGGGCAGACGAAGAAGTGGGGCACGCCCACCGAGCCGACCCAGCGCCTCCTGGCTTCGGCGCCGCGGTGGAGCTCGCCGGCCGACGCGTTCCCCAGGGCCCGGAACGCGCACTCGAAGAGCTCGATCCGAGGCGGCGGGCTCTCCTCGTCGCAGCAGAGGCCCGTGAACCACTCGAGCTCGGAGATCGCCTCCGTCCTCCGCATCCACCGCTCCAGCCCCGCGAGGTCGAGCATCCGCCCGTTGGCGACGAGCTCCGCCTTGATCGCCTCCGTCCTGGCCCCGGTGTTGGCGCCCATGGTGGCCTCCAAGAACTCGGCCGCGGCCTTGGCCTTCCTCGCCTCCTCGGAGCCGGCGAAGGCGTCGAGGACCTCCGCCCCGTCGACGCCCGGCGGCGCCTCGAGCTCCTGGAACGAGAAGCCGGTGAAGCCCCCCACCTCGCCCTCCGCCACCCGCGCCTCCACCTCGTCCGCCCCACCTCCTCCTCCGGAACCAGAGGCGCCCGCGGCGCTCGTCTCGGCGACATCCCGCGCCGCGGCGGGCGCGGGAAGAAGCCCCTCCCTCATCTTGGCGATGACCTCCTCGACGCCGGTGTCCTCCCCGCCACCGCCGGCGCCGCCCGCGGGGGCATCGGCGCCGGGCGTTCTTGGCGGCGGCGACCGCCGGGTCGTCCGCACCGAGCTGCCGAGCCTCGTCGCCATGATCCCGGTGCGGCGCGGCGAGGGCGACCTCGAGCCCGCCGGGGCCAGGCCGCCGCGGCGAGGAGAGGGCGACCTCGACTCGGAGGCCCGAGAGCCCGGCCCGGGCGGAGAACGCCGCCTCGCGGTGCGCCTGCGCAGCGACGGCTGCTCCTCCTCGTTGAACCCCTCCTCCGACCAGTCCATGGGTGGGGCGCCGGTGCTTCTTGCGTTCTTCTTGGCCGGGGAGGGGAGAGGGGGGAAGAGAGGCGAAGGGGTTTGGGGGATTTGGTTGTTGCGGCTTTTGGCGGGCGGAGGCGAATTGAGGCGCTTGTAGCGTGTGCCGTTGCGCACCGGCGGATATATGGCGGGGGGCAGGCAAATCGTAGCCGCCGACTGAACCGTTGGGATTCATGCTCAGGTTTGGCCGTTTCGGTGTCTCAGCAAAAGTGCAAAACCAAGGCCTCTGTTTGTCAATAATGCAGCATCTTTTTCAGCACGAGCGTGCTTCAGGACAATTCTACCTGCTAGATAATAGATGGTTTAGAGCTAAATTTTTAGCTGACTAAGCTTTACGGCGCAGATTCTCTGAGTTCCTGAAGGCAAGTTACCAGTGACTTTTCCCATTTTGGAGCCACCCATAAGCCATCCAACGGCTCATGAAGCAATCAACCTTTTTCAATGCACAATCAAGCTTTAGTTGCCCATATCAGCCCCAAAAAAGTATAGTTCGGAAATGAGACACGAAACGGCATCTATCAAGGACATTTCACTTAATAATCGAAAAATTACCTTGGAAAAATAATTGAAGAATTAAACAAGTGTTTTATTTTAGTAGTTCTTCAAATAACCAGAGTAACTTTTTACCAAAATCCACTACTACATCGGATGACTTTGTGCAGTTAGCGATAGAGTTCCCATGCTCACGGAATCTCCATAAATAGCACACAAGTTTGGGGTTTTTTGTAGCAATGGATTCTCAAAAAAAAATCATTAATTAGTTGCAGAAACTCTGTGGCTAGTATAAGTAGTGTCCTTGATGGAGATTAGTTTGATTATTTGGATCACGAAAGTGTGCAAAATAATTAGTGAAATACTTATTTAATCCTGAAATACTTAAATAAAATGCATTGTCTCATTCTTGATCTGGGTTTTTTTGGGGCTGATATTTGCAGCCCTCGGCCAATTGGTTGGGCATTGGAAAAGCTGATCGCTTCATGAGTCGTTGAATGGGCAATGAGTGGCATCCAGAAGGGGGAAAGTCACTCGTGACTTGCCTCAGCAAGTTAGAGAATCTGCGCTGTAAACTTTAGCCCAGATATGTTTAGAAGCATGACTAGTGGATAGAAATGAACATGATCTTAGTCTATCACTAGAATAAGTTGAGAACATGTACAATTTGTAGTTTAGGTGAAATTTACGAACTGCACAAGAATTCTAGTGTGAAGAAATAAACATAACTAACAGGAGTAATTGTTATGCATTCGAATTGTGTAACATATGGCGTTCTATCAAAGCACAAAGCCAGGACTCTCCACTTTGACCATCATTCTAGAAACTTTAGTTTGGATTGAAGTTATGAAAATTGTATCGACGAATTTGTCATGTTTTTTTCATAGTACTAGACTTGTAAGGACAATTGAGCGCCTAGATATAGAGCCACACACACAATATTAAGGAGAAAATGTGCTTGTGATACTGTGGCAATTACAGTTTTGGTGTTTGCTATCGCTTTGTAATATTTTGAGTCATGCTACCACTGTGTAAAAAATTTCGTTTATGCATGCCACTGCTGTATCAGAATGTATTTTCTATTTATGCAGTTGAAGTAAAATATTTATTGAGTCCAAGATATCATATCACAGCAACGGTGAGGATTGTAATCTACTCCCTCCGTTTCGTTTTGACTTTTCTAGATACATAATTTTTTATATGACATGTCTAGATACATATCAAAAGTTATGTATCTAGAAAAGTCAAAAGTCAAAACGAACAGTAATTTGAGACGGAGGGAGTAGTATTTAGTATGTGATCGTCCACAAACACACACTACGACAAAGTTCAAGATAAGTTGTGTTCAATTTGTATTTCTGCTTATATATGCTATAAGCGACTAAAATTAAGATCCGATCAAAATTGTACAGCTGTAAAATCGAATGATGGCGGCAGTCCTGTAACCCCGAGCACTGCAGAAAAATACATGTTTGTTGGTTTAGCCTAAGACACGAACATGTTGAAGCCATGATCATGATATGGATTTTTATGGACGTTTTCAATTCATACTGCACGGAGCAAGTTCAAAGCCAGGGTGCACTAAAAACAAAGCCAAGAAAAGTGCATGCGGGCTGGTACAAGTAACTCACAAGTGGGTTCAGCCCAACACGCGCAGCCTCGTGCAAGTCTGACTGAATCAACACAACGCAATCAATGGGCTTGGGCCTGACACTTACCTTACCAATGAAATGGGCAACCCCCAATAAAAAGGAAAACTAGAAAGCCTTCCTGACGAGGGTTCTTATTACCTATGCCGTGGATGCTACTAGCGTGTAATCAGCGTGGCTGGATACTTGGAATTCAGAAGAAGCTTTCTGCTTCTTTCACTTAGAAAAAACAAGAAAAGTATTAGCAGAGTTGTAAACCCAGCGACTTAGTGCAAACTGTGGTCACTTATAAATTATTAACCCAAGGATTTTCAAAAGTTATATCTAATTACTCATAAATAAATGAAAAAGGTTTGGAAAACATCGCGATAAAGAGCAAGAGGATTAGAGAAATTTTCTCAAAATTTCAAATTCCTCGCAGAAGGAAAGGTGGTTAATTAAGCTCGGAGCTTGTGAATTGTTCAACAACTTTCGACAGTTCCTCAAGGGCAATACTATTTGACTCCGACATCCAGTGTAACACAGTTAGCACAGGTTGAGCGTGTATGCATGGATGCAGCAATCCTGTTTGTGCTAATTAATCCTCGAAATTTCATCAAACTGTACTTGTTTACAAGGTCTTGGTAAGAGTTGACGCAAAGAAATGTTCATAATTCTTCTGCATATGCTTCCTGCTGGGCTTTCGTCGAATCGATCGAGTCCATGGGATGGTGCTTTCAACATGATATTTGGCCATCGATTTCACCGTCAGCAACACCCGTCGCGACCTGCTTATGAAGGGGTGTTTGGGAATACCTTGTCAAAGTTTAACACCTGTCACATCGGATGTTTGGATGCTAATTAGGAGTATTAAACATAGGCTAATTATAAAACTAATTGCACAGATGGAGTATAATTCGCGAGACGAATCTATTAAGCCTAATTAGTCCATGATTTGACAATGTGGTACTACAGTAACCATTTGCTAATGATGGATTAATTAGGCTTAATAGATTCGTCTCACGAATTAGCACAGGGTTCTGCAATTAGTTTTATAATTAGCTCATATTTAATCCTCCTAATTAGCATCCGAACATCCGATGTGACACTGTTAAAGTTTAGCACCTCGTATCCAAACACCCCCGAAGCCTGTGGAATTTCTTTGAAGCCAAACTGTCCACATCAAATGGCTGCGCTACCTTCCATCCCAATGAAAAAGAGGTAAAAGGTCTTTCAGAAAGAAAAGGAGGTACACAATGTCCTGTGGAATTTCTTTGAAGCCAAACTGTGTCCACATGCAAGGTCCATGGGCGACACAATCAATCCTGCAAATCCAAAAGCATCAGTGTCGAATCCTTAGGAATGCAGATCTTTTCCCCCTTCCAAACACCTGTGATCTAGAGAGGCTCTAATTTCTGGGGGTTTCTTGTACAAGAGTGGGCAGCTTGTGAGCGCACGTCATGATTCATGATGGTTTGCAATACTGAGACACTATGCAGAGCATCAAACAGCAGGATATACCGTTTCATATTAAAAGCATTTATTTGCTATCAGTTCATTTTTCTTTTGAAAAATTGGCCATTGGCAATTGTATTCTCTAAATTAAAAAAAAGACGATTCATTTAAGCAACGGTCAGCATCCTCCGCAACTTCCACGTAACACCTAAAAAATACTTGCATTGTTATTGAACGAAAAAAAAGTCAATTTTACTACTTTGTACAATTAACTTATCCACTTGACTCCCTGCACATCTCAATTTGTTTTACCTCTCCAAACTATTTAAACTAGGTCGTTGTGAGAGGAAAAAAACTACTTCAATGCATCGCCTAATGATTCTTTTTCTTTTTTCGTTTTAAACTCTGTTGGGTTTTAATTCAAACCAGCAGGGTGATGGATGTCTCAAGCTTCTAACCTATGATAATATCTACAAAACCCTGTTTTTTATTATAAAAGTTCAGTAGTAGTAAACTGGGGCAATTAAAATAGTTGGGCTGAGTTAAATGAGTTGGAATTATGTACAAGGGCAATGTAGACAAATAGAACAGTATAATTATACTACTTCCTCCGTCCCAAATTATAGGTCGTTTTGATCTATATAGATTCATAGATATTATTATGCATCTAGATTTAGGGTATATCTAAGTGCATAACAAAGTTTATGAATCTAATAAAATCAAAACGACTTATAATTTGGGACGTAGGGAGCAGTAAAGTTGATCTTTCCATCTGTCTACACAATTTGAACGGGAAACATGAAAAAAGAGAAGGACAAAATTTATTCACAGTTTGATTAGCACGTGGGCAAAAAAATGAAATGAAAGTTTGTAGAGTAAGTCAGGCGGACAAAGTGGATTCTTCGAGTAGCAAATAGGCTTTTCTTTCTGGACTTAATTATATATACTCTGCATATTGCATAAGAGCTATGCTTTCCACCTGGCAAATATGCTATTGGCCTGGCTTTAAAATATACTCCTTCATACAATGCAAATACACTACTGGCCTGTTTGGCAATCATGTGTTAAAGTTTAACACCCGTCACATCGGATGTTTGGATGCTAATTAGGAGTATTAAACATAGGCTAATTACAAAACTAATTGCACAGATGGAGTGTAATTTGCGAGACGAATCTATTAAGCCTAATTAGTCCATAATTTGATAATGTGGTGCTACAGTAACTATTTGCTAATGATGGATTAATTAGGCTTAATAGATTCGTCTCGCGAATTAACACAGGGTTCTGCAATTAGTTTTATAATTAGCTTATATTTAGTTCTCTTAATTACTATCCGAACATCCGATGTGACACTGTTAATGTTTAACACCTCGTATCCAAACACCCCCTTAATAATACTTGCAATAAAAAAATATCATCTTGCGGGACTATCATAAAAATCAAGAAAATTTAATAGATCATCATGATACAATCGAAAGATTGTGCCTACGTGTGAAACCAAAAATAATGTTTGCACTCGGGTAGGGCGGTAGGGTATTTGCCGTATTGCATTTGGAATGGCCTTCGGAGTCTCCTCGTCGGCGTATTAAAAGCCGCCGCCACGGATCTCATGCGAAGGCCACCCGTTTTCCCCGTAGCCGCTTGCCCTGTTCGCCTTGTCCGAGGAGGAGGAACTCTCCCTTCTCCCTCCTCTCCCAGTCTCCCTCGGCGGGCCGTCGCCGTCGTAGCCGCAGCGGCCCCCTCTCTTCATGCCATCCTAATCAGCGACAGCGCCGCCACGTGCCTGCGGTATGGTTCTTGCACTCGTCTCCTTCCTTCAATTCCGTCGCTGTGGGGGAGATTGCCCCCACTCGTTTGGCGCTTTTGGCATCTCATTTGCTCCGTACTAATTTGCATCAATTGGCCATCCTATGTAGTTGCAGTACCCAAATTGGGAGCACATCTTAATAACGGGCCATTGCTTTGTCTGTAGGAGATGGATATTTTTATAACTCAAAATCTTTTTCGCTAAACTCCAGTGCGTTCAGGTTACTTTTACAGTTCATGACAAGTGCCTGCTTAGTCCTCGATTCATTCGTTAATGGGGCCAGATCTTGGGTCCTTTCCAGAGTGATATGCAGCATATCTGTATATGTGAGATTGGTCAAAGCATCTTTTCAGTAAACAAACAGCTTTCAGCACGTGAGGCGTCAGACTCTGAACTTCTCCTTGCGTGCAGCGACTAGGAAGCTTGTGTTTGATTTCGTTATCCTGGAGCATAGAATTTTTCACATGTGTATGTACTTCTAACCTTTTAGGCCCTGTTTGGAATGGAGGTTTTCCAAAGGAATTTCACAGGAAACTCATTCCTCCATTTTGCTGATGTCATAGAGTGTTTGGAATGGAGGATTGCATCTTTTCCTATGGAAAGGTTTGCTTTCCTTCACAAAACATAGGAAAAGAAACATCCAGTCCGAGTTCAATTTTTTCGCTGAAGGCCGAGGCGGGTGAGAAGGGAAGAGAAGGACCGAGAGAGAGAAAGAGAGCACAAGCCATTGCCGTGGTGCGAAGCAGGATGAAGTCGAAGAAGTCCATGATGAATGGGGTCACTTGAGCTCGATCCAGATTCGTCGCCCGGCAGCCACCCTACTGCAGCCGCGCAGCACGACCTCTCCGCAGCCTGCTGCGGTGATCTCCTAATCCCCCGCTCAATCCGTCCGCTGCCTGCTCATGATCAGCTATGGAAGAGAGAAAGGAGCAGTGGACTCGTCAAGAGCAGAAGGATAAGGGTGGCTGAACCATAGGAGAGGCCGAGACGAATATGATGCACCGTGGCTGGCTGGATTGACTCCATGGACCATGGGTCCCACATATAGGTGAGCTAGTGTAGCTAATATGGTCCATGCAATACATATGCACATGTTAATTAATTTATTAATCACTAGCTATTAATATTATTATGTAATTCCCATATTTTATGATTTCTGTGAGTGGATTCCTGTTCCAAACACTCACTTCTTTTCCTGCGTTTTTCCAATCCTCTGTTTTGGAACTCTACTACTATTCGTTTCCTACGTTTTTTTTCCTTTCCTGTGTTTTGTATTCCTTGTTCCAAACATGCCCTTAGATTTTTGATTAGTAGTGCAGATCTCACTGCTCGCTAAATGTTTAAATTGATCTACAGCAGCGAATAAGACACCTATCTTGTCCTTATCGAGAGTGGATCGATTGGATTCCCTGTCTGTGAGATATTTTGATCCTGCCCGCCAAGTTAATTCAGCTCTTTCCTGTGAGCTTACTCAGTGCACTTGACGTCAATATTCGGGCCTCGACTGATGTTAACATCCCCTAAATTGAATTCTCAATTTTTCAGAAGACTTTTCTACAGATGAGACCTAGAGTTTGTTCTGTTCATCTGTTGTGTTTGTTTGTGTGTTGAACTTGATCAGATTATATGCCTTTGTTCTGTTATCCTTGTCTTATCATGTATACATGTTTTGTTTGACTTGCCACACTCTTTGTCCCCTGGCCTCTTCCAGAGCTGAACCATGTTTAATCGTACTATGTTTACATGTACCTTGAACAACGGTGTGAAGTTTCTTTCTTGATTTTGTCAAGCTAGGAATACTTTATGAAATTTGCTCTATTCTATTACATATCAGGAGAATCTTATGTATCCGTGGTAGCCTGAGTTCAAACAAAACACAGTTCTTTTCTGCGTTTGTAAAAGAAGGGTATTTTCAAAATCCTTTCTGCTTAATTTAGTTTGATTATGTTTTCTTTTACCAATCAAATATCCCGTTAAATCATTCTTCAATGGCACTGGGTCAAACATGGGGAAAGGGAGAGTAAGAACAAAAATGAAATTTGGACATACACAATTGGAAACAGAGGAATCGGGGTCTACACCTACTAATAGTGTGCATTAGTTGAAACGGTCAGAAGTGTTAGTTTAAATAGTCTAAACATAACTGAGTGTACCCCGTTTCGGCCCCAGTGAATTTGCGCCCCGTTTTTAAACATAGAAAGTACAAAAAAGTATTTGATTGATTTGATTACCTAAGTGTATAGTCTTTACATGTGTATGCCTGTATCTATGAATCATTTGGTTAGTACTGCAGAAGTAAATAGCATTTGCATCCTAATTGAGCATTCATTCTTTGTGGTTAGCTGTCACATTCACTCTTCTCCATTAGGTAGGCTATTGTCTCACATGCTAACTTGAGTGCCAAGCTACCTCCATTAGTATCCAATGTGTTTCTTAAATTCCATTGACCACTATATTCCAGGTCTTTTTGAGCAGGATTAATCGTACTGATTCTTTCATCTCATGAACCAAACTACAAACTCATTGGAGACACAAATTTTAATCTTTTCTGCTCCAATGTCTGACAGATGAGATCAATCACTTGTTCTTTCTGCTTGTTTGCCAATGTCAAACTTGGCTGCCAAGCCTTTGTTTCCTTCTAGTTTCCTGGGAGGCTTCCAACTTTCCAGCATTTATAAGATTGGCCACATTGACTGATACATTGTTTCACATACCTTGTTCAGAAGCAGGGCATAAACTTTGGTGTATGATGCCAAGCATGGATGAACCCCTTCTTGGCGATGGTGTTCAGAAGACTGGAGGGGTGGGAGAGAACCTGGTGCAGCCTGAGGTCAGAAAGCAGCTATACCTTGCTGGGCCACTCATCGCCGCATGGATCCTGCAGAACATCGTCCAGATGATTTCTGTCATGTTTGTTGGTCACCTTGGTGAGCTTGCCCTCTCCAGTGCCTCCATTGCCACCTCTTTTGCAGGCGTTACTGGCTTCAGCTTATTGGTATGTTATATGCAAACTCAAAGCCTTTCTCATACGCCTGACCTTCCTGAACGATTATATGGAGTTCAATAGCAGAGTGAATTGTTCGCTTGATCATTTCAGTCTGGCATGGCAAGCAGCTTGGACACACTATGTGGGCAAGCCTTCGGGGCAAAGCAGTACTATCTTCTCGGCATCTACAAGCAGAGGGCCATCCTTGTGCTCACTCTGGTGAGCCTTGTGTTTGCTGTTATCTGGTCGTACACTGGCCAGATCCTTCTACTATTTGGTCAGGACCCAGAGATTGCAGCTGGGGCAGGAAGCTACATCCGGTGGATGATTCCAGCGCTGTTCGTGTATGGGCCACTGCAGTGTCATGTCCGGTTCCTGCAGACGCAGAACATAGTCCTACCGGTGATGCTGAGCTCTGGCGTCACGGCGCTGAACCATCTTCTAGTGTGCTGGCTCCTGGTGTACAAGATTGGTATGGGCAACAAGGGTGCTGCCTTGGCCAATGCCATCTCGTACCTGATTAACGTGTCAATCCTGTCAATTTACGTTAGGCTTGCACCAGCCTGTGAGAACACTAGGAGAGGGTTTTCAAAGGAGGCTTTTCACGGCATCCCCACGTTCTTGAGGCTTGCTGTTCCATCTGCACTGATGGTTTGGTGAGTTCTGAATCCTATGTCGCAGATTTTTTTTTCATTTATCATCTCTAATTTAATTGGATCCTATATGTACACAGCTTGGAGTGGTGGTCATTTGAGCTCCTGGTACTTCTTTCTGGACTTCTCCCAAATCCGAAGCTCGAGACATCGGTTTTGTCCATTTCGTGAGTTATCTTTCCACAGCACATTTCAAACTCTGTTTGCCTTTTGTTGATTGTAACTCTTCAGTTTTGTGCAGTTTAAACACAGGCTCTTTAGCATTTATGATCCCTTTTGGGCTTAGTGCAGCCATAAGGTCAGATTTAAAAAATCACACTCATAAATTTTACCATGCAATGTTGATCACCTAATACTTGTGGCACTGACATGTTGCTTTCCCCCTATAGCACTCGTGTTTCAAATGAGCTTGGTGCTGGACGACCTCAAGCTGCCCGTCTGGCTACCCGTGTTGTCATGGTGCTGGCTATCGTGGTCGGCATATTGATTGGACTAGTTATGATTTTGGTTCGCAATTTATGGGGATATGCTTACAGTAACGAGGAGGAAGTGGTGAAATACATCTCCAAAATGATGCCGATCCTGGCTGTATCATTCTTGTTTGATTGCGTGCAGTGTGTTCTCTCAGGTATCTCTAGATCCGCTAATTGAAATATACCAAATTTGGTAAATACAGTGAACCCATATCCTGTTGTTTTGCCATGATCTGTTCTTATCTCCATGTATATTATGAACTGCATTTGTTACTTTTGGAACATTATCACCTAGATAATGACTGACAATATGGTTTCATGATATATTTCCAGGTGTTGCTAGGGGCTGTGGGTGGCAAAAGATTGGTGCTTGTGTAAATCTTGGTGCATATTACCTGGTCGGAATCCCAGCTGCCTTCTGTTTCGCGTTTCTTTTTCATCTAGGTGGAATGGTAATTTACAACCCAAACCGACCTTAGCATAAGTTCTAGTTCAACTTTTATTACTCTGTCGAGTTGAAGAGACCTCTAAATACGATGGTTTGATTGTCTAGGGGCTTTGGCTGGGAATAATCTGCGCACTCGTCGTACAGATGCTATTGCTTCTCACAATTACTTTATGCAGCAACTGGGAAAAAGAAGTAAGCAAATCAACCAAAACTTCTTGCATGCAAAGATACTATTTCGTTGCCTTCTCCATTTAGCGGCACCTCTCTGTTTTGTGGCTCCTGTAGGCTTTGAAGGCAACGGACAGAATTTTCAGTTCATCCCTACCGGTAGACATGACGACATGATATGCTCAAGAGACACAATTTTGTTGGAGGCAATGGCCAAGAAGAAACATTAAGAAGGATCTAATGAAGAATCGGCAGCAGAGTCCGGACTTTTCTCCACGCAATCAGAGTATGACACAGAAAGTACCTGGGCAATCTGTTTTGGTCATTCTTTTTACTGGATACAGGGAACACAAGATTCTGTTGAGGCTAGGTAACTAAATGTTTTTTTATTTACTAGAAACAGCTTCGTAATCTCATGAAAGTGTATTTTTATTCTCTTTGTTTTTGAGTAATATGATTGAGACAAGAGAAGGAAATGTTCTATTTGACTACAATCAGCAGTATTGTCCATTTGAGTGATAGATCTAATTGCCTTAGTGCTCAACTTAAATAACGTAACAGGGATCATTAGCATTCATCTAGTCGGGTAAAGACTTAAAGCTCAGGCTAAACAACAATGTTTTTAACTAACAGAGAACTAACCCGAGAGGGGGAGAGAGAGTAGATACCGACCGCCGGGCTTACTAGACGAGCTCGTCATGGACAAAGTTGGAGACGGCGGCGGTGACAGTGTGGGTGGCGGCGGAGCTTCCCGTCACTACAACGCAAATTAGATCGGGTTCTAGGGTTTGTTAGGTGGGTGTGTGGGCACGGCAGCGAACTTGAGCGTCCGTGCTCCCAACCCCACCTCTACTTTTATGTGCGCTGCGCAACGGGGGCCCGCAACCATGAGTTGGTTGTGCGCCCCCGATTAGGGCGCGGGATCAGGGTCCGACTTGGCCTAACGGCCAAGTTCAGTGGAGATTAAACTAACATTGAGTAGATGCAAAGTAATTGAATTGCAGCATGGTATGTGCCCGTCTTTTAAATATATATATTAAGAGATTAAAACTTTTCCTTTTCATACTTATTTACATCTCGTGGATGCCAACAACACAACAATGCACACACCAGAGTGTGACCTTAGGGGTAATGTGTGAACTGCGAGAGCCAAACAGTCTCCTATTTAGATTTTTTTTTCTCGAACGTGAAGGAGACCTACGTATCATTAGATTAAGAAGAAATACTTAAATTTACGTGAAAATTGGCCAAGAACTTATTTACTATAGTTATCAAATTATCAGGTTCGTCTAATTTGCGAGTGATTGACAATGACGAAGGCTTACCTTTGTGAACCCATTGATCACTCATACAGCAGAGCCATCGCGCAGGGGTGGTATATTGACGACTCTTGCTTCTTACTTGACTATGTTCTTTTTTTTTTCAAAAGAAGAAGAAATGTTTGGATGAGGTGTTAATTGAGCTTGACAGGTAAGCTGGCAGAGTCCATCTACGAACACCTTGGGCGACTGGTCTGGCACATCTTGAGATGCTCGACAGGCGTTACTCTTATAGTTGGATCGCTTGGAGATATGCTTGGGAGAAAAATTAAGTTTTTCCTAGTGTGGGTTGGGTTACGAATGCAAGATTGGGGATATGTGAAATGATGTGGTAGCATGTAGGCCTCTTTTAGTGGAATGGTTGTTTGGTTGAAGATGAACAGAGGCAGAACTTTATGGACCTCTAGTGAAACTAGAACGTATAAGAGTAAATTTAGAAAAATCTACAATCTGTACAAGAAACAAATATACATGATATGGGAACCATTAGGTCTAGTAGAGGCGACAATGCCTACAATAGCGAGTTAGCGACTGGCCAACAGAGGACATGCAATTCCATTACCAGTACAATACTACAATAAGGTTACTTATACTGCTAATTGGGTTCAGTGTTTTTCTTTTGTGAGCTGTAGTTGGATTTGGAGTTTTCTCCACTGACCCGACCAAGATATATTCTCTGTAACCCCTCAGGATATTATGTGTCAGTTCCAATCCAGACACTATTAGGTAACTTTATATATTTATTACCATGTCATATAAACACTACACATGTATACTATATTCCCGGTCAATGTTTTTTTTCAAAATAAATTGTGATCCAATCCCCTCTCCTCATAATACCTTGAGTTTTGCTGTTGAAAGGACAGCAAAATTCACTAAAAAATTGAATTCTCTAAAACTTAAAACAAATATAGATTTTCAGCTAAGCAACTCGAATTCTCTCCGACTAAAACCTTTTTGAATTAAAAGCTTGCATAAAATAGATCATGTGCATTTTGTTTTCTTAGAGTTTTGAGCATCGTAAATTCAAGTTTGAACTTAATTCAAATTTGAGTATGTAAAATCTCAGCTAATCTCTGATCTATCTCTGTTATACCCTAACCTAATCTCTAGACCCATCTCAAGTTCATTCATCCGTAATTTCAAAACTTCAAATCAATTCCAGATCTATCTATATCAAATATTTAAACTTGTCTATATCTTAGCCATTTTGGGCCGCATCTCCCCTCCCCTACAGGTTGGCCCACTCCAAGCCGCAGGCCATTTCGGCCTTCGCACAACCCACCACTTAAAGAGAAGCTCGTCATGGGTCCAGCTCTATTTATTTTAAAAAGTTCTATTTACCCCCTTGGACAATCGCCTAGTCCACGTTTTCACCCCGGACAAGAAAACCATCCGTTCTGCCTCCTCAAGTTCGCAAAACCGGATACGCGACCTCCCTGACCAGATTTCACTCCGGTTTTGTCCTAGCAGGCGACATGTCATCACCATATCGCAATCTGACGTGTCATGGACCTATCTGTTATCTTCTTCTCCCTTTCTCACTTACATGCAGCATCCACTTGCCATCCTCTTCTTCTTCTCCTCCACCTTCCCTTTCCCCTCCAGCCAGAACGGCGAGGCTACCCCTGCCGCTCGAAAGGGAGCAGCCTGGGATGGACTTGTAGCCTGTAGGGAGGGGCTGTGGGCGAGCCTGGGGAGTGGCACGGGCGACGCAGAACCCGTGCGTACGGCCACCAGAGGGCCCGCATATACGGCGGCGATGTCTTACCCGTCAGCTAATGTTGTGTGGTGCTGAAATGATGAGAAAAATCCAATTGTATTGCCAATCAAATCGAATTGCCCATTCCAATTTGGCATCGAAAGAAGGATGATGCAGCGTTGCTGTGAGGCTCAATTTTTTAGATGCCGTTGCTGCCTTCTTCCAAATTGAAGCTTTCGCCGATGCTTGCGTCGCCCAGGTTGGCCTCTTCCACATGCCGAAGGTTCAATTAGGGAGCACACCCAGGACCTCCCCTAGATGCTCCTCGTTGACTGACATAGGAACTGATAGGTGGTGGAGCTGGAGGCCGCGGCGGAGCTGCTCAGCTTCCGCGGCAAGAAGGACGGTGTCCTCCTAGGTGAGCAGCATAGCTCAGTCTGCTCCATGAGTAAGGAAGCGTCATGGATGGGATTGCTAAGGCGCCGTAGAGCATGACCTCTACCCTGGCTATGGCAAAGGGGCATCGGCTGGTGGAATTTAAGGGAACTCCGACGAGGCGACGAGAAAGCAGAGAGAGGAGGGTAAGGGAAGATGACAGAAGCTTACATGTGGATCCATGAAAGGGTTGCCACCGTGGATGGGTGACGTGGTGCCACATTGGACAAAACCAAGGTGGAATTAGGTCCGAAGATTACAGTCCGGTTTTCGGAGATTGAAGTGTCAAAACGGACGGTTTTTGATTCAAGGGTGAAAACACAAACTCGGCCCATACCCAAGGAGGTGAAAAGGACTTAAGCATTCTGTTTTGGCTACATTCTTAATTATAATCTAAATGTGGTCTGATATCTTCGCTGGAGGATGTCTAAAATCAGAATTTTATCCGTTATCTGAGTAAAATAGGTCCCTCACAGCATGCTCTGGCGCGAGCTATAGGATCTTGGCCCATTGCATGTACTCCCGTTGCTAGCCTAGCCCATCAAATGATCCCAGGCTGCGTGCGCCCAAGCAGAATCGGGCCCTGGTGGGCTAGGGCACGCAGGCCTCCCCTGCAACCTTGCCCTCACATCAGGAGGAATGACACAACTCCAGCAAACCTGGCCAATCTGACCAAGGCACTCACGCCTATAAAACAGTTACATATTCTCGGCCCCCTTTGCTAATGGAGTATTAAGGTCCTATCCATACTCAATTAACTGCAAACAGAACCAGATGTACTTGGATCCAACCGACCTCCGTTATGCACTAAAATTGTCAGCTAGGTGCCTAGCTAAGTTACTTTTACTACTATAAGTGGACTCAGAGTCAGATTCCACCGATGGGCATCCTGATGGGTATCACCAAAAGTAAATTCCACCTGCAAGTAACCATCATGGAAAAATTGACTAGGCCTTATCATGATTGGATGTCTATTTTTGTGCTTTTGCTTTGGACTCATCGTCTTCCTCTTCTTGTTTTGTTTTTTTGCCCGGAAGACGTCTTCCTCTTCTTTAAAAAAAAGCCATATTTCAGCTTTAAGGTGCTCTCGGATGATTCCTTATAGAGCCCACACATCAATCTTCTATATATGTAGTTTTTGCACTCTTTTGTGATTCTTACATCCCCCACATCAATCTTCAACAACTGTTTCATCTCCACTTCTAACTTAGGGTGTTACGGTGTTACCCTTCTACCATAGCATCAAAACCTGTGAACAGAAAATTTGGTCCAAAATATGGATGGATAGAGCATAGAATTCACTACAAGACAGCTTCACATGTAGAGATACTTTTGTATAGGTATTTTATAATTTATCCTTATAAATATGTTATAATGTATTATAGAGACACCTTTTGTGGCACTTACAAGGTGCACATGTATCGATGAGACACTACTTTCAGTCATTTTGTAAAATGTCAATACAAATTAGGAATATCTTTGAGATAATATAAATTTCGACCTTACCTCCATAAAAGACATAGTATGAGTCATTCATTTTAATATTCTTGAGACACTATTTAGACAATTGAGACACCATAAGGAACCACTCATAATAATTACACTAAGTGAATATGCATGCAACAATTAGCTGTTGGGCTGAGTTGGCTAACATGTTGAGTATTATGCGATATAATACGAGACTTGAGTTTGAAGACCCGTTGCTAATAAATTATCATATTTTTGCAATATATTTCTAGTGCATGTAGAGGGGTCGTGGGTTTGAAGGTTGGGATATCGCACATGGCCGTAATTCGCATGAGGGTGACCTTTCAGGACAAAAAACTATTTCTTGCTATCTTTATTTGTAAATTGTTGTTTCCACGATCTGCCGTGTGTTGGTTCATATAGCTAACGGCACGGATTTTATTGTCCATGTTGGCTGGTGTTGCCGGCACGGATATATAGTGATTAGGATTAGCTTTGTTGTGCTAGCATGATTACCGGTATGAATGAGATGCTCTTCATAATAGACTCCAGAAATACACTATACTACAAGGTCAGCCCGTAATATTTAATACTAGTTGAAACAATAGGTATTAGAATCGTGACATACATAGACGTTTTATTTTTAAAGATGCAGGTACATAAACTTTTGTTAATATGTGGCACGTGAGTATGTACGTGACATTATGATTGCCAAAGATGTACAAGATTAGGAAGTTGTGGGCAAAGGTTAAGCAACGTATTGCAGCCTCATAAAGTATGGCAAACAACATGCTTTTAGCATGTCATAGTTATGACATAAACTAACACATGCCTAATAAACCGTGGCATACCTAGCTAACTTATGGCGCGGCAAGTTGTGGACGTGAACCAAATAAGCACAAGCATTTTATGTCTCAACTTTATTTCTTTATTTTCATCAAAAAGAAAATTAGAACTAGATGTGTTGTACTTTCTTCCTTCCTGGAAAACAGGGGAATTCCAGGCAATATCTTGAAGAGATGATTGAAAGACTAGATATTCCACACATAAATGTCACCTCTAATTCTGACAATACACAACTAAAAAACACATTTCTCGGTTGCAGGCTCAACACTAGTGTATCGTATTTTTCTAGATTTATTCTGAAAATTAATGGCACTTTTTAATTGTATGCGACATATTCGTTGACATTGTAAAGCTGCACGTGCCACTGAAAGGTGGCTTTAGTCTCTGCTGTCCTAACAAATAGTCTCTGCTATCTTGATTTCATTTAATGCTTGTTTTTCAAACTTGGCTGCCATGCCCCAGCTTTTGTCTCCTTATGGTTCCACACAGAGTTGTCTCCCTTCCATCTATTAGATCGGCCCTATTCACTTCTATACTTTTCCGCATACCTGAAGGCTGAAGCAGGGCCTGGTAGTGACTGAAGTTCAGTCATGGATGAAGGCACCGCTGTTGAGAAGACCGGCGGCATGGGAGAGGTCCGAAAGCAGCTGTACCTTGCCGGGCCGCTCATCGTCGCATGGCTCCTGCAGAACTCCGTCCGGATTATATCTCTTATGTTCGTCGGTCACCTTGGCGAGCTCGCCCTTTCCAGCGCCTCCATGGCCACCTCCTTCGCAAGCGTTACTGGCTTCAGCTTGTTGGTAAATTGTTCACATGATAATGCGTCTCATACACTTGAGTACTTGACCTCCTGAACCATCATATGGAGATCCACAGCGAACTGAATCCTTTGTTCATGCATTTCAGTTGGGCATGGCGAGCAGCTTGGACACACTGTGTGGGCAAGCCTTTGGGGCAAAGCAGCACCATCTTCTCGGCATCTACAAGCAGAGAGCCATCCTTGTGCTAACCCTGGTGAGCATTGGGCTCGCCGTTGTCTGGTGGTACACTGGCAAGATCCTTCTCCTCTTTGGCCAGGACCCGGAGATTGCGGCCGGAGCCGGCAGCTACATCCGGTGGATGATTCCGGCGCTGTTCGTGTATGGGCCATTGCAGTGCCATTTCCGGTTCTTGCAGGCGCAGAACATAGTCCTCCCGGTGATGCTGAGCTCAGGCGTCACGGCAGTGAGCCATGTGCTGGTGTGCTGGCTGCTGGTGTACAAGATTGGCCTTGGCTACAAGGGTGCTGCCTTGGCCTGTGCCATCTCGTACCTGATTAACGTGTCAATCCTGTCAATTTACGTTAGGCTTGCACCAGCCTGTGAGAACACTAGGAGAGGGTTCTCAAAGGAGGCTTTTCACGGCATCCCCACGTTCTTGAGGCTTGCTGTTCCATCTGCACTGATGGTTTGGTGAGTTTCTGGATCCTAATTCAGTTGAAGATAATTTTTTTTGTATTTATCGTCTCTGATTTAATTGGATCCTACATGTACACTGCAGCTTGGAGTGGTGGTCATTTGAGATCCTGGTAATTCTTTCTGGACTTCTGCCAAACCCGAAGCTTGCGACATCTGTTTTGTCTATTTTGTGAGTTATCTTTCCACAGCACAATAACTCTGGTTTGCCTTTACTTGATTGTAACTCTTCAATTTCGTGCAGATTAAACACGAGCACTTTAGCGTTTATGATCCCGTTTGGGCTTAGTGCAGCCATAAGGTCAGGTTGAACAAACTGAGCTCATAAATTTTACCATGCAATGTTGATCAACTGATAGTTTTTCGTATAGCACTCGTGTTTCAAATGAGCTTGGTGCTGGGCGACCTCAAGCTGCCCGTCTGGCTACACGTGTGGTCATGGTGCTGGCAATCGCGATCGGCATATTAGTCGGACTAGCTATGGTTTTGGTGCGCAATTTATGGGGATATGCATACAGTAATGAGGCGGAAGTGGTGAAACACATCTCCAAAATGATGCCGATCCTGGCCGTGTCATTCTTGTTTGATTGCCTGCAGTGTGTTCTGTCAGGTATCTAACTGAAACAAACCAAAATTTGGTAGATACAGTGAACCTATATCCTGATGTTTTGCGCTGATCCGTGTTCTCATCTCTGCGGATATTATGAACTGCATTTGTTGCTTTTACAGCACATTACCTAGCTGATGTTTCTTGTTATTTTCTAAGGCATTGCTAGGGGTTGTGGGTGGCAAAAGATTGGTGCTTGTGTAAATCTTGGTGCATACTACATGATTGGAATTCCAGCCGCCTTCTGTTTGGCCTTTCTTGACCATCTAGGTGTAATGGTAATTTACTACCTGAACCACCCTTAGCATAAGTTCTAGTTCAACTTTTATTACTCTGTCGAGTTGAAGAAACCTCTATAACAATGGTTTGAATGTCTAGGGACTTTTGCTGGGAATGATCTGCGCACTCGTCGTTCAGATGCTATTGCTTCTCGCAATTACTTTGTGCAGCAACTGGGAGAAAGAAGTATGCAAACCAACCAAAACTTCTTGCGTGCGAAGTACTGTTTCCTTGTCTTCTCCATTTTGTTAATGCGGCAGCCTCTCTGTTTTGTTTCTTCTGTAGGCTTTGAAGACAAAGGACAGAATTTTCAGTTCTTCCCTACCAGACATGATGACATGATATGCTCAAGAGACGCAATTTTGTTGGACGAGATGGCCAAAAAGATAGCATTCCGAAGGACTAAATACAGAGGGCTTGCTACTGGTCTCAGAAAAAAAAAGAGAGTGTGCCCTTGGGTAAATGTGTGAACTCAGAGAGCCAAAATGTTCTCCCCATTTGTATTAACTCATCTTGATTTTTGGCTTGGAGTTTTGTGTGCGGAATTCAATTAGATTCAAATTTGAGTATATAAATTCCCACCTATTCCTGATCCTTGATCTACGCTAGTCCGATCACTAGATGCATCTCGAGTTCATTTGGATTAAAATGCTGGCCCTGCATTACCGCGCCAGCTTGATTGTATAAAGATTTGAAAGCAATCTTGTTGCTTGGATTGCCTGAGCCGCTCATGCTCAGAATGCAGCTAAGGATTCAATAACATGTGCTCCCATATGAATGCAAGTAGTTTAAACTTGAAATGGAGTAGTGGAGAATATATTCAACCATTTTGGAATTTTACTATTTTTAGAGTAGTGGAGAATATATTCAACCATTCTGGAATTAATTTACTACTTATAAAGTACCTCCTAATATGCTTAAGTGCTGCTTTTAACAGTCATAACAAGTGGAGTAAGCATCTTTGAAATTGCGCACATTAAATTCTGTTCAGAAATCATGATGAATACTGTATATACCATTAATTGAAGGCGTAGGCATGTACTAAGTTTGAACCCACAAGATACGATTTTGTACTTTTGGTGTACTCAAAACATGCCTAAGTGATCACATTGTCATTTGAAGTGTACATGACAATCATAACACATAGTCTAGTTTGAAGCTAGATAATAATACAAATTCTACTAAGACATCTGAAATGCCTGTGGATGTGTAGTATACATGTTCGTCTATATGCTGAGAAAATTTGATAGGAAGAGGATGGCATTTAAAATGATCTAAAATTTCTAGATCTTGAACGAAAGTCAAATATTCATGGTTCCCTTGTTGATCCCACGTGAGCTAGAATCTGTCCTGCTACTAGTTTTGTCTGTGTCGAGAGCTTAAGTTTCAGATTTGCACTACCTTGTTGTAATCTTTGTTTTGAGGTATATAAAAAAATATAAAGAGAGGAAAAACCAGAAGGTGCTAAAAAAGAAAAAGCCACACCGAGAAATAAATAGAAATAAAGAAAAAGAAAAGAAAGGCAAAGAAAATTGAGAAGGGCTTGCACCTTTAAGTTCCTGTGCAGAGTTGTATCTATTGTTAGCTTGAACTAGGTTCGAGATAAGTTTAGGTTTGTACTATTTTTAAGTCTCGAATTATTGCTAATCCTTGCTACATATATTTTGGCTTCCCAAGCTCCACATATTTTCTTCTGATGGCAAACAAGGAGTCACATGACTGATGGCAAACCGAGGAGCCATGACTAATTACTTCATGTGAAGGTAACGTGAACGTGTCTTAGCAATGTGAAACATGCTAGATGCTACCCTATATATATATATATACCAGTCTGGAAAAAATACGGGCGAGGGCGGATGAACGAGCGACTTCGAAAAATTTCGGAAATCAAATTTCGAGTTACTATTCACAGCACTATTCAAATTCGGCGAACACTATTCAAATTCGCGGCACTATTTAAATTCAGCTCACTATTCAAATTCGGGAATATGAATAGTGCCCGAGCACTCACCTGGGAGTGGGTGGAGCACCTAAACGTGGCGGCACTATTCAGCCACTATTCACTCACTATTGCGCACTATTGAGCTACTATTCGGGGTCGCTTTCAAGGGATACGAGCACGCGCGGGTGCGTGATTAGGTATATTCCTTGATTAAGTGTATTCTCAGGATCTTTGCGGGTTGGCGAGACCGAAGATTCAGCCGGTCGTGCTGCTATGCTTGTGACAGTCCTACTCGGTACTCACCGCATGCCTCGCTGGCTCGCTTCAGAACCAGGCCAGCCCGGCCTGCACCCTCACCGTCCCCAGCCACGCTCACACAGGACTCAGGCTCTACCGTCTCCCCAGGCAGTTCCACCCGAAGGGAACACTTCTCTGCGCACACAGGGTTCTCCTCAAACGCCGCTACCAGGGCTAACACGAGAACGACACACGCAGAGGTTTCTCCTCTAGGGTCCCTAGCGTAGAGACATCGCCCCATACGAACGAGCCTAAAGGAAGGCAGGGATGCTACCAGGACAGCTTAATCCATTTCCACGGGACAAGCTTACATGCGGCTTTCCCTTTCGGGAAACCCCAAGCACTTAGCACCAACCTTGGTTACCTTACAAACCGAGGGACGAGCTCCAACGGCCTCCCTTTATTCTAGTAGTGGTAGTACAGAGGTGGAGTGATATAGCGGTGGTGGGTGATTCTAAATATGGTGGCTAATTCTTTTTCCCTCAGAGATCTTCCGAGGTAGTGGATGTCTTCATGGAGTATGAGTGGAGTGTGGGTGGAGGTCTTCGGTGGTTCTTGGTGGTGCTCTGGTTATCTGCGTCTCTGGTGCTTCGTGGTCTGGTTGATGCCTTCAATGCTTCACCCGGTACCTCCTTTTATAGTCGCGGCAGAGGCTTCTGGAGTTGCTTCGTGCTTAAGGCTTCTGGTGCCTTCAACTATTCTCCTCTTCTGTTGCCTGGACACTTGGACGGCTCTCCTCTCCTCAATGATTGTCCTGGATACAGTAGAGTCGTTGTTTATTCCTTTTGCCTTGTCCTCTATCGCGTACTGTCTTCTCGTGATATTCTGGATGCTGCTTGGTATGGTCTTCCACGCCCGAATGATTGATGTCGCAGACTTCAATCAGAACATCATGCCATGTAGTATTATTCTGCCCGGCCGAATTGTTGTTAACACCTTAACAACACTGGAGACTTATTCCCTTGTGTGATAAAATATTCTTTTATGCGAACTGTATTTCTATTCTTCTTCTTCAATATCCGGTTCCTCTGGTTGCCACTTTTCTTGGTTTTTATTCTTGGCTATCTCCACGGAAATCCATCATATCATCATCAGATATGGGTACTTCCATTTTCAACTCATAGTCTTTTTGCATATTTTTGAATTTCTCATCTATTTCCAGCCTTATTTCTTTCATTATTTCTTCTTTTAAATTATTCTTCCATTGAGGAAATATTGATTCAAGTTTTTCTTTTAACTTATTATCAATATATTCCTCATTTGATGAGTCTGCTTCTTTCTTCAGAATTTCTTTATATGTTGGAACCTTAGATGAACCTTCTTCTTTTATATTTATTCCAGATGGGCTTGGCTTAAGCTCCCTTATTTTTTATATTTTTGAATATATTCCTTAGCAGCAGGTTCTAAGAAGTAGTTTACTCCTAATATATTTCTAGCATATGTAAGAGCTTGATCAATGTCAGTATATTTCTTCCATAATATTGCTCCATCTTTATCTTTTTCTATTTTTTGTGCTATTACTTGCTCAAATGATACATAAATTCCAGGATTCTTTCCTTTATATATCACATATATAGCCTTTTTCTCTATATTTTCGGGTGACTCCTTTGGTTGTATTAGCCCGTTAATTGTATGGAAATATTCAGCTAGGCTATTTAAAATAGCTAGCATATATCCCTTATCTTCTCGTTTATTGTTGTACTGGTACCAAAAATTGTCTAAAATGCATTCTTGTACTTCGTCTAGCACAATATGATCCCTTGGTTTAAATTTATATGTGTTTGGAGGAAATATTCTTAGCTTATTCTTTGCTCCAAAACAGAAACAGTCAAACCCTGCTGGACTCACTCCCTTCTTCATTCCTGCAAAATAGATGAACGAGAAAATATATCAGGAAGGGTATTATCCTTTCCCTTTATATGCTCAAATATTACTTTGTATCCATTCCCTGTAATTATATCTTCAAATAAAACCCATCTTCTAGTTGAACTTTTCTTACTATTAATTTTATTGTAGTATCTACATATAGCTTTGCAATCTGTTCGTACCGTGAACTCTTTAAATCCTAGATATAATATGAAAGCATTTAGCGCATTAATAACAGCTAAAATTTCTCTATCTGTATTATTTATTGCCTTTAGTTTATATTTCCCTGAAGCATACCTACATATTTTTTCTTCTGTTTTTGGGGAGTATTTATGAGGCTTTTGCTTTAATATAGCACCCCATCCTATTTCAGATGCGTTTGTTTCTATAATAAAATAATAGTCATCTAGAGGTAAATCTAGAGGTTTTAATTCTTTCACCTTTTCTTTTATGATTCTTACTAGCTTTATATCTTCGGAATTAAAATGTTTTTGCCCATTTTTTCTTAATTTTGCATATAATGGCCCAGCTAATTTTGCTAAGTTTTCTATGTAATTTCTAGCATAATTTACTATTCCTAAAAATTGCTGCAAGGTTTTCTTATCATTCATGACATCAGGAAATTGCAAAATTTTCTTTTGCGATATGATCTTGTAAATAAATTTTTCCCTATCCTATTTCATGGCCTAAGAAATTTATCTTTTCTTTGCATATTTCCATCTTCTTTTTAGAAAGTATTAACCCATGCTGCTCCACCTTTCTAAAGAACGTTTCCAGATGAGCTATATGTTCTTTATAAGATTTTGAAAAAACTAATAAATCATCTATATAAACTAATATGAAATCTTGATTTTCATTAAAGATATTCTGCATTTTTCTTTGAAACAAAGAGGGGCATTTTTTAGACCTAATGGCATTACCAACCATTCAAAATGACCTTGAGGACATGTGAAGGCAGTCCAGCCTATTGATTCTTCTGCCATTTTTACTTGCCAAAATCCAGCTTTTAAATCAAATTTTGAGAAATATTTGCTTCCTTGTATTCTATTTATCCATTCTTGCTTATTTGGGATATTATATCCGTCATCTATTGTATTATCATTTAATCTTTTATAATTAATAACCATTCTTGACTTTCCTCTGGCTATTTCAGCATGATTTCTAACTATAAAGGCTGCTGACCTATGGGGACTTCTGCTTTCTCTTATTGCTCCTAACTTTAGTAATTCTTCAATGTGCATCTTAAACTCCTCTATATCCTTAGGTGTCGCTTCTATCGGACTAGTCTTAATTATATAATCAGGGTTTATTATATTAAGCTTGCAAACTATACCATTCTTATCCCAATATTTCATTGGTATTTCTCCTATTATTTGAATTTCTTCTAACCTTTGTACTATCTTATCTATGTCTTTCTTAGATTTTATATCTCTATACCAGTTTGGTGATAGCGATTGCAAACTAATACACTCTATGCATGTATTTGCTATATGGTATTCTTCTATACTTTCACCTAATTCTTCATCTATATTATCAACATACTTATTATCATCATATTCTTGAGTTTCTATTTTAGCTTTTCCTTCATTAGAGCTTATAGTTTTTCGTACTTCTGTTATATATGGAATATTATCTTGGTATGGGATGAATGTAATCCCTTGCTCATGTATAATTGTTGTTTGTAAGGAATACTGCAAAAACCTTAATCCTAATATCATATCATCATTTATCATGGATAAGTCTCTTATTGTGATCTCATCCATTATATATTTTGTATTATTTATTTGTATCTCAATATTATAAGCTAACTGGTTATGAAGCTTTTTTATTCCTGACATATCAGTAGATATTTCTGCTTTATCTTGATCTATTGTATGTACTATCTCTGGGCATCTTGCAAAATATTTATCATGTATAATATTTTTTGTACAACCAGTATCTACTAATGCTAATATTTTATAAGTGATGGTAGGTGTTAATTTTACCTTTACAGGTATTCTTATTCCTACAATTTCTTTAAATGGTAATCTAACTATGTATTTGCTGCCAAAATTAATTATAGCATCTTTTAATTGTATAGCCTTATCATTATTTTTATCAACTATGGCTTGATCTTTAAACTCAGTGTTGCCACTAACATTTCCTTCAATCTTATTATTATTAAATTCTATTTTACTTCTTAGATCTTCCTACTCAGCTTCTAAGATATTTACTCTATTTTCTAAATTTCTAACTCTACTTGCTAGTATTTTATCTTCTGCTACTATTTCTATTTCTTGTCTCCATTTCTGATTAGCATTCCTTAAACATGAAGCACATGCTTGTTTTAAACATACACTACATGTAAATATATTATCTTGACTAGGATAATATATACAAAAAGCACATTTGATATTATAATCACCTCTTCCTTTTATCCAATCATGCTCACAATCTTCTTGATCCATTAATTTAGTTCTAGCTTCTTTCAAAACACTTGTTTCTTCATCTTTTATTTCTAGCGCATCCATAGCATTTTCTATATTATGTATTTCCTCTTCACCAAGAGAGTTTATAAAATCATTGTGACTCTGCACATTATTTTCTTCTTCTTCATAGCTTTCTAAAAGATACCTTTCATTAAGTTTCTTTTGAGCTTCTTTATCAATAGTGGAATCTTTCATGATATTACTTTGCGGAACTTCTTTTGCTTTATGGCTTTCAATGTCTACTGGTTTCACCTTAGCTTTTTGTTCTTTTATTAATTGAGAGTTGATTTTTCCGTCATAAAGATCTTTATCCTTTTTTAACTTATATAACATCCTAATAAAATAAACTTCTTTCTCTCTAATAGCAGGCCATTCACTCAACATAGAGGTATTATATTCATGAGGTATTTTATTTAACTTTTGTTCATAGTGATGAATCTTGCTAACTAAACTTTCCATTAAAAGCAAGAACACTTACTTATGGTTGTAACAACTAATTCAAATATCTTGACTAGATATAGGAAAACCCTCAAAACACAAATTTTAACAACCTCGGCTCTGATACCAGTCTGGAAATTACGGGCGAGAGGGCGAATGAAACGAGCGACTACGAAAAAATTCGGGTTTAAAATTTCAAGTTACTATTCACAGCACTATTCAAATTCGGCGAATACTATTCAAATTCGCGGTACTATTTAAATTTAGCTCACTATTCAAATTCGGGAATATGAATAGTGCCCGAGCACTCACCGGGGAGTGGGTGGAGCACCTAAACGTGGTGGCACTATTCACTCACTATTCACTCACTATTGCGCACTATTGAGCTACTATTCGGGGTCGCTTTCAGGGGATACGAGCACGCGCGGGTACGTGATTAGGTATATTCCTTAATTAAGTCTATTCTTAGGATCTTTGCGGGTTGGCGAGACCGAAGATTCAGCCGGTCGTGCTGTTATGCTTGTGACAGTCCTACTCGGTACTCACCGCATGCCTCGCTGGCTCACTTCAGAACTAGGCCAGCCCGGCCTGCACCCTCACCGTCCCCAGCCACGCTCACACAGGACTCAGGCTCTACCGTCTCCCCAGGCAGTTCCACCCGAAGGGAACACTTCTCTGCGCACACAGGGTTCTCCTCAAACGCCGCTACCAGGGCTAAAACGAGAACGAAACACGCAGAGGTTTCTCCTCTAGGGTCCCTAGCGTATAGACATCGCCCCATACAAACGAGCCTAAATTATTTGATCCATCATTTCTATTTTTAACCCTGCTAGCTCCTCAATCAAGTTTATCTCTTCATCACTCGATTCATCTTCTTCATTATATTCAATTTCATCTGTTTCTATTATTGAATATATAGATTCATCATCCATTATATCATCATCACATACCAGAATATTTTCATTAACACTATCTATAATTAACACCTTTTCTTGCTCTTCTTGCTTATTAGAATATCTCTTCTTATCTTTATTAGGACAAGTTTTACTTAAATGATCTGGAGAATTGCAAATAAAACATCTACATGTACTATCATAATTTTTTCTAGGATTATATCTTCTTATATTTCTCTTGTGAAGGAAAGGAGCTCTATTATCTGATCTTCTTAGGAAATATCTTTTCTTTGTCTTTACATTTCCCTTTTTATAATTTTTAGGGTATTTCTTATTTCTATATTTCTCTTCTCCATATGTCAATGGTATTTGAACTATTTTATTACAAAAGTTGTAATCTGATTGTTTCATTGACCTTTGAGCTTGTATGCTTGTGCATATTTTTCTTAGTTGCTTAAAAACAAATGTTATAGCCTGAGAAATATTATATTCCCTTCCATTAGATTCCTTTTTATATTCTTCAAATATCATAGATCCTAAAGGATCTGGTAATTTATTAAAATACCTTTCAACTATACTCTTATTATAGCCTTGCTTAGCAGTTGTGGCGTTATACAAATAATGCTGAGAGAACTCTTTTATTCCTTCCCAATTTGTTAAAGTCAATTTTTCTATTTTCTTCAATCTTTCATTTTGTAATGCAGTATAACCTAATTCTGGATCTTCATCTATAACAATGCTTGATATGATATTTGCAAAATTATAAGGGTTGCTACCAGCTCTTTTTAATTCTTCATAATAATGAGGATAAGTTTCTACCCATTGTTCCCATAGAACTTTAACTGATTCTCCTAAGAATGTTTCTAAATATGTAATCATATCTTCTACTCTACTTCCAATATTATGCTGATTTTGTATATATTTTTGGACTATTAAGCTTTTCCATATGCTTATAATATTTGGCCAATCAATAGGATCATGTGCTGCTAAATTTAATATTGCACCATCTCTTCTATAATTCTGAAATTGCACAGTCCTTTCAAATTCTCTCCTTTTTGATCCCGAATGCTTATATTGTCCAGGTATATAGGTATATGTAGGTTCTTCCTTTTCTGGTGGCCAATTACCTGGTTTTTTAGATGGTCTATCCGTTTCTCCTTCAATTTTTATATCTCTCTCTTGTTCTCGTCTTCTTTTAGATGGACTAGGATCTATATCCATGGCTTCTATAGTAGTATCTTTATTGTATAATTCTTCATTTCCTAAAGAAAGAATATGTGATTCTGAATTACTACTATGTATTTCAATTATATCTTCATCCTCTTCTTCATAACTTTCTAATAAAATTTTATTATTGATCTCCCATTGATCTTCTTCACTTATAACAACCTCCTCTTTTTCCTTTACCATTTCTTTATTATTCTCTAATTCTTTCTGAATCTTACTATTTTTATCACTTACATGTTGCGAAGTAGGTTCATGTTTTATTATCGGCATGTTAATCCTTTTATTATTTAGCTCTCTTTCTTTCTTAATTTTATTAAGTCTATATAATTCTCGTCTGAAATATAGCTTTTTTTCTCTAATAGCAGACCATTCACATATCATAGAGGTATTATATTCATCTTGAACTTTACTTAGTTTTTTCTCATAGTGTTTTATTTCAGTATCAATATCTAATTTTTCCATAAATTCACATACACTATGACTTCTAGCTTCTTCTATATTTGACTCAGAAGTTGAAACTTCTAAATCATCTAAACTTCTTTCTTTGTAATTAACAAACCTGATACTAGTTTTGCCTTTACTATTTTCATAGCTTACATAATCTTTAGGTTGTTTTAAAATCTTTGGTTCTATTAAAGCACTTATATTCCATTCTTCACCTGCTCTTTCTTCAGAACTAATTTTTAAAGGACTCATGAATTTTATTCCCTTAGACTGCATACTTTCTATTACATTGTTTACATTTACCTTGTATTTAGTTGCACTTCTATTAGTTAACCTTCCTACAAATTCTATACTTACTAATAAATTTGTACCTTTAAAGTCTTCATAGCCTTTGGTCTGAAAACCAATTGCCATTTTATCTATAAATTCTTTTATTGGCATTATTAAATCTGGAGCTATGTATGTTATTAACATATTTTCATTCATATCTCCTTCTAGGAAACCCAATGCTGCTTTATTCACTGAATCCCATCTTTTATCTAACAAGGTTATTAGAACTTTGGTTCATAATTTCTTCCTAGTCATTCCTTTAATTCCTATGATATACATTCCCTGATGAATATATTTGTAGCCTGAATATTTTAGCCTGTTCTCAAATTGTTTACTAACAATTCTTAGCTGAACTGGTTCTGTTAGAACACTTAATTCTACTTCTCTAGATATTCTGTATAGCCCATTTTTATTTTCAAACCAGCCCATTTGATATATTTGCTGAGGTCTTATCTTTCTTAGGGTATCTCTCTGATATCTTTCAAGATCCCTTGCAACATCTATCATTTCTTCTAAGTTTTCAATATCATCACATCCTCCTTTCAATCTATCCATAAAGCTTAAAGGCTTTATGTCTTTATTTATTAGTTGGAGTGACTTGTCTCTTCTAGAGAGACTTTCAGATATTTCCATTTTTCAGAGTTTAAAGATCTATTAAACTCGACTAATCCTGTTGATGATAGAACAATTTCCTTGTTATGCTCAAAATTAGTATTATCAAATTTCTTATATAGGTGAGTTATATCCTTTTTAATATAATCACTATTTTGGATGATTCTTCCTAGAGAATTTCTACTTTTTTCTGCTGCTTGCAAGATTAATTCTAGCTTATTATTCAAGGCTAAAATATTCTCTTCTAAATGCTTATGCTCTTTCTGTAGTTTTTCAAATTTTAATTCTAAATCGTCTTGCCTTTTACCCCAAGATATATAGAAGTTAATACTGGAAAGACAGTTAATACTAAAGAAAATATAAATATAAGGTGCAGAATAAATAGCTACTTGGCATACTTCACACGGTCAGATCAATTTATTAGTTGACTTATGTATATGTATGTATGTATGTGTATATATATATATATATATATATATATATATATATATATATATATATATATATCCATGTAATCCTCTGTAACAGCCAGAACATTCAAATCTAAAAATCACTCGAAATCAAAAACTTCAAAACCTATTTTAAAATCTAATTTCAAAACATTGCAAAACTACTCTTGAGCTCAATTCTTTTTTTTTCCATCTAAACTCTATCCCTAGCTTAATCTCCCCTTCCATTAGTGCAGCCGGTTAACTTACTTCTATCTCTATTCTTCCTAAGCCAACAATCTGATTAATCAATCATTTCCCTCTAATCCCTCTCACTCATACTTCCTGCCTGTGCATGCACAATACAGGGACTAGCTTCACTCGCAAGCAGCTCATGCCAAGCTGGAGACACAAGCCTCTTGCCATGCACACCATCTCCCTCTCCTCACACGCATACTGCCTATTACGTAACCCGTACAACTCTCTCGCGTGCGACACGAGCCGAGCAAAAGCTAGAGCTTCGAGTGCCAGAACCCCCCTCGCTGTGCTCATCCTCGCTCTGCTCAATCGACAGCCCGACCTCACGACACGACCGCTTGCTGCCACCGCGCACAGCGCGCGCTCACCCTTGCTCGCTCCGCTCGCTAAAAACCTGCCAAGCTCGCGCACGCCTTGCCGCCCAGCACCGCGTCGTGCCGCCCCTTGCCGCGTCCCCACCTCAACCACACCACTGCCACCTCGTCGCGTGCGCCGCCAACGCCGCGTCGCCTCAGCGCCACCGTCGCAGCAAGCCGACGCTTGCAAGCTACCACCCGGCCACAGAGTCGCCATTCATGGCGAGCAGGTGAGCTGCTAGCACAGCTCCGCCCTATAAAAGTCACCCCGAGCTGCTCTCTGACACCATCCCGAGCTCGTCGAGCCGTGCCTCCCACCTTCTCCCTCCCTAAATTGAGCTATTTGCTCCTCAACACAAGAACGAGCTCTCTCTCCAAGTCGCCCTTGCTCGAGGTGAGCCTATGCCGAGCTTTCCCCTCCACTCCTCTCTTTCCCCGTGCTCTTGGATTGGAAAACGGTGGCCGGAATCACCACGTGGCGTAATTCCAGTGAGCTTCCGCCGCCTCCCTTGACGGACGAGCCTGAGGCTCCTCCGTGTCTTTCTCTCTCTCTGTTATTTCCTTTCTCGGGCCAAAACACTAATCAATCCTAGGCCAGCTACTGTCGTAGCCCACCAGGCCACTCACGCACAAACAGAAACACGTGAAGCCTCCGTTCGTTTAACCCCTAAGCCTCTGTCCAGTTATGTTAAACTATTTTCGTAATTAGTAGCTAATCTTTACACGGTCATATCTCACACATCAAAACTCCGATTCACTTGATTTTTTTTCTAAATTCCTCTAAAATTATATTCTAAATTCCTCTATTTATTTTGTATTTGTGCTTGTTTGTGTTTATTTATCTTTTGCGCCATCATCACCGTAGCTGATGGTGTGACCGAGGAGGAGAACCAGTTTGGAGGCCAATATCGTGAGCCGGAGTACAAAGGCCCAAATTGCGAGCCAGAGCCAGAAGACCCGTACCACGAGCAGAAGCTTTCGGAAGGCTTTGAAGACAGCAAGTCTAATCTCACCCTTTGATGCATATTTATTCCAATTTTTCAGACACAACCTATTGACCATTTTTATAAATTGTGTATATTATTTTATTGCTTAGATAAAATCTGGTTGGATAGTCATCCCTTGATTGCTATGGTTGTTCCTTGATGACATAGGATTATCTCTAAATATGATATCCTTTGTTTCGATGATAATTGTTGCTAGAATGTTTAGTATCTTGTTAATCACTTTAGTACGATTCAATCATGACTCATTGGGTTTTATCAATGAATAAATGTCTTGAATGTTTTAAGGAAAATAAATGGGTTTCAGGGAAGGGATAAAAGAAAGTGTTTAGATGAGGCAGATGGGTGTTTCTTGTATGAAATACCAGTTGGGCTCGTACCTTAGTGGTTGAGCAAGTTGGGAGGTATCCATCTTATCATGTTTAAGGGCCGAGTTGATGTGTCATCTTGCCTAACCCAAATTACCGTGCAACCACTCGACCTTTGTATGAGGCAAAGGTTTAGCATAAATCCCACTAGCAAGTCTATTAATCATTGATGTGCTAGTTGAGCAATGGGAGAGCATGGAGAAGGAGTAAGCATGTATAGGCTTAGGTCCCGGTTAAGGCCTCGTTGGTAGGTCCTTAACCCCATGGTTACTTCCATGATGGTTAATCAGGTCTTAGCTAAGGTGGGTAATGGCTTTGTTAGGTCCGCGCCAACACTAAGGTGTTTGTGTCGCGGTACCCTACTTGTGGGTAAAGTGTACACCTCTGCAGAGTTAAAATCTATTCGGATAGCCATGTCCACGGTATTGGATGAGTTACGGTTTGGGCACATAACTAGCTTTTGGGAGATGAATGGGTTTCTTGGCATGATTATGAATTTCAGAAAGTGTCTGGCAGTTGTGCCGTGTGCTACCGCGGACGGGGAGTCCAGTAATATTAAAACTTGGATCCTTGTGTAGGATCAACCTCACTCAATTAATTCGCTTTATTAAATAATGCCTTGTGAAAAGTCCTTTTAAAAATGAAACCAATGCATGTGGTAAAATCTAGCTTTATCGCAATGAACCCCTGCCTGATCCTTGTTATACCTTATGCATATT
Organism: Setaria italica; assembly: GCF_000263155.2. Taxonomy (NCBI): domain Eukaryota; kingdom Viridiplantae; phylum Streptophyta; class Magnoliopsida; order Poales; family Poaceae; genus Setaria; species Setaria italica. The sequence goes on from NC_028456.1 coordinate 16,689,444, forward strand.
CTTGTTATCCCCCTCTGTGGGTGTGGTTGGACTTGTTGAGTACTCTTATACTTACCCTTGCTTTGTTGGATCAGAGGAAGATCCGGACGTCACTGCCGGTGAAGACTTCGAGTAGAAGGTCGTTTCTGCACCCGACGTGCCTGTGGTGTTGGGATTTAGCAGGATGCTTCCGCTGCTGTGTAGTGTCGGGTGCGATCTAGTGTTCGTTTGGACAATAGCCTGGGTCGTTAGTGTGTTTGTATTACTTCTTGTCTAAGCGTATCTTTCTCGCCTGCTCCCTTGGGAATTGTACAATTTCTGAACTACCTATTGAATAAATGTGTTACCAGCCTCCTAGGACTGATATTCGTATCACATTTAGTCCCTGTGCAAATGGGGATGCTTCAGGTGGTATCAGAGTCGTAGTTGGCTGTAGATCACGACCCTTAGATTTTGGACCATGTATTTTACTAAGAAAACTACCTTACAAAACTTCTTAACCTCTCTTATCTATTGCAAAAAGATTTACCTCACTTTCCTCTCTCTCAGGTGGCCAAAGAAGGTTGGACTACTGCCACTGCTTGGACGAGAAAGGCTTCCCCAAGCTTTTGGATGCATGTATGGATAGGCTTGGAATTTATGGTCACCCAGAGTATTCAAGCAGAGAATACGAAGAGTATGGCATACCAAGGTGTGAGGTGATAGTTCACATTGGGAGGAGTAGACTCCACCCTGACGTTGAACTATGGCAAGTGACCGCCACAGGATTTAGGCGACTGGATGCCTACCAAGTTGCTGCCCGCAAAGTTTTAAGGTACTTATGCCAGATCTATGAGAGGCACGTTGCTCGGGCCCCACTTAGGTTCTTTCCACCCCTAAGGAGGAACCGCCGATGTGGTTGTCCCAGATGAGGACCTTGGAAAGATGTGGACAACGCGAGGATGACCCTACAGTGGTATTCATGTCTGCATACCTACTCACCCTAGATGAGCTTTACGATAAGCAAGCCACCAAGTTGGGCTTTAGCAGGATGCTTCCGCTGCCGTGTAGTGCCGGGTGTTGTCTAGTGTTTGTTTGGACAATAGCCTGGGTCGTTAGTGTGTTTGTGTTGCTTCTCGTCTGGGCGCATCTTTCTCACCCGCTCCCTCGGGAGTTGTACAGTTTCTAAACTATCTATTGAATAAATATGTTACCAGCCTCCTGGGACTAGTATTTGTATCACATTTAGTCCCTGTGCAAATGGAGGCGCTTCACCCTCTTTGAAATTAACAGAGAAGGAGGTGCTAGTTGTGTTCCATCACAAATTCTCTCGTGTTCATGTTGAGTTCTTAGATTTTCCCATACTCACTCATGTGAGTTCGATCCTTGGCAAAGCCACCACTGATTAGTTATGGTTCTAACTTGCAATCGTGGTACCACTCCCTCACAGTGAGAACCAGCCACCGGTTGTGCCATCCACTATTTTCTTTGGTAAGAACCTTGTAAGAGCTTGGTTAGACGTATGAAAATGTGCATGTCCACTGTCCATAGTAGTTGATAGGGATAGTCCTCTGTATTTTGCCTTGTTTTCTTGCGAACAGTAACATGGACCGAAGACACTTAGCGTGTTCTACACATAGTGATATAAAAGGTTACATGGACCAGATCCTAAGGGAGTGAACGAAGCAATTCAGAAGGCAGCCAATGAAGCTTTTGCCAAGCAAAGTATAGATCACTCTATTGCTACTACATCTACTCCTACAGGTCATTCTCTCTTTCATCCCTTCCAACTTATGATGGTGTAGGTGTTGATGAGTATGTTGATTGGCAAATTAAGATTGATAATATATTTGCGCAATGTAATATGTGTCAACAGAGGAAAATTAAGAATGCCACTACAATTTTAAGAAATTATGCTTCAACTTGACGAGAGAACTTAAGTGATTCGTATAAACCTCGAACATGGACGGATATGAAAAATTTGAGAAAATTTTTTGTTGATCCATCTCAAGTATCTAATTTCCAAGATGAAGTGCATCAATAAGAAGAGTAGTCGCTTGTTGTATCTCCCACTATGCCTAACCTTTAGCACAATAATGCACAGCTGAAAGTGGATTAAGCGAAAAAAATGAGGTGCTTTCTTTCTCATGTAAAATTTTAGAACCATCCACTCACAATGCACCTATGTTTACTACTGTACATATAACAAACGTAAAAAACTTTTTACTACACTCACGGAAGGTGAGAATTATTTTAGCGAGTTAAATCTGTTCACCAATCATGTTATTGTAGAGCAACTATTAGTGAAAAAATTCAGCGATTTACCTTTATCACAAGATGGTTTGCTTGTCGTTACTTATGATAAAGAAGAGTTGTGTGATAATAATTCAGTTATTCCAATTTCACAACTAGTTCATGCTCATGATATACTTTCTTTGGAGCCATATACTTGTACCAACAGTTATGTGTTTTTTCCTATTACTAGTGCACATGATGAACTCAAATTGTTATCTTCTTTAAATACTTTAGGTTATATTGAATTTGATATTATGTGTAATCTAAGTTGTTTGGAGGAGAGATTTTTTGCACATTTTGAATTGTGATATTTGAATAAAATACATATCATTTCATTGGCAAATATAATTCTAAAGGAGAATATATATGGTTCATTCAGTTTATTTATGTTCAAATTTGAAATATTCCTTGGTTGTGCAACAATGTGATCATGTAGAGGGCTGCAATAACACTAGTCAAGTTCCTCCAGTTTTGTTTTAAAGAACCAGATTAAGTTACAAGAAGGGAAGCATTGTTGGTTGTTACCTACTACATCTTCTACAACTACAGTCAAACTAAGGACTGTTTGCTTTCAAGAAGGGGAAAATGATGAGGACATGATAAGGAACTATGAAGAAGACCTAGAAGTGCTTAAAGAGAGGCATTGAGGGCTCGAGGCAGAGAAGGCCAGCAAAGGTTGCCCAAGTCAAGTTGGAGGCCCAACACATATCAAGTTCAAGTCAACCTCGGAATCTGGGAGCAGCCTGCACTAAATTCGCCACCCAGATCCCATATGGGCTCGATTTTCAACATTCTACATATCCATGGAAACTGAGAAGACACACTTTCCAATAGAACTAGTATGATGAAAATTCCTTTAGGGTCAACAAGAATCATCAAAACAAGTGAACATACAGAATCTGCTAGGGTGTTGCGTCACGTTTTATCGGGACTTAGGCTCTGTAGTTTTCTTGGGACCCATGCCCAAGTTGAGAACCCGCACCTGAAGGAGAACACCCCAAGGGTGCCCTAGATCATCCTCCATTTTGGCCACCACCCCTTTGCTATATAAACGCAGTAGCCGCTGCCCTAGATGCTCGGGTTTTACTCAAATTCAATATGTCTTTGAACAATCGCCATTCATCGGTTTGTGAGACCCCAACTTCATGTGCTTAATCCAAAGTTTTTGCAAATTGAGTTGCATGCTTCCTTGATCTTTCTTATGTTCTTGATTTGTATGCAGGAGGTAGCCTTCATGACAAGGTCAACTGGGTAGCGCATAGTTGATAACCAGAGGAGAAGTGGTGCTTCAATTGCGGGGTTTAGGTTTTACTAATCAGAAGCCGGATGGATTCGGTTACTACTCAACTAAATCAAGAGTTACCTTCACTTGACAAAAGATTGGGCACCCTAATTCTCATCACTAAGCAAAGAGCTACAACTAATCCGTACGCTCATGGATCATGGTTGGTTTCCATAGGTGGCATCAACAGATGGATAGAAGAGTATAAGGAGAAGGGATTCTAACTTGGAACATGTGCATGCATGAGAGATGGGAGGGGGGAGGGGTCGGCCGGCCTAATAGGTTTGGCCGAACATGGCTTGGCTCCAAACGGTCTCCTATTATACATGCTCAGCGTGCAAGGCATGGTCATGTCAAGGAAAGCAAAGAAGAGAGCGGAATTTTGTACATAGCATGCACATTTTATTTCTTACTCTAAGAAAGGAAACTATTCGATCTCCAACAATTTGATGATGCCTAAGTCTTGATCTAGTTTGGGTATCTTAGGTTCAGGAAAGATTTTCAACTGCTGGCCATTTACCTTAAAGAGATTTCTACTTTCATCCTGAAGGGTGAAGGGCCCATGGGAGTATGAGTTTATAACTTTATAAGGGTTGTCCCACTTGCTTCTATGTTTAACCCTACCAAAAATCTAAATGCAAGAGTTAAATACATGTACGTTGTCTGCTGGGGTGAACTCCTTGATCTGGATGCACTTGTCATGCCACCGCTATGTTCTCTCCTTATAGATCTTGGAGCTGTGATAAGCCTTTTATCTACATTCATCTAGTTCAGCTAGTTGGATTTCCCTTTTAAACCCTGTCGCTGGGAGTATGAGAAATTCATAGGCCTTTTATGATCATCTAATGAGCCTTGAATTCCATTTCTATTAGTAAGTGACATGTCTTTCGGTAAACCGATTGATATGATGTCATCCTGATTGGAGTCTTGTGCTGTACAACAGGCCCAAAAAGCATCATGATGAGAACTAGGATGCTTGATCTTCCGTCTAGTGAGGACAACACCTGATTTTGTGGAGAAACAACACTGATGATCCAGCTTCCGATCAGCAAGATCTGAACCCTGCAATTGCAACACCACTTCTCCTCTAGTCATCATTGTGTGTAGCTCGATTGACCTCGTCATGAAGGCTAATACCTACTTGCGAATCAAAGAACACAAGCAAGAACAAGGTAGATGCAATCTGAATATTGCTAATAATATGAAGCACACGATTTGGGGTTTCACAAACCGATAAATGGAAAAATTATTCAAATACAGATCAATCTAAGCAAAACCCCAGTGTCTAGTGCGGCAGCTACTGAGTTTACATAGCCAAGAGGTGGTGGCCAAGAGGGAGGACGACCTAAGGCACCCTTGGGATGTTCTCATCCTAATGGGGGTGCACAACAACTTGGACCTAGGTCCCAAGAAAACTTACAAGGCCCGTGGCCCGTTAAAAGGTGATGCAGCACCCTGGCAGATTCAGTACGTCCACTTATTTTGACGATTCCTGTTGACATAGGAGGAATTTTGACTTTTTACTAGTTCCATTGGAAAGTGTGTCTTCTATCTTCATGCATGCATAGAACGTCGAAAATTGACTCCGTATGTGATCTAGGCGTCAATTCTAAGGTGGACTACTCCTAGACCTCGAGGTGGACTCGAACTTGATATAGTTTGGGCCTCCAACTTTGCTTGGACGTCCCTTGCTGCTCCTCTCTGCCTCCATGCCTCTCTTCAAGTACTCGATGGTTCTCTCCATAGTTTCTAATTATAAAATATCTTTAGGTAGCAATCCACTCTTAAAATAACTAAAAAAATACATAGGAACGTGCTCACCTTATCTTTAGCATGAATGGTCATATCTAAGCATGTCATTTCCTCATCACATCGGGTAGCATTCCTTTGTAGACTTTACTCATTTTATTGATGGTCTTTTGCAGGATGTTCTTGCTATGCTTATTTGAAGTTACTGTCCAGCGGATCGAACACCAACTCCAAACTGTGTTCTCTCTGCAGCACATGGTGTGGATTTGGCATATCATCCCACACACACTGTCTACCCACATGCTGACCTCTTGTTCACTGCCTTCTTCAATATTTTATTCTCCATTGGCTTCGTCCCCATTGCCTTCCTTGCTAGAATCACATGAAATCTAGAATGCAAGTACTTCAACATCAATTGCATCGCTTTGGTGGGATGAGTATGCAATACAAGGTAGACCTACCATTTGGTGGCGTATTACAATTCTTTTAATACTAGTCAGAGTAACAAACTTTGGGAAGACATTACAAGCTTCAATGCTAAATCTCTACCTAATATTAAAGTACGGAAGAAATCCTTCTTTGTGTTCTGCCTTTTGATCGAGCCGCGCATGGCGCCACTCTATCCCTGACGCAGACTACACTTTTGAGAGCTGTGATCTCACATATAATCCATGCAGAGGCCAAGCATAAGCTGTTGCTGCAGCTTCTGCACAGTGCGGTATCGCCACCCCGGCTGCCTGCTGCCGATGCTGACCACCACCCGTCACCGGTGCCAGGCGTCCGCCTGACAGTACTGGCGCAGAGGTTTGCCTAGAGTGCTTGTTGGTATATGTGGCTCGGGGAAATGATAAGCAGGAACATAAAAGAAAGGCTACTAGTACTGTCATGTGTATGCTCAAGCTGGTAGGTAATTGCTAGATTAATTTGCATGCAGTGAAAGTTTTGAATTTAGGAGTGAATAGTCGACCAAATTGTAATCAAGGGTGAGCATTTATTTAGCCTTGCCGTTTCTTTTCTTTTTGTATGTTAAAATTTTGTGGACAATACGTTTGTAATAATATGCTAACTCATGAAAGTTAAAAATGGAGTTGCGTGCATACCGAATCTATGTACCAGAAGTTTCAATTATGTTTATACCAGATGTTGGATACATTATAAATAAAATAAGTTGGCAAGACGACCAAGACAACCTCAAGGCCTGTTATGTAATCTTGCTATGAACCTCCTTAATTTAATCGGAATTGCTAATTTGTATTTCAACTTAGTGATTATATGGTTAGAGGACGAGGAGCTGAGGATTTGCATGGAACCAAATACAAATTTCAGGGAGCACTCTAATACTAAAAATTCATGGATGATTGGATCAACATACTTTGTGATAATAAATTGACTGCAAGTTCAATTATGCACACCAAAGTTACATTTTTTTGGTACTACAAATATTTTAGGGAAATTGGGTAGAGAACTCAGGAATTATAAAAGGAGGGATCACAGCATCCAGGGCCTCCATATTCTTGTGATAATGTTTCGCAGGTTAGCACCTGGTATGAAATCCATGAATTTTTCTCCTTATGAGAGCTTATCTACTTCTTTCATTTACCTTGTGCGGAATTTCGGGAAGCAGAAGAAGAAAGAACTTAGGAAAGGTTGTTGGAATTGCAGCAATACTGAGCTCAATAGGTGATCCAAACTTACCTTTATGCAGGAGTTGTTCATCATGTGTTGTTTGAAATAATGAGCTCACAACTATATTTCACACAATTGCAACTCTAATTTTTTTGGCCATAACTGAAACATTGGGATACTTAGGCTGTTGTCTTTGCCTCTTGTCGGGAAGGATTGGCATTGCTTCCCTTATCTAATTGGTCAAATAATTGAGATTTCTTATATTTCTTCCATTAATGATTGAAAATGAGAAGGCGCAAGAGGTTAAAATGCTTGTGTACGGGCGCATATAGAGGTTAAAATTACTTGGTAATATAGATTGCGGGCGCGTATACGGCGCCTGCGTCTGCCCCGGGCACCATCTTGACCGGCGTTGTCACCATTGTTGGCACGTGGTGGGTCGGTGTTGGCGGCGGGAGGTGGTCGGCGCTGGTCGCCTACTGCCTCGGCTCCCATGTTAGCAGCAGGTTGTTGGCGCTGCTGGGCGTCGGCTTGCTCCTGTTGGCGCCGTATTGCACGGTCCCAGTTCTTGGCGTTGCGACCTTCTTCCTGAGAAGAGGTTTCGCCATCCATGGGTGGATTGTTGGCAGAGAGCATGAATGCTTCGCGATCTGGCGTGGTGGAGTTGCTCTTGATATTGTCTCCATAAGGGTTCAAAGTTAGGACGATGCGGGGGACCTGGAACTCGCCACAGTCCAGAAACTAGGTAGGTCCGGGTGGGCCTTTAGATTGGATCTGAAGAGACTGCACGAGTTTCACTAAAAACACAGCAACCGAGTTCTTCAGACCAAAGGGGGCGCGGGAAGGACCCTGCGCTGACCTTGTTGGGCGTAGTGCCGTCTCGGAGAGATTGATGCACTCAGCAATGTTGTTGATGTGATCTAGCCCCGCAATCAGGTCGGAGGGCGTGGGTGGGCGGGTTGCCGCGAGGATGTGTGGGACCCTCTTTGAGAGAGAGGAGAGAGAGAGAGAGAGAGAGATTGCCAACCTGCTGGGCAAGCGGCGCGATGATCCTCGGGTGGAGGTCTCGTTGCACTAGATCCAACAGACGTCGAGTTGGCGATGGACGTCGAGTCGACGAAAGAAGCGACGGAATCAGAATCCGCTGGCATGGTCCCGAAGCGAAGCTGGATCGGGTTGGCGAGGATGTCCTTCATGCTCTCGGGAAAGATGACGCTAGGGCGAGATGCCATCAAGCTCACTGGGGAGGATCTCACAATCTCCCCTACCTGGTGCGCCAACTGTTGAATTTAGTAGCCCGGCAGTCCATCAGGGGGTTACCCAAGTGGTTGATTTGTAGGCAGGGAGGATTGCGAGACCAAGAAATCGAAGGTAATCATGAGAACATGAGGATTTAGACAGGTTCGGGCCTCCGGAGAGTAATACCCTACATCCTGTGTTTTGTTGGATTGTATTGCTTTGCGCTGGTACGCGGAGAGTTGACGTAGGATACCCTCGGGAGGCATCCTTGGCCGCCTTATATAGGCTGACGACCTAGAGTTACAAGTCGATTTGAATCTAATATAGTCGGTTGTTACATGAAAAGCGATCTGAGTCAGATTATAACAAGGATCCCGCAATATCCAGGCTAATTTGAATCGTCCAGCCTCCTTAACTTGTACTCGAAGTATCTTCATATTCTTAGCCCACATGTTCTGGTCGGGCGGACCCACTTGTCAGGACCGACCAGTACCCTAGTCGGTGGCGACCCATGGGGTACTCATATCCCTTAATATTGTTAGTATGTATTAACATATTTGGGTTTTATAGCTGAACAAAAATGCATATAATTAAACATATGGTATTAGATTAAGCATTTTACAAGTTGTTGGACCAATCTGTACCCCTAACAAGTTGTTGTATGGTGGATGCAATTTACTCTTCTTTTTTTCACATGCACAAGTTAAGTCATCTTAAAATTACGTGTTAATACATTAGATCGCCTATTAGATGACACCGATGTACTCGCCTTAAGAAGTCCACGTTTACAAAAAAAAAAGTTCAGCCCGGCATCTCACCTGGTTGACCTAAAAAAAAGATCCGTTTGTGAATGCAATATTTTGTAATGTTTTTAGTGTGGAATAGTGTCAGAGTCAGAGTGTTTTAGAATCCATCAGCACTCGATTTTGCCACCGCGCTATTTGTGTTGCAATCAAACTCATCCCCGTTCGATAGATTCATCCCCGCCCCTGGCAAGGTTAGGGTTCAGATTAGGGTCCTAGAATCTGATAAAACTAGGAAAAGGTCACCCACGGTTGGCTTGATTTGCGGTAGCTCTTGGCAAAATCACATGCAGGGCCTCATCCCCTTCTCCCATTAGGCCCAAAATGATACCTAAACATGCTTCCCCGTCGGCCGGCCACTTGCAGAAAACTCTCAGCAAATGTTACAATTCCCCTCTCAATTTCCATACAAGACAAACGACCAGGCACCGAATACCTCAACCCTTCTCCATACATAATGGAATCCATGTCCTGCTATTGTCCCGTGTTCTAGGGCACCGCCATGCCACTCGGTTGGGGCAAGGCAAAGGGTCTTTAGATTTGGTTTTACACGGTTGGGATGTCCTGTATGTTAAAAGAATTCCCTGTCTGTGGGCACCTGCCTCAGTGGAGTGTACAATTTCTAGACTATACAGAAAGGCAGCTGGGTCGTTGCCGGCTTGGGCAGCGAGGGGCCAGCAATGGGCATATTATCAAGACGGAAACGGTTAGCATGCGACAGATCATGCGATAGATTGCGTGGAGCATGGGGGCGAAGCTATAGCAAAATAGAGGGGCTGTGCCACTTGCCACTAGTACAATGGTATATTATCCAAATTATAATGCAATCGATGAATTTTAATACCAAAAAAATTCAACATGACTGACAAGTAGCACTAAAGTATTAGCTAACCATATTGTTAATTTAGTGTAAGTGAAGAGTTGAAAACAAAAAAACGAATAAAACATGGTTGGTATTACATGAGTACATCATCCAACATATCATACGATACTGTACTACTAGCTTTTAGGCTCACTTTTATCGAACAGTTCCATCAATATATCTATGATGACCACATGGATTAATAGATATAAAAAATAAAGTGGTGACATAAATCCAACTACACCCTTGAAGTTGATTTTTTTTCTCTTATGTGCAATTTTATTATAATTTTCCAAATTTCCTCTTTTTTTTGCGAGGATCCAGAATTTCAATTTCAAATCAGTTGTCATGATCAAATGGATCGGAACTTTATCTTGCAAATTTTAGAGGCTTTTACTCGAAAAAATAAAAAGACAATTAGAAGTTTAGATTTTCATTCCTTTTGTAGTCCATGGATAAACTTGTGAAGTTAAATGCGGTTCGCAGCTGAGCAGCGACGGCAGTGATCCCGGGCTGCTTAGTACGATTGGTATTTATTAATCTTTATTGATAGTTTGATATTTGTTACTACTTAGGTGCTGCAAAAAATCTTCCTATAAAATTGAATAGATTTTCGATATGAAAAATTTTCAGGTTTGATCTACGTATTATGGGCTGGAGTCCCTTTTAGTACGATGACCGGAGGGAGTCTAAGAGCAACTTCAAGAGTCTACTAAGAAAATCTTGGCTAACACTATCTATTGGAGGCTCTATTGAAAATTTATTCTCCCAAAATCATATCATCCCACATCAATTCCCTAATAATAAACTCCTCAGTACTTCAAAACTAGCCACGTCAGCACGTGGACCCCTCTGTTTGGGCTCCAGCAGCTTCCCCCCTCTGATGAGAACTCCGAAGACTCCGGCTCCATCTCCTCCGATGACTCCGAATAATGGAGTTCATCGCAAGATCCTCGGGCTGAACCGCTCTACCTACCACGCCACGGACGTCAGCGTCGTCTTCGACACCACGACATGGCTGGTGTCCGCCGGCCCTCCTTTCCAATCGCCCAAGAAGTCCGCGACATTCTAGACGGCCGGTGGCACCATCTACACCCTCGACCTGAACAGCCGTGACGCCGGCAAATCCCAGGAGCGCTGCCTCTTTGAGAGGCTCGGCCCTGACCGCTACAGGAATTGGCGGTGGGAAGCTCTACCGCTGCCGCCGTTATTCAAGGGGGGCCGCTACCTCGAGCTCAAGTCCCACGCCGTGCACCCAGACAGCGCCACGGTGTTTCTGTCCTTCCGCATTGCTCGGACGTTCGAGCACCCAAGGTGCGCCACGGCCGCTGGGCCCTGCCGTTCGACGGCGAGATGTACCACATCCGCGAGCAGTTCGGGAGCGATTGGGGAAGGACCGGAGTCACGCGTATATGTGGGGCGACGGAGGTGTTTTTGGCGTCCACGTATTTTTACGGGAAGGATGGGGGAACTGTTGGAGGTAAGTTTTTTGGAAAAAAATTCAGTGCGTCCTCCCCGCACGCGGATCCCGTGGGCACCAGCCTCCTACTGATGACGCGTGTCCAGTAGGATGTCCGCTCGGCTCCGTTCCCAGCGCGTGGCTCGCACGTCTTCGGCTCGCAGTGGACGAGTCCACGACGACGTAGCGCTGGGCTCGCAAGTTGGTTTCAGTTTTGCACCGCCCGGCTCATCACCACGTAGTCAGCGCCGTAATCATAGGATAGCTTCGTGAGTTGGTTCCATCCACAGAGAAAGATCATAGAAACAGGTCACGCCGCCGTCGCCGACGACGACGATACACGTACTGCGGCCGGCTGTGCGAGTTGCCGCCGGTTGCCTGATGTCTTGTAGCCATGCAAGCCAAAGGGACTCCACCTTCGGAGATCATTCAGATGGTGAGGAGAATTTTTCCCCATCAAATCCTCTCGTAGACACCATGGAAACGACGAACTCTGCCCTAATCAATGGTGCTGTTGATGCAAGACAGGTATGTGCGGAAGCCATGTACCCTTATAACATTGTAGATCTATTTGTGCTAGCTAGATTTGTGGGCGGGAACATCTCAAACAACTGTTTTTACATACGTAGGGGAACATCACTGCTGTCATCGAGTCCGCGTCTACATCAGTTTCTGAGTTACCAGAATCTATGGCACAACAATCAGATACGGTATGAGATGTCAGTTTGACTACTATAAGCATTAAAAAATCATACTATCTATTCCTAGTTATTAAACAGCTTTAAATTTTCTCTCATCGTACAACAGGTATTAGATAAAAATGGACAGCCTTTGATTGCTCCTGAAGTTGGAATGGCTTTCGATTCAGAGGATAAAGCTTACGAGATGTATAATAACTATGCTGGTAAGGTCGGATTCAGTATTAGAAAGAGCCATACGAAGCGCCGAGTTGATAAAACTATATGCCAGAAGTATATAGTTTGCAGTAACGAAGGACACTGTGCTAATGCGTCGTCACAGAAGGATGTTACAAGGACGGGTTGTGATGCCCGTGTTCAGTTTAGTGTCAGCAGAGAGGGGATTTGGAAAGTGCAAAAGGTTGTACTTGATCACAATCATTATCTTGCTAGTCCTAATAAAAAGCACAAGCTGAAGTCCCAGCGTCGTGTTACAGATGCAGACAGGCAGCTGATTGGTCAGATAAGAGAAGCCGGGATGAAGCCAGCCCAGGTGTATGAGTTCATGAAAGAATTTTATGGAGGATCTGACAAAGTTCCATTTGCAAAGATGGATAGCAACAATGAGATCGGTCGCGAGCGGAAGAAGTACTTAGAGTGCAATGATGCGCAGTCATTGTTGGATTACTTGAAGAATAAGCAGAGAGATGATCCTGGATTTTTTTATGCTGCTCAAATAGACGAGGAAGATGGTCGGATAGCTAATTTCTTCTGGGCAGATGGTCAGTCTATTATGGACTATGCATGCTTTGGTGACGCCGTATCATTTGACACCACCTTTCAGACTAATAAGTTTGAAATGCCTTTTGCTCCACTCCTGGGAACGAACCATCATAAGCAAACAATAATTTTTGGGGCAGCATTGATATTTAATGAGAGTATTGAATCATTTGTTTGGCTCTTTGAGACCTTCCTAACAGCTATGTCTGGCAAACATCCCAAAACAATTTTCACTGATCAAGACGCGGCCATGGCAGGAGCAATTGCCTATGTATTCAGAAATACAAGTCATCGTCTTTGTTTGTGGCACATATGTCTTAATGCAGCTAAACATCTAGGACCCTTAATTAAAAAAATTTCTGAGACATTTTTACCTGAATTTAAGAGATGCGTGTATGAAGAGAGATCAGAGCCACTGTTCATTCAGATGTGGCAGAAATTGTTGAGTAAGTATAAACTAGAGAACAACCAATGGATGGCAAACCTATATGCTTTGAGGAAAAAGTGGGCTACTATATACCGTGACTCTTTTACAGCTGATATGAATTCAACTCAAAGAAGTGAAGGTATGAATAACGTGTTCAAGAAAAGATTTCGTAGAAAACTTGGACTTACTGAACTTCTTGTAGAATGCGAGAAGGTTTCAGCTAGCCTTCGTGAAAATGAGTTAGAAGCAGATTTTAACTCACGCCGAAAGAACCCAGTTACTTACAGTCCAGATTTACCTCTATTGAAATCTGCGGCTGAATCATATACAAAGAGGATGTATTTGGAGTTTGAGGAAGAATTTAAAGAACATTTTTCATTCTCTTGTAAATTGTTGCAAGCTGATGAGTCAATCCTCACATATATGGTTACACATATGCATGCTAATCATGGAGCAACGACTGTTTTCAACAGTGCGAATATGTCCGTTACATGTTCTTGCAGAAAGTATGAATCCATAGGTATGTGCACACATTTTGAATTATAATATAGTTTCTAATTTGAACCAATGGAAACTTATGTTTTTATTATGTAGGTATACTGTGCAAGCATGCCTTCAAAGTTTTCAGTGTGAATGATGTTTTTAAATTGCCGCCGCAATATATAATGGGAAGATGGACCAAATATGCAAAAAGAGGATTTTATATCGAGAAACCAGAAACCGAGGAAGAAAGTTTGAAAGCACGTGCTGCACGTATGTCACGAAAGGCTACATCCATTACATTGAAATGTTCAGTGTCAAAAGAACTTCTTGAGAATTTGGAGAAAGGCCTAGATAAGTTGGACTTAGAAGCAGATATTGCTATGAGCAAGTTGCAAGAAAAATTCGATGACGTTGTTGTAGTTTCTACTGAATGCGCTACAGACACATTAAAAGGTACAATATCATTTAGAGTTCCACATGTCATAAAGGGCCCAAAGAATAAGCGACTCCAAAGTGCAGTTGAAAAGAATACAACAAAGAAGAAAAAGAAAAGTACTAAGAAGAAAGGTATTCACCCTACCTTGCTGATTTTGTTCCCAGGAAAGGTCCAACTTGTATATTAATTATTTTTGTTCACAGGAGATGGTCCAATTAATGCCGCAGAGAATACATATGAAACTGTTGATCCAAACCAATTGATCGTAAATGACTTAGACTCATTATTCTAGTTTTATATTTTTTTACTAACAACAAATTGTAACAAACAATTTGTTATACATGACACAGGACCTTCATGGTGGCGGTAGCATTGGCGGTTATACTAGTACAATGCAATTTGCAAATGATTCAGCCATGGCTGCGCCACTCATCCATGGAGGAGATACTAATGCTACAGTGCCAAACTTCACAGACTGTGTGTATGGGCAATCTTCTACCATGTCTGCTCCTTTTATGCAAGGCGGATATACAGACCTTTTACATGGTGTTCATCAAGATGCCGCAATGTCCTTATCCGCTAGGAAGTTAAATTTTGATGAGAAGATGTAACTGTGTTGATAGACAACACGCCACTTTGCAGTATTTATTTGTTTCAAGTATGACACATTTGAGATGGATTTTGCTAGTTACATATGATATTTCCTATTTCAGCTGGTTATCAATTTGAAATTAATACATATCCTATTCACTACAGTCATAGAAACATTCACAAAATACTGTGATCATTTTCGGCAAAAATAACCTCGTATATACAAGTTTAAGAAAGGCCAAAATGTCATATGTACCTCCAAAAGGTTTGGCACCATCTGAAAAAATCATGGAGAATAATCCTGATCCTGAAGACTTGGTCGGAGAAGCAACACGTGAAAGCCAGGAGCAGAATATTTTATTTATTGTATTACGAGCCGGGCAGTGGAAAACTGAAACCAACTTGCCAGCCGAGCGCTACGTCGTCGTGGACTCGTCCGCTATGAGCCGAAGACGTGCGAGCCACGCGCTGGGAACGGAGCCGAGCGGACATCCTGCTGGACACGCGTCATCAGTAGGAGGCTGGTGCCCACGGGATCCGCGTGCGGGGAGGATGCACTGAATTTTTTTCCAGTTTTTTCCCCCTAAATAAGGTATTGGTGCAATTTTAAGGAACTTTTGGAGTTGACCAACAGAGTAATATTACCACACTAGAATTGCATAATCGGACTCGATCAAGTTTGACGAATTCTGTGCCGTATTCCATGCCGGGTATGTGTAAAAGGCTTTCGAGGTACATCAGGAGCAGCACGGCCTTGTGCGCCCCGGCGCCGGCGTCGTAGGCGAGGCCCGCGCTGTGGAGGAGCCACTCCGGGCGGCGTGGCGGGAGCCGCAGGACGCCGCCGGTGAAGGGATTTGCACACGGCGAAGGCCCCTAGCACGGCCTGCCGAGGAGGAACAAGCCGTTGCACGTCTTGCCGGCGCCCAGGAACACCCTGGGGCAGTCCTCGTACCGGGAGGTACTGGTGGGGACCGAGTCGCGACGATAGTGCGGTCGTGCTCGCGCGGGTCCACCGGGACGGACACGAACGTCGGGGCGCCGCGCGCCGCCGCCGCCGAGAAAGCGTGGAAGACCTCCGTGAAGGCGGGCGAGGAGAGCCGGTGGTTCCAGGCCGGGGAGACGCAGCGGCACGCGGCCACCGTCCTGGCCGGCAGCCGCAGGAACACGGCGTCGACGAGGCCGTCCGGCAGCGGGAGGACCGACGGCATCATGGCTGCCTTCGTCCTCTTGGCTTGCCTGGGCGCCATGGCGTTCTTCTTGCGGCGGCGCTTCGCCATCGTGGGCTTGGGCTGCGGCACGGACGGCCAAGGGAATGCAGCGATAGAGATCTGGATTGTTATATAAAGGGAAAGGGGTAGCTACGGCATTTAAAGAAATACATCTTCATTCAGTTGAAAGCACAGTTGGGATGCTTTGGTTTTGCGGTATCCTTCTGACTTCCTGTTGCAATCTTATTGTTCCAGAAACTTAGTACTAGTCAGCGTACCTGTACAGGATTTATGTGTTAGGTCTTTTTTATGGAAAAACCTATCTCCTTGTCAGTTCCATCGACAGTGCCACTCAGATGAGCCCCCTCCCAACGTGGCAAAAACTTGTTAACAACCCCCGTGGCCTATATTAGCTTACATAGTCTTGGGCCAAATCAACTTGGTAATGTGGGCTATTGGGTTTTGGTCCATGGCTGACGATAGGCAGTTGGGCTATTGGGCTATGTCGCGGCTCTTAATCCTACCGCACGGAACAACGCGAATTTTTTTATTTTTATATTTTTATTTTACGATTTTGCAAAAAATAAATAGTGGAACGAAAAATTTATAGAAATAGACCTATGCCAACGCTTGTATATCTTTTGCTTGCGTCCAATCGGCTATTGAATCAAACCAGCAGAGAGTGAAAGCACAGCGCACAGCTAGAGACCTTAGAGTGCTAGACCATTCTGTAGACTTGTACTAGGCTTGGACCTCAGGATCTACATGGAGATTTGGAGAATCCATGGTAGTGGGAATCGGAAGATAAAACAAATGCATATCGATCGTACGGAGCTGTTCAGCAGCTGCGGCGGTAGCTGTTCAAAGCCTGCCCTTTGCTACTTTGCAGGAAGCGGCCGCCTGTCGTACACTACTACTGTGCGCACTGCTCAGCCCGGGGTAGCCTGTCCGCCTGTGGGCTGTGGCTCCACCCCACACGCTCGTACGAAGAAGCTTTTGCCACCGCGCGCCTAGGGACCCGTGCTTGTTGGGTTTGCGCGCCTAGGGAGCTACTGCCGGCTCATTTGGCAGAAGCGTTCCTTACCGCCAAATCAGCTGGCGGAGCCGCGCCCCCACCGGATTCCTTGTGCAGCCCACTAGATGGGGTGGCGGCAAGCAAGCTACTGCCCGTTTCACCCGATGGTAGCTTCCGTCACCGTCGGTTGAGATGGGGGTAGTCCGTTACCACCGTTTCAAGCAGCAACGTAAGTCTATTTTTGCAAATTTTTCATTTGACTATTTATTTCTGCAAAATCGTAAAATAACAAATATAAAAATAAAAAATTCCGAACAACGCCAATATTATACGGCTTCCAGTAGCCCATCGGTTATATGGCTCCCATTGTTTAAGATTCATGTTCGATGCACCCCATCTCTCTCCCATTGTTTAAGATTCATGTTCGATGCACCCCATCTCTCTCAATTCTAGCTCCCTCCCCATGCCGCCGCCGCCACCGCCTGGCCCCTGCCGTTGTGGCTGCCGCGACGTTGGATGTATGTTTCATAAAATGTTGAATCAAGTATTTTGCGAATGTTGATCAGATTTTAAATAAATGTTGAATCTGATATAAAATGTTGAACCTTCTAATTTGAGTCTAATGGACTTTAAAGCACTTGAAAACTATATAGGAGGCCCCACGGAACAAAGTATCCTGCCGAGGAGATAGATGAGCATTGAGCCTCGAGACCGTCCATCAGGTAAGATCATACCAAAATGACCCAGCAATGATTACAAAGCAATTTGCAGATTAAATACCGCAGAGCATTTAACAATTCCAAGAAATTATAATGGGCGAAAGCCCGATCCAAGATGCCCCGCTGCAGTTACTTGCCCTGAAGAACATGCAAAAGCAGACCACAACTATTTCAATCTACTAGAATTACTTGATGTTTCGGACAGCCAAACTAACTTGCAAATTGCAATTAGCTATATTCTGCTGTCTGCAGGGAGTAACATTTTATCAGACTCGGAAGCAGAAGTGTCTACTCAATTTTTTACATACACTAACTAAGCAAAACGACATGAGTGACCACTGTTAGTAAGATTAGTATCCCAGACAACTAATTCTGTCCTATTGGCAATTTGGCATTAGGCTACAAATCTTGACTAGCAATACATACGGTACTGCTGCACATAACAGAATTGTTGGAGGAATAGTGATGCAGGCTGCAGTTCCCACTTTTCTTTCTGTTGGACAAAAGAATCAATCAACCATTGTCCATTGACCATAAAGAAAATCCCCCAAAGGACTCAGTCCCATTCATATGTATGTATTCACAAGCATCGCTGCATCATTCAACATACTATGAACTTGAATCTGCACTCTTAGCTTCTATGTTACCACCAGTTTCCTGAGCAACAGAATTATCTTCTCGGTTCACGTCAGCCATGGGGGTATCATTTTTATCATTACTGGAATCAGACAAGGTGGCAGCAGCATCTTCTGAGGATGAACCAATGCTTGATCTCTTTCTCGTATCCCTGACTCTCCTACCTTTGAGCTCAAGTCGCCTACGTTTCCGAGACTTCCGTTTGCCCCTAGGAAGGTCTTCCTGATGCAAATCAGCACTCCCCTCTGAATCCCTTTCAGGCCCATTCCTCGCGTTCTCTACTTCTAGTACGTCAGCCAACAAAGAGTTGTTTTCCCCTTTCCGCCGCTTATTTGAATTCATCTGAAACAAAAATTGGTCAAAACGATTCTTCAACATCAAAGTAAAGAAAGAACATCAATAAAATAAATATTCAGCTACCAAACCATACAAAAATGTTAGTATTGACAAGAATACTACAGCAAGATGCTATTTTTGGGACAAAATAGAACTTTAAAATAAGATAGTTTGGATTACTATTTGCTGGTATATCTGGAAACCCACACCTCTGGGCTTCAGTTATCTTCTTGGAACTTTAAAATAAGGCAAGTTTCAGGAAAAGGGCATGGAACTTGGAAGCTTACTAATGATGTCACTTAGCATGGAATCATGTCGTGGGAGAAGGCAGCTAATTTGGTTAATAATATGAGTGAAGTTTGAAAACTTGAGATGTATTCAGCAAATAGCAAGATATATGCCAAATGACACAACTCCACATGTTAGAACACAAAACCAAATCAACTCTCTAGTCTCTATGGTATGGAAGGAGGAAATCAGAAGTTTGCAATACAGGACAGTGCAACCAGATAAAATGGTAAGAAAAGATAAGGCCACAAGCTGACCTTTGAAGCCTGATCAACAAGGTAAGCCCACTCCCTCCTCTTCCTAAGACAATCATTGATGGCATGCAAATAGCTGGGATACGCACAATCTCCCCCACTAGGTTTCCTTGAATCCCTTAAATGCTGAAAAGTAAAAGATCAACATTAAGTATGGTAACAAAGAATATATAGACATGTGGCCATTTTTTTAAAAAAAAAAGAACATACCTGATGAATAGCATCACAGAGTTCCCTGTATGATATATTTTTGTCTTTACTAATAATATCATCAATCAATCCTGTGCATAGAATATATGGCACGCTTAAAAAACTTACATTGTACAAAAAAGAGATGAACTGAGCAGTTTGAGCTGCATACCAGGTAAATTGTGTGAAACACTGCTATCGATCAAATCATCCTTGGCTAAACCACTGTCAGTGCCAGTTGAACATATACCACGAATTTTCTGTTCTGATGCTACATTTTCAGCTGATCTGCATGAGTCCTTCGCGGAAGAAGCATGTTTTGAGCTAGCATCTCTATGTCTTTTTTCTATCCTCTTGGTGTCCTCACTATCTTTTACTGAATCCTCTCTGTTTCTCTTTTTTAAAACCTGCACTCCCAGGGAAGAATCACAACATTAGAAACCAAGAAATGATGAATTGACATGAAAAGAAACTCTTATGTCCTCCAGGTGCTAGTAACCTTACCGCTGCATGATCCCTTCCTCCATGTGCTGAAGAGCGCTTAGAAAAAACAGTAGCTCCAGTTGGATGAAGCATCTGCGTACCAGCTGCTTGATGGCAACGTGGCACCCTCGGTACTCTGGGGGAGCTGTTTAATTGTTGATGCAACAACAATGCAAGCTGCGGGGGAAAAAATTATGAAAAGGGTGATAAAAGCTAAACTAAGATTGGAGTTTGGACAAACTTCATACCTGTTCATCACTCAATGGAGCAGTCAAATCAGATGGTCGCAGCTCAGTTGATGCTGAGTTATTGGAGGTCTCTTGTGTGACATTAATAATGCGGTGGTGGATCTTGTCCTTTTTCTGGGAAGAACTAGAAGCTACTGGCTTGTTACGAGATTGCAGTGGTGGTACTTCTCCATGGAATGATCTTGCTGAGGTGCCTTCAGTGATGGCTATCTTCTGCGATTGCTCCTTTGATACTGGTAATCTAGGTTTGACTGTAGACACATGTATTCTACTAGCTTGAGATGATTTTGGTGCAGAAGGCAGTGAGCCTTTCAGTTGAACTTTCTCAGAGCACCTTCCCACCTCCTGGGAACTATCTTCAGAAAATTTTGCAGAATCATGTTTGCTGTCAGTTGGTGCAACAAATTCCTCTTTCTTTGAATGATCACTGTTCCCTGCTGATGATGGTTCTTTAGATGCACAAACTTTTGCAGAACCCAAAGTTGAGCTAGGATGCTCAACAACTGTGTGCTGTGTTTCAGATTTTGGATGTTCACGACATACTGAATCATATTTTAATTTGGATGAATCTCTTTGGACAATTGGGAAACCTGCAGTGTCCCCTAGACCTTGTTTATTGCTTTCATGGTCATCACTTACCAACTGGATACACTTAGCTGTCTCATTTTCCAGGGAACTAGGCTCAGCTTTCATGATCTGTGACTTTGACTGACCAATCTGTAAATCTGGTGCACCAGCAACATCCTGCATATTTGAAGTTTGGTTTGATTGCTTCTGAAGGTCCTGCATGTCTTGCATTTTGATGGCACCTGCACAGATTATCATATTTTCATTGGATGGTTGTCATCACATATTCTGATAACTATAGAAGGCTCCAAGCAATAGGGCAGTGCTGAGTTTCATACGCATTTACATATCCATCAACATGTGTGCATCAGGTAAGTGTCTTAAGGAACTTGAGTTACCTGAACTTGTTATGCCAGATCTTAAGCCCGCATTGTGATCCCCTTCTGATTGTTGCTTATGCACAGTAACCTGCATTGTGCCACAATGTGTGTTGAACTGATATTACAAAAATGTAGTAATAACTAAGCTAACTTAATAGAGTAAATAGGATAATAAACGGGACTTCAGATACCAAAAACACAAAGAACTCACTCTTTTAAATGGAACATCTAGGCAAGTTCAAATTAAATTATGGAAACATCTACTTTATTAATTTACCATGGAACTGTAAATGTGCATGTAGTCATATAAAAAGCATGAGAACCCAAAAAAAAAATTCTGCTTCAAATGACATAACAATGCAAACTAAATCTCCGCATATGATAGCAATATAAACTTTGTTTACTTCAAAGGATGTACAAAATGAAAAAAAAAATGGTTATATGACTGTCAGATAGCAAACTGTTGTGCATTCTCATACCAAAATATACTGTACCACTGGAACTAACAGCTGATACACTACAATGAACCCATCAATAATTAATAACATTACAATTTTATGACTACAGGTTGATATATCAAAACGAAATACATGAATGAAACAGATCCAAACAGGGGAGCAAAACGAGAACACTATGACAAGCTCCATCTCTGTTCTGATTTCATTTAGTTGTGAAATCTTTGGTCCATTATATTCAACTGCAGTGCAGCAGTACATCTCATCCAAGGTTGAAACATTGCCAGCAACACATCATAAAGTAGGGGGGGAAACTCAACCCCTGGGGGAAAGACCTCTCCCAAGGCATTGCATTAAGAGGGGATGATCAATCTTCAGGGTTGAGAAAAGGCCCCGAAAGCCGGCTGCCCAGGATGCACCTGCAGGCTGCAGCACATGTATCTCCGATGGGCAAGGGGCCATTTTTTTGCATGACCCAGGGTTGAGCCCTGGTTGGCTGGCACCACAACTGGGTGCCCAGCCACCAGACTACCTAAAGCAGAAACAGCACAGCTTTCTATTGTGCCAAAACAATTAAATCTACCAATCATACAATTAAGCGATATATTTAGTCATATGCAATATTCATACGTGAGATACTAACCTCTACCCCAACAAATCCTGAGTGCACTTCTTGTTCCACAACAGATGATGTAGCTCTAACTCCAGATAAAAGTTCCAACTTCAACGGCACCTTTTTGTCATCCTTGCTCAGGATCCCAGGAACTTGCTCAGAGCTTTTCTTCTCTCCACTTAACTCCAAGGCTTTCTCCATCTTCTTCTTGGTTTTAATGGTTTGTAAATCAGAACTGGCCATATTTATTTCAGCATAACGATCCTCACGAGTGGCATCTCGAATGGCACAGGCCTCACTCTGCTGACAACCATCCTTCCAACTAGCAGGCTCTGCAACACATAGGGAACACATTGAAAACTTAAAAATAATAATGCTCTTTGTGCATCAATTAAACAAGAAATCGTGCCCAAACTATTCACCTCTCTTCTTAGC
This sequence comes from Setaria italica, assembly GCF_000263155.2. Classification (NCBI taxonomy): domain Eukaryota; kingdom Viridiplantae; phylum Streptophyta; class Magnoliopsida; order Poales; family Poaceae; genus Setaria; species Setaria italica. The sequence goes on from NC_028456.1 coordinate 16,711,937, forward strand.
CTCGGTCAGAGGAGGCACTGATTGCTGATCGCCGTCAATCTTCTTGCCACGACAGCTTAGGCTTCGGACGTAATGCTTCTCCTTCTTTGGTTCAATACCTATCGGAACAGAATCAGCCATCTCCCTGGGCTTCTCTCTAGCCATTGCAAACAGAGCATCAGCGCCGCCGTTTTCGTCAGCCCAGGAGGGGAACTCACAGTAGCGGAAGCCAAATCTCTTCGGAACGTAGCCGGTGCAGCGCCACATGGCGGCAGAAAAGGCCGGGGCGCCCCGGAACAGGGCAGCATCGCCCCCGCCTGGGAGCCCGTGGACGTGGACGCGGGCGGGGAGTGGGACCTCGGCCCAGCGGCGGTACAGCGGGGGTGGGCGGTGGGTGGGCAGCTCAGCGAGGAGCTCGGCGACCTCGGCCTCGTCGGCGGAGGAAGGGGCTTGCTTGGACCTCCGGCACCTATGGCACGAGAAGGAGGTGTGGACGCCGCGGACGTAGCGTGCGCACCGCGTATGCACCCACACGCTGCACTCGTCGCAGCTGACCATCTCCTCGCCGTCGTCGAACGTGACGCCGCAGGAGCAGTCCACCGTCCACGAGCCGTCGACCCAGTCATCGGCGGGATTGGGGGCTGGGGCTGGGGTCGCCGCCGCCGCCGCCGTGGCGAGATGAGCCTGCGGCGGCTCCGGACGGCGAAGGCGGCCGCCCTTCATCGGCGGCGAGCGAGGGAAACCCTAAATCGTCGGATCGATGTGGAATTGAGCGCTTCCTTTGTGTTAATTGGGCGGAATGGGGAAGGCCGTGGGCATCGACGCCAGGACGCGAGCCAGACGGAACAGAGGAACGGGTTTGGAGAGCGAGGAATTTCCACTTGGGATGCTGGAATTGGCCGTGGCGAGATGGCCGCGGCGAGCAGCTGCGAGGCTGCGCGACGATGGGCGATGCGGGGGCTGCGAGATGGCGTCGGGCGGCGGAGGACTGCGAGACGGCAGCGCGGCAGGCAGTTGAGGGCTTGGGGCCGTGGGCCGTGGGGGTGTGGGGAGGAGGAGGACGGGCGATGTGGGAGGCTGCGAGACGGCGGCGGCTGGGCAACTGCGGCGGAAGGGAGGAAGATTGGAAGGGAAGGGAGGTGAGATTGTTTTGACAGACATGCGGGCCCCATATTGACAGTGGTTAACGGACCGGGGCACCATTCCATCTCATTTCATATATTCCTATATTAAAAAATTACTCTTCTTTTTTTTTTAAACGAACCCTGCAGCGCTGTCGAATATATTAAAAAGAGGACGAAAACGATAAAATGAAAAAATAACAACACACGGGCAGGTTAGATTAGGTCATCAACATGTACCGCACCACGTAATAGCACTCAATTCAACTAAACAACACATCGGTCGGTTGGACATCAACATGCGCCGAACTCAACCACATTTCAAGCAGATTTGACTCCGCCCGACAACGGCAGCAGAAACGAAGCTTACCGTGGCACCCACCAACATTCACCCTCATGTGGTTGCCGAAACTTCCAGGCATGACCCTGCGTTGACACGACCTGGTAGAAGCGGACTACACCACACCGAGAAGGCCATCATCAGGACCCTCCGCCAAAGTGCCGCTGCAAACACCAAACTCCACCTGACAGAGTGATACCACCAAATCTGGACCTCTCACAGGCTGCCTCGCAGTCGCCACCACGATAACACAACGCGCGGGGGCCTCACCACATCCGCCATTGGATTTCACCTCACTCTCGTCGCCTTGAAGAAACACCGCGCGCGGGGCCTCGCCACGCCCGCCATAGGTATTCCACATCACGTATCCGTTTCTTTTGTCGCCGTCAGGGTGGTAAGCAATGTTGCTCCACTTCCCCAAGTCTCCATCAATCAGCCGAGTCGCCGCCGCAGGTCGGCCTCACCTCGTTGCTTCACCCGCGCACGTAGCCTCTGTCGCCGTGTCAGCGAGCAAAGAAGTCGCTTGCACAATGTACCGCACCACCGCGGTCCGCTACAATAGTCGTCCCACGATGTCGTTGCCGCAAGCATCATCCTCCGATGCAGTCCCACGCTGCACTGACCGTTGCCAAGCAACGCCAGCCGTCGCGGTCCGCTGCAAGCAGCCAAATCCGACAACCACAACCCCTAGCCGCCACTATAACTGCGATCGCCTCCACGTGGGCTCGGCAACACCCATCTAGCTTGCCATGCGGCGGGATTGCCGCGACCGGCTGCTGCCGCAATACCTCAAGCTAAGTTGGGTCTCTAGAGACAACGCCTCTAAAGAGGGCACGACGCTAATGACGCCGCCGTCACTTGTCCAGGATCTGGACAGGGTTTTCACCCAGAGAAATCCCGTGCAGCAGGGTTGAAGCTCCAACATGACAACCCAACAGGGAAAATGACACCCTAGGTACTGCTGTCATCTCCACTAGCATAAAAGCTAGCGAGAACTTTCGCCCGGAGTATCCCAACCTCTCGCTGTACGCTCACGACTCGGCACTCCCGAACGACGGACACAACACTCCTCTTCGGACGTTCATTCTTTGGTTATCCATTAATCACCCAAACTTGTATAAAAAATTTAACTGAAGATTGGAATTTGAATTAGAGTTCGGGTTCGGGGATGGGGATGGGAAGCTTCGGGGGTTAATCGGTGGTGGGGGTGGGAGCAGGGGCGGAGCAAAAGGGGGGCGTGCAGGGGCCTGGGCCCCCTAGGACTCAATAGAGCCTGCCCAGATGATAACGCTGATAATTTCCTGTAGTTGATTAGTTTAGTAGCTTAGCGAACTGCCTTAAAGCCTAGCTTGTTATGAAGCCAAGTAGTACATGTACGCATAATCATCTATGATGTATAGCTTATTTTATTGCAAGACGTCACCTGTTTGTTTCTGTTTTTTTTTGCGAGTTGTTTTCTCTGTTTTGATATTGGAGTAATTGTCCAGTCATGGAGAAAACAAAAATTGATTCAAAGCTACCATATGCTTACTTCTTTTAGGTTTCTATGTTCCGTGGTCCTATTCCATATTGTTTTGAAGCGAAATTAATATATAATGCAATGCTTTGCTACCTAGGTTTTTAAAATATTTGTGATCAATACTCGATGAGTGAATAAAACTAAATATTGCTTATGCATGTATCACGCGGTTACATGGACTAAGAACTATATGGTCGACAGCATCTGGTCCATTTCTACACAGCAATCCATTCCTATCTAGATACAATTTAATACCGTCTTACATCTTAGCTTCCCTATGTTTAAATCCTAGCTATGCCCCTGGGTGGAAGAGACAACAGTGGAGCAGAGGTGGCATGGATTCCACCGGAGCCGGGTAGTGGGAGACTCCCGGTGAGCTGTGAAGGCAACAGAGGCGTCTAGGCCAAACAGATTAGCACTGGGTGGCGGTGGGGGTGTCGCGCTCAGGGCTGTGGGCGCGCGACTGCGTGAGGAATAAGGTTTCGAGAAAAATGGAGGAAGAGGAAAGAGGTATGTGAGAGGGGAAGAGTGGACCTCAGCCGTTAGATTCAAATCGAACGGTTATCAACACTGACCGATGTAAATATAAAATTTCAATCGTTTTGATAAGAAGATAGCATTAAAAAATGGAATTCATGACCTTTGTTCCAAGGGGGAGGTTTAGAAATTGAAAATTTTACCCATTCATTTTTGGCTTTTAGATAGAAATTAAGAGTGGGGGTTTGGAAGTTTGATTTGTTAGTCACATCTCTTTGGGTTTTCGATAGAATTAAGAGTGGAAATTTAAGAGAGAATTCATGTCCTTTACATGGAGTGGGTTTTAGATGTGAGAAATTTGTATCGTAAGCCATGATGAATAATGCACATATGACATATATCCTATAATTTTCATCCGTTTACCAACCCTCCCTCCAGTAGGTCATCAATGGATTTTTGCACTCAGATGTGTTTGATTACCCTCTAGTAGGCGATTAATAGATTTTTGCACTGAGATGTGTTTAATTAGAGAAAAGATATGATAGGACAGGACAATCTTGTTTTTAGGAACGGGAAGAAGGGTGGATCGACGCGGATGCGAGCTGCAAGCGGCGAGGCGGAGACGATGACATAAGGTTGAGTTTTTGCACTGTCCGTTCCACGAACCAAACACACCAAAAACTCAGATTATCCGTCATCTAGCTAACAAGATGAGCCCAGGATCTGAAGAAAAGCTGCAGAACAAAACCAGCGCATGTCATACTAGCAAGAGTTCATTTGGGACCCGTCACAAAGCCAAATCTCTAATCACGCTTCAAACGGTCACTACAAGCATAACTTTGCCCACATGCAAAGGTTAGACCAAAACGACATCACAGCCCAGATGCAAGGTTAAGTCAAACGAGCAAGGGAACCAAACAGGTCCGATCATGAAAACACTAATTCAACTATCAAGCGGATTGGAGGATCAAGTGTTGCAAAACATGGCCAGCAGATTTCAAGAAGCAAAGAGTACACATTTTCATCACGCTCATTGTACTTGGATGACAATAGGTGTGCGATACATCAAATCCTGGTAACTTCTGAGCAAAACTTAAGGGTAAAACATGTTCATTTTCACTAATCTAGGCCTTGATAGCATACTTCCTCATGGGGAAGTACTTCTCGCGCTTCTTCTCCCTCTCAGTCTTCAAAGAGAGCTGCAGAATAAGAGCAAAGCAAGTCAACAAACTGAAAGATCTATGCAAGTGAGGCTCTCCATTACACTACAAAGCAAATGAATATCTAATCAACCAATTAGCTAATTCAGTCAACCATTATAACAATACATAGTGACAAGCACAGGTATGTAAGCCCACAGAATAATAATCAACTTAAAATAGGCGTACAACATGCCATGATGACTAGTATTTACAAACAAAGGATCGCTTCAAGAATTCAAGATTTTCTCAGCACCAATGGCGAAAGGAATGACAACCACTAAGTGAAACATACTCCATCTAGTCAGGAATATTTGATGTTCCTCACCAGAGGACTGTACTGGACGTAGTTGGAAAAACCTTGATGGAACAGCACATATTAGCAACCTGAGGCAGTTCAAACAACTGCCCTGAGGAGCTTAGCACATGCCATAACGTGCAAAGCATAAAATCACTAGGACCTACCATGACAATATCCAACCATAGGAATAAGAAAAGAAAATGGTCCTCAAGATTATTGGTTCACTAGGAAAAGGAATTTATGTTGAATACCCAAACAAGCAGCCTCAGTTTGATCAAACCCTTAGCCACAATCCAATATCCTTCTGGCAGTAATGCTAGACTTCAATTAATACTATTTGCCCTTCACTGCCAGGCCAACATTCTTATTTAGAATGGTGTTAAAGCTTGTATGTTAGATTGCATTTAGTTCAAACCAAGCAAATATTCAAGCTACCTAGTATTCATCCTCAGCATTTCACCAATCACACAATTAAGCACATTAACACAGCAGTGCTAGAACAAGACAAACAGAAACAAAAACATCTTCCAAAAATATGTTACAACCCTAACCACAAAGTCAATTTGTAGACAGCTTGAACAACTGGTGAACCAAATCACTGGGAAATAACTAGCAAATACACCATACATACATTTTTTCATGTCACTTTAACTACCATCCAATCTTCATACAGACGAAACACCAAATTGATACAATATTTGCATCAACATAAAGTCATCCAATCTTAATACATGTGTCCATTCAATCTTTAAACAGGGATGTCTGTTTTGACTGACATTTGCACCATTCAACGATTCCACGAAACAACAAACATCAACATATCCAGATCGAGGTTTCAACAAGGAAACAAAGTAATACGTGCAAGAGATGCGGGAAGGAGATGTGGGCACGGTATGTACCTGGTGCTTGGTGAGGCGCCTGCGGATGGCACGGGTCTTCTTGGGGCGGAGGTCGAGGGGGAGCAGCTTCTTCTTCTTGTACGCCTCCCGAAGCGCCGCCTTCTGCTTCTGCGAGATCACGGTGAGCACACGCGCGATGGAGGTCCGCACCACCTTGCTGCAAGAAGCCACAGATCCACGACTCTCAGTTTCAGTTTGCCGCGAACACGGGGAGAAAGGAAAACAGAAGAGGAAGGAGGGCAAGAGAGCAATCAAGCACGCACATCTTGGAGAGCTTGTTGGGGGCGCCGCCGGTGACCTTGGCGACGCGGAGGAGGGAAAGCTCCGACTTGAGCTCCTTGAGCTGCCCCTGCAGCTCCGCCTTGTTCCTCCCCCGCAGCTCGTGCACCTTGATCCGGGCTGCCATAGGCACAACGAAAGGTTAGATCCGGCAGGGAACACGCGAGCAGGAAAGGCGGCGGCGAGAGTCGTGAAAGGGGGGCTTACCCATGGCGAGTCGCGGGCCGGGCTTCCTGCGGCGGCGGCGGCGGCGTGTGAGGGGATGGAAAATGGAGGGCGAAGCAGGGAGGGAGGCGGCGGCTTGTGGCTTATATACGTGGGCGCTAAAACCCCGTGAGGGCGAGGAAACCCTAGACCTGTTGTGGGCTCTTGGGCTGAGATAAATGGGCCGTTAATGATATGCAAGGCCTGGACATAAAAAATATTTCCGAATATTTCTTTTGCTCGATAAACTGATTTGTGCCGTGACATATAATGGACAAAAAATGTGAAGCCGATTAATCAACCAGGATTATCTTTTGAAAGGATTAATCAGCACAGGCTAACAAACCTTTCGCATTTCCCTGTTCCAGTGATCATTTTAAATTTCACGAGATTACAAGCTTATTAGAGTCTGAAGATGAAAATCCGTAAATGCCACGTTCTAAGGATTAACATATGCCATAACATTTGTACTGAAAAAAATATAAGAAAAAGTTGTTACAACGCATATTCTGATCCCAGATCCAAACATCAACTTCCAAAACGAAGTGCAAATCCACTCACAAAGAAAAAGGTGGAAGCTGCATAACGAAGTACAAGCTATTTGTAGCGATGTTTCTGGCCGTCAAAACCTGGAAGTGCACCAGCTAGGTTTGCTTTTCCATGGGCATTCCCCAAAAGTACAGGAAAAGTTAAAAAAAAATCTCAGTGTTTTCTAACACTATGGTTTGGGAGACAAACAGATAAGCACCTAAAATTCATCATATTTCTGTCTGTATGCAGTTCTCCAAAATACGGTGTAGCTAGGAATCCTCCTTGTCAAGTTTACCGAGTGCTCGCTGGGCAAACAACTTCTCCTCTCGAGCTTTTTTCTTAGCCAAAGCTTCCTCATCTAACACTTGGATCGGAGACCACTCGGGTAGTGTAAACCAGTCTTTCTTTTCAGAGAGCTGTTCTTTCCAGGCATGCCATTCAGGGGCCAGCTTCAACGCAGCATAGTCCATTGCGGTACCAGCAGCTGCAAAGGTGACTGCATATTTCACTGCTCCAAAGTGTCCGCCTGCAGCCACAGGAGGTCCAAAAAGTGTAAATGACCAATTAGTCATGTTCAGTAATTCATATCGACATACAGTGTGGGATCACAGTTAGAAAATGATATTCAAATGAGCCAGTGTATTTCTCAAACATCAATTCAAAAGCACACTTTCCATTTTCTCTGGTGGAACATTCAAAACCTAAAACTGGGAAGACAAAGAAACTTCTAAAATTGCCACACTTCCAAGCACATAGACAAGTTTCAATAGAGCCCCAATCATCTGACACAGAAAAATATTAGGATTGCTAAAATGTTGCAACACTTTAATTTCCAGAATACAGATAAAAACGTGGAAGTTGCTAAAATGATTGCTAAAAAGTTGAGGGATTAAATTTAGCAAGCTCAGAACAAGGATGCTAACAAGTAACTAATTTAAAGTACGCACATTCACACTGACTAAAAAAGATGAACCACTACAACAGCATTATTGTCATAGACTAATATTTAACTGAAAACCAGGGAGTCCACACTTGATTGGAATTCAACAGAAAAATTACTGTGGTCTCAAGTCGAAGCCAATCCCTACCAAACCGTACCTACATATATTTAGTATTTGAAAGCCTAAACATGATAAATCAATTTAAAACCTGAGATCCACTATGACCTGCATGCAGCATATACCGCCTACTTACTGGTATCTCACAGTCTGTAAGCTATGGTTAAGATATCTCCATATGAAATTATTGAAAGTTATCAGGATTAGTGGTGGCTGCCTGTTGCCTCCTAACCCACAAGGTAATTAATTGATGACCAAGAAGTAGATGTAAACTAGATACTTGGAAAATATGCATCTTGTTGAGCATTTGAAGATACTTAAAATTTGGTAATATTAGCCTTAACAGTACAGACGCACCCCACATTGAGATATATGTACACATGCCCATGATGATTGATATGATTTCTGAGAATACTTCTATTTCTACAACCTTCCTCAGACTAGAGAATCTAATGCTAGAAGTTTGTTTTGGTTATTCCCGAAATATGCACAGTTAAGCTTTAAATATTGTTTGGCTACACTTGAATAAAAAACCTGACCATGATCTTGACAACAATGACATGTGGTTTAGATTGTAAAGTTTGGTCCCACTATCCAACCAAACCTCGTAGCAGTGCAAGTTAACTGAGCAATAATATAAATACTTCTCACTGTAAAACTAGGCCTGGCAAACTTTTCAAGTATGAAGGATGGTATTTGATGTAGTAACCAACCTTGTATTCGACCAAGAACAGCTCCACTTGCTAGCCCACCAACAACAGAATTCATGGGATCATCAGGTCTTGTGGCTCGAGCATCTCTTGCGAGTTCACGTGCCCCTGGAAGGCAACAATAATATATGTTTTACTGAAACATGTCATATCTACACACGAAAATGCAACTGCAAAATGCTCTATTATCTTGATCACTTCGTATTAGATAACAACATTTCAAAAGTGGATTCGCTGTTAGCTACATGTTCACTTCCTTTTCCTGAAATTTGAACCCACAATATAAAAGCATCTACGTCTTAAAAGTTAAATCTCTTGTTCCTTTGTTTTCGGCTTTAACACTCTTCATCAACAAGACAGACATGCTTAACTCCCCTGTGATGACAAGAAATACTAATAGATGAAAGGTTGTTCCTGTGACAAGACTGGATGCCGTACATAAAACGTAGCCTGAGGTAAGCCTGTGTAAGCCAAACCATAAACCATTATGTAGAACATAAAAAACTATAGGTACCTCATAGATTTAACATGTTACCAGCTATCCCCTTCTGTCATTTTGAGCAGATGCACAGCAGTCAACTTACACTAATCTAGATCTGCCAAAGTCCCCACAACTAACATCCAGCAGCCCGCAGGATTTGTAAATGTCAGTGAACGTCTTCAGTTCTGTCTTAACCATAGCTGCCCCAACTTCTTCAAGGGATGTTGAAGTACAAGTGAAAATTTTCCCCAGTTATCCCCTCCCACACAAGGAAGCATCAAGTTTGTGAAGAAATTCTACTACAAGCATCCACTGACTAGATTACAATGACAAACAACTTATCTTTATTCACACCATAACCGAAAAAACAACAAAGTAGATTCGGTATAAGTCGCAAACTTTGCAAGAACAGAGACCTCACCTCCGTAGCACCCGGCGACGATGGCAAGGTTAGCGGCGTAGGTGACAGCGGCACGGGCGGCGCCAAGGCGTGCCCGGTGCCGCGACAGCAGCCCGAACGCGGCTCCAACCACGCCTGCACAGCAACCAAATCGACAAGACGCGACGGATCAGGAACGCCTGCCCAGGCTAGGACCAGCTCCAAGAAACGTAAAAGAGGGTTGCGACGAGGGACGGCTCACTGGCGCCGGCGGCAGGGAATATGATCCGCTCCTTCCAGTCGTCAGAGAACGGTGAGGGCGCCTCCGGGGTCGTTGCGCCGGCAGCTTCACCGGCGGAAGCAGCCATTCCCGTGATGGCGGCGCCGGCGGACGTGCCTCGCAGTGACTGAGAACAGCTTAGCGAAGCTGATTTGGGCTCCACGACTTTGGTAGTTTCGGCGAGAGCCTGCTGCTTGCGTGATTCGGCCCGTTGATCTGTGATGGGCTCATGCCTCATGGGCTTGGGCAAGGAGGCCTGTCGGCCACATGGTGACACTTCGCAGTTCGCACAGCACACAACAGATCGAGGCGTCAAACTTAAAACCAAAAAATTCCTCTAGAAAACTAAACATAAAAGTTCCCTCACGTTTGGAAGTTGTCGATGTTTCAACTAAACATTCTATTTATCTAAAAAATATTCAATGTTAGATTAAATTGTTAATGTTTCAAGTAAATTTTAAAGCATTCAACTTAAAATGTGAAAAAAAAAACGAATATACGAAACTCCAAACTTACAACTGAAAATCTAAACCTCTCATGTGTTTGGTGACTTGATCTATTTTTGAACTTTTCTCTATGGTCCTAGAGGGGTAGCAACAAGAACAAAAATGGAGATATAATTTGTTCAGTTAAAGATATCAACAAAGTAATAACACCTAAAATTGCCTAGGACAATGTGCGTGTGTATAGTTATAGTGGTTGGTGCATGCGTGTGTATGTACTATGTTTTTAAAAAATAGATCATCAAGTAAGACATTGCCGAGAAGTAACCCGTTGTCAATTCCTGTCAGACCAATGTTCTAAATGGTGTGTTGACCAACTAGTTGGCAAAACTTAACCCTCGGTAGAAGACGAATTATTGACAGTACGTCAGCAAAAAGGTAAATCCCTATGACCAAGATTACCTAGTGGAAGATTAGTACCTAATGGTTGAATAACCATTGGCATTCCTATAGGTTACGTTTTTAGTAGCGGGGAGAAATAAAATGCAACACATATCCCGCCGGAAACGCTAAAGGACAAGCTTTGGTAGCGGCGAGGTTATTATCATATTTTTATGAACAGAGACCTCCTATTCAGAATCAACGCATGAATTGCACTTGCTCGCGCGTGCACCAAAGATCACCGGGTCAGTGTCGCTGAACCAGGCCGGTCAGACTGGTCAGGCAGGCCGGTCAGATCGGTCCTTACATAGCTGCTGCGAAAACCTAAGATCGTCGCCTCGGGAGGGACCCTGTCGGAGGTGGCGTGCCTAGGGTTGCTCTGAGATCGGTCAGGCCACTCAGAGCTTCCTCAACCGCCGTCGAGACGAAGGAGGAAAGGGGTTGGAAAAGCTAGGGTTTGAAGATAAAAGGTAAAAAGATTTGTTTGACGATTGGGTATGAGCCCTCAATCGGTCAGAGGCTTCTATATTTATAGGGTGGGAGGTCTTTTCCTGCAAGAAAGTCCCGTTTCAACTCCAATTCAACTAGGACTCTTGATTCCTTCTCGGACTAAGTTAGACCGGTCTGACCGGTAAGGCAAGTCGGTCAGACCGGTTTCGCCTATCAGATCGGCTTTTGAACCTGATCAGCGACGCTACCACTTTTGGGCGTCAACACATATATTAAACCAAAACCCACCTTAATTACATTTTGTAAACTTGAAAAATGTTGCAAGCATTGTTCGATTTGTGCTGCAAGCAGTAAGAAAATACGGCGGCGAGGAAGATTGAGATTGTTCACTAGTCTACCACCACTTGAAGCTGAGGCCTGCACCAAGTTCTCCCATATCTTACCTGCCTCCTCACCACCATCTTCTCCACGTCGCTCCATGGGCACTCCTGCTCCTGCACCACCTCCCACTCCTAGAGCTCCATGGCGGCGTCGGCGGCGAGGAGGTTGCCCGGGACGGCGCGGCTGCGGCCGCGTAGGGCGAGGCCGTGGTGGTAGCGGCGCGGGAGCACGTCGCCGACCCTGATCTCGAGCGCCGGGACCTCGCGCGGGAGGCGCGCCCACCGCCTGGCGAGCACGGCGGTGGAGAGCGCGGTGCGGGTGTCGAGGCAGCGCAGGATGAGGCGGAGCAGGTTGTCGGGCAGTGCGCTCAGGCGGTCCGTGCTGCCGCCATCGTCCGAGATAGGGCGCGCGCACCGACGCGGCCTCTTGATCCTGGCCATGGCTACTGGCTGGTTTGCTCGATCTGGTAGCTAGAGCAAATGGCCTTATTAGGCGGGTTGACTGGTGCAAACGAAATCAGTCTCGAACGCGGCATCTACGACGTGGCATCGATCTCCAGAGCCGGAATCGTACTTCGAGATCAGAGATGCCACTAGCTAGCCTCGGTTAGTTTAAGTCTGGCAGGGATACTCTCTGTTCTTGGGTACAAGTACAACTCCGGCGAGCTTAGTGGCGTAACAATGCCCTCTGTGCATCAATGCAGTCCTTGGCTGCGGCGGCGCGTTTGGCACGGCACTGGCCGTGTCCGCGGGCTGGTGCACGAGGGGAGCCATGGCCGTGCGACGGCCGATGGCAGCGGTCAGTTAAGAGAACAAAGGATGGTGATTATAAAGCCTAATGACGATCATGCATAAACAGAGGAAATCTATCGGCGAGGATCAAATTCAAATAACCTGGACATATTGGCACATATCATGAACATACATATTTCAACTTCACCACGCCGTGCCTGATTTATTCCTGGTGAGCATTACAAAACAAGAGACAACCCTAACATTTGTAGTCCAAAACTCGCCTCGTGCAGGAGCGTACAACACCATTATAGGCTAAGGAGAAGTCGAAGTCTACCAAGCTCACTCAAACCTTACATTACCATCCCTCCGTCAATGGTAAGCACCTGCGTGTAACATGGGTTAGTTGAAATGCTACGAAGTAGAACTCTGAAAGTTTGAGGGCAAATGTAGTCAGTGTCATGCACCTATCCGGTGATGTAGCTAGCCGCAGGATTAAGGGCCAAAAACTCGACTAAACCCGCAACTTCCTCTGGTTGGCCGTATCTCCCTGGAAGTTGTATGACAACATGTATAGTTAATGGTGACAGCTGCCGTTTGAATGCAGAGGAAAAACAAGAGCCGAGCAATATGAAATATCTCAATATGATGTGTTTTCATATTCTACTAAAACTAATGGGTTATGGTTCTATAAAATCCAGCCCGTGCCACTCTGCATCAATGAGCAACTGCAAAAGAATATGCTTGGGTTTTATAAAAGATGGAGTAAATACGGCTTTTAGTTTACTGTTTTCCTTTCTAGCCTCTACAAATTAGTACTCTGCTCTTGCAGTCTATCTAAATATCAAAGGCCGTTTTAACTCTAGCTGTCCCACGCTGCTATCTGTAGTAATAAATACCAGAATGATCTTCCTCTTACAAACATTAAATGGTGCATCACTAATGAATACCAGCTAGTAACTTTCGTTTGGAGCATCACTAAAGAACCATAAAACAAAGCAAGTTAACAATGCTACTTGTCCAATGGTGCAGCTTAAGACGCTAATACAAAGGTGTTGTACACAGGAACAGCTAAGCTGCGTACAGCTTACCTAATGGATCTCAAGCTCTTCCCCAAGCTCGGCAGTCATATCAGATGCAATGAACCCTGGTGCAATAGAATTCACCTGCATGTATATTCAGAACAGTTTCAGAATGCAGACTAGCCTAACCTCACAGGTGAGTTAATAGTGAAAGATAAAGATCATACATTGATATTTCTGCTTGCATATTCCCTGGCAACTGTTTTTGTGAAGCCAATAACCCCAGCTTTGGCTGCACTATAATTAGCTTGGCCAACATTACCAGTAAGCCCAACGACAGATGCTATGTTGATAATTCTCCCCTGCATTTTGCAATAAAAATACACACATTACTAACCATGAAAAAATATCAAACAAGGAAACTTTTGACAGCAACTTCTTGAAAGTCAGAGACTTGAAGAGTACAAGACAAATACAAATATAAGTAGTGGTAACAAACTATCAGTCCATGACCTTCTGTGTGTATTTGCCTACCTTCTGAGGCACAACACAATAATAATGTATTGTTAATGTGGGGTATGGATTAATATTAGTTCTTTTGCTTCACACCACCTCAAAGAGAACAAAACATATACAAGTAATATAACAAACTATCAGCCCATGACCTTCCATGTGTATTTGCCTAACTACTGAGGCACAACACAACAATAGTGAACTATGAATGTGGGTTATGCTTTAATATTTCTTTTGCTTCACACCACTTTCAGTTATATAATATTTTACGAACACAAAGTAAGAAAATCATGCAAGGAGGCACTCATTTCGTTGTAATTCTCCAAGTAAATTAAGTGTAATATGAAGAGCAGAGAAATATTACCTTTTTCTTCTTCATCATTACTTTAGTAGCAGCCTGCAAAGAATATGTTGCTGTAAGATGCATCTAACAATTCAAGTAATTTCAAAATAAAGAAATATTATAAACTCACTTGTGTGCACAGGAAGACACCTGTAAGATTCAGATCAATTACATCTTGCCACTGAGATTTCTTCATCCTCATCAATAATGTGTCTCGTGTAATCCCTAATAAAAAATTGTTTTATTTGACTAAACAAATCAACTGAATAGGTAGCAGAAAAAAGTGCACTGTGTCACGGGAACATACCTGCATTGTTTACCAGCACATCTATTGTTCCCCATTTATCCATAGCCTAATTGATTTAAGAACTAATCATAACCATGTCCAAATAAAGATTGATGTAAAAGTGAAAAGGAACATTTTCTTTCTGTAAACAAACTACACTTACTGCTTTCATCGTAGATTCTACATCAGCTTCTTTTGAAACATCTCCTCCGAAGGTGATAGCCTCACCCACCAGACGCTTCAATCTGCAAAAATAGCACTCTTCAAGTAGGAAAGGGGACAAAGAAAGTAAAATGAAAAGTAGAGCCAAATGTTGGTCTCTGCATATTTGTAAGCAGAAAACTATCACAGAATTGATAGTGGTGAATTTTAATCAACCACATTCAAGAATCACCATTCTGTTTCTGTATAGTTCTTGCACTGTTGTTACTATCTACTGGTCTCTATATTTGCCATTACAATGGTTAAAACCATGAAACATAATTCAAGGTGATTGTTTAACTGTTTTGCAATTGCAGTGTCTCTAAAATGGCAGTGAAAATTAGGAATAATGACACTGTCACTTCTCCAGATAGATGAATAAAACATGATAATAGTTCTATGTACTCCTTTGTAAGGCCAAACATGAAAGAAGAATTCAGAATGAGATAAATAACTTTGCAACGCTGAGAATCAAGGAGAGGGATAGCAATAATAATGTTCTGCAAGGAATAAGTCTGATCACTTCTAGTGAAATCCAAATCAATTAATCAGTAACTATTGAAGATTGTGTTTGTGTTAGATGAGCCCTCTAATAGAAACTGACAGACAAACAAATAATAGACAACAAAGTAATTTGTGAATCCACATGCTCACCTCTTTGGAGACATCTTCAGCTTCTTTTGATGAGCGGGCATAGTTCACCTCTATGGGCGCTCCTCCACCAAGGGCAGTTGCTCCACTACCAACGCTCCTCCACCTCGGGTGGTTACTCTAGCACCGGCAACAGGTAAGTAGATGTGATATGTAGTTAGGAAAAATTATAGATAATTTAGTTAGAAAAATAGGTCGGAAAATTAAAAATGATGGGAAAAATAGGTAAAGAAATAGGCATGAAAGTTTAGTTTAAAAAAAACAGATGCGACAGTTTCGTTAGAAAAAACTGATAGGAAATATACATTGGTAAAACAGCTATTAGGAAAATTGTAGTTAGTAAAACTTAGTTTCTTGTCAATGCTCTTGTGACTTGCTGCCTCTTACGGCAAATAAATCTTGAAGACATATGGAGCTAAGTCAAACAAGCAACCAATATCACATATCATTATCGAATGGCAAACAAATACCAATACACGTTCGGACACAATAGAAATAAAAATGACAATCTCCTAAGTCAAACAAGCAATATATATAAACTGTGTCATTGTTATATTGATATGAAAAACAAATACCGTACACGGAAAAACTTGAAAAAGAAATCCAGCTTTTGTTTAGATTGCGACCACCTCAAGCAACATGGGTCATTCATTTTCTGCATATTAGACCTAACCTTTTAGTAGGTGCAAGCAAAATGCTTTTCTTTTCAGCTCACTGTCAATCCGGACACCTCAGTCATATCAATCTTATCCACACCCTTTGGCAACTCCCGATCAAAGTGATAAACAATATTTGCTAACATGATCTCAATTGAGGCCAATGCAAAATTCATCCCTGGGCACATCCTCCGTCCTGATCCAAAAGGCAACAATTGAAAGTCCTTCCCTCTAAAATCAACTCCCTTGACTTCTCCATTCCGAATGAACCTCTCTGGCATGAACTCCTCTGCGGCATCCCACACCATGGGATCCCGACCGATTGCCCAAACATTAACCAGCGCAGTCGTGCCAGCAGGAACTTCAAAGCTTTCAACATGACAATCCTCTAAGGAGAGATGGGGCAGAAGGAGTGGCGATGGTGGATGTAGACGGAGCGTTTCTTTTTATAACAGCTTTAAGGATATGTCATCCCAATGAGGTCATCTTCGTTGATGGTGTTCTGGTCCTTAGGAATGCTGCTCCCTAACCTCATGTTGTAACTTGGCCATAGCTTCTTTGTGAAGCATGAGCTCAGCCATGGCGAATTCTAGGACCAGGTACGCAGTGTCTGTGCCTGCTGCAAACATATTCTGCAGTTTCATGTTTAGATTAATTACTAGAAATAGATAAAGAATACAATACAAAGAACGATGTAATCTGTCTTCTCAAGGAAATTAGGGAGCAAAAGAGAATTGGTGAACTCACAACCAAGATTCCCTTGATGCCGTCTCTGGTGAGCCCATACTCCTCTTCTACAGATAGCAACACTTGTACGAAGTCACACTCCTGGTCGTTATCACCACCATCCTCATGGTGCGCCGCCGGTGCTCTGGCTTTCTCACTTGCGTGCTCGTCGATCAGCTTGTCAAGGATCCTGTCCCACCCATCCCTTAACCTCTCAGCCTTGCGACGCGCCGACAACACGAGCATGCCTCCTGCTTGTTAGATTTAACTTAATCTGTCATTAACTTAAAACAGGATCTTAATCTTAGTCTAATCATGATCACTAACTTAATTAATGCGGAAACTTGAGATTAAACTAATTAACCAGAGCCTTCAGATGCCATCTGTAGTCGAAGTTGGGGTAGATGATGCTGAAGCAGGACGTGATCTTCACCTGATTAGGATCTAGATGACCCTGCCTGGTGAAGAACTTGATGTAGATGTGGATGAACTGCTTCCAGATGTGGCAGTCGGGCTTCCAACCCCTCCAGGCTCCAGCACTCTAATTGATCGGTGTTTAGACTAATGGCATGATTAGATGCGTTAAGCGCCCTCTCAAGAGGTATGTAGTGCTGTGGGGCCGGGGCCGACTCCAAAATATCCCTACGGTCACCTGCCGATCACGGGGACGCGAGTAACAAACTCGCTAATATTTCTCACGTTTGTTGGTGCAGGTGGACGTGCACGCAATCTTTGGTGTTGGCCAAGATCACATTCCAACACTGCTGCCTTGGCGAGGCCAGGGTAGGAGATCTCCAGGTTGAATCCTGCTAACAGGGCCATCCCTTCGTCGATAAGATCTTGGAACACCCTGTCCCTCCCCTCCACCCTGAACGACCGGCCTGCCACAGCGTGGCACACCATGTCGCTGGTGAACTTTCTCAGTAGGTCGCTCATGTCCACCGCCGTGCGTGGTACCGCCGCACCATGGATCTTGTTGATCACCAGCGCTACCTACTACTACCTCCGTTCCAAATTGTAGGTCATTTTGATTTTTCTAGTTCTAGAAAAGCTAAAACGACCTACAATTTGGGACGGAGGGAGTACAAGCGTGCCATGGCTCAGTGTTTGATGAACAGCAAGTAAACTGTAAATATAATAAGAGGAAATTCCTTATTATACACCACTTAAAAGATTATAAAATTTAATTGCAAACTTTGTTATGGCGTATACAAGGAATTGCCTTTAAATGTACTCCTTGATTAGCCATGATTATTACCTCTTCCTCACGGGCGCGCGTTAGGACAGCACCTTCTTCGTGCTGAGCAGGTGCGTGGTGGCCAGCTTCTTCGCCAGCCGCCACCGCTCGCCGTAGGGTGCCATGGCGACGTCCGACGGCCCATAGGTGAGCACGTCCCCGCAGACGGACCTTGGCCGCAAGGAAAACGTCTGGTCGTGCGTGCGCAGGACGGCCTGCGCAGCGCGCATGGACGAGGCCACCAGCGTCGGGACGAAGCCAAGGCGGAGCATCATGAAGTCCTCGCCGCCGTGCCGCGAGGCGAGGCTCCGCAGGGAGACGTGCGGCAGCGCTCCGACGAGGTGGACGTACGTGCCCGATCAGCGGCAGCGCCGGAGGGGAGGGAGGCAGCCTCTTTCTTGCTCGTCCTTTCCCTGGCCACGTGATGGAGAAGCAGCGCAGCAGCACGAAGAGTAGTAGGAGAGGAAGGAGTGTCTTGCCGCCGGCGAGTCTCCAGCGAGCTGCTCATCAAGAACTGGTACTTTGGCCATGAGCACTAGAAGTTAGGATATGTTTTGGTGCTGTGGGCCTGTTGGAATTGAATTCGATCTTATAAATGCATGTGGTAGTGTGTGAGTCTGGGGAAAGAGAGATGCTAAAGAGCAGGTGACTGAATTTGGTCGTCCTCTCGGTAGAGCAACCGTGATTGCAAATGGTTTGGTGTGGACCCTGCTTTAACGACATATCAAATCATATGATTCATATCTTGGACACTAATGGGCGTGGCTGTCGCCCAAGGGAAATGTAAATTATATGTCAGATAAACTTAGTATAATTGGATTCAAAGAACAGATGATGTTGTATAGTTTGTTGGAACTACAGAAACAATATGTTTAATTTTCATGCTAACACTACTACAGAATATGCTATCAACGCTGGCCCATCATAGCCGATTTTGCGTGGGCCGGCGGTGATAGAGTTTTACAGCCGGTTTTGAAGTTGGTGGGGGCAGCATCCTTCAAAACCGGCGGTGATGCTCACTTTCACCGCTGGTTGGTGGGTAAAACCGGCGGTGAAAGTATTACCGCCAGATTTTAACCTCAGCCGGCGGTGAAACAGGGCACGGACCAAAAAAAACCTTTCATTCCACTTAATTCCATCTCACGTCCACGCTACACCCCCCCTCGCCCCCTCTCCCCCTCAGTCTCTCACTCTCTCCCTCCCTCCCGCCGCTCTCTCCTCCCTCATCCCTCCTCTCTCGCCGCCCTCTCCTCCCTCCCACCCGATGCCCTCTCCTCCTTCCTCCCTTCCTCCCGCCACCCTCTCCTCCCCCCTCCCTCCTCTCGCGTCGCCCCACACCTCCGGCCCCTCTGCTCCCCCCTCCACTCGCCCCTCACCGGACTAGATCTGCTAGTAAGGAGCGGCGGCGGGGCACGACGGGTCAACGTGCGGAGCGGTGGCATCCTCTAGATTCGGCGGCGGGAACGGGAGCGGCGGCGGCACATGGGGAGGAGCTGATCTAGCGGCGGGAGCGATGGCGCATGGGGAGAAGCAGATCCAACGGGAGCGGCGCATGGCGGGCCCAGCGGTGGCGGCGGTGGAGACAGTGAGCCCCTCTCTCTCACACTGTCTCTCTTGGATCAGGGGCGGATCCAGTCGGTGCGGCCGGGCTCTAGCGTGGTGCGGGCAGGGCACCGGTGGGGCCGGTGCGACCGGATCCAGGGTGGGGATTCTTTTTTTTATTTTTTAACTCGCATCACCGCCAGATCTTGGTTTGGCGGTGATAGGGTTTCCCGTCACCACCGCCTTCTATACGACGGATCCAAAACCGGTGATGATAATAGGTTTGAAGCCGGCGGTGATGAAGGGCTGTGGAGTAGTGCAATTTCTTTTGACTAAGTTATCTTTGTGGGTATAAACCCATTGTACATGAACCAGCATGTAAAAATCTTAATCTTGTGGTAGTTTAATTTCCACAATAAATTATTAACATTCAGGTGCGTAAGATTGATTGCAGATCTTTGCCGTTAATCTATCACCAACAAGAGATCTTTTAAACTCAATGTTGGAAGGGTGATAGGAAATAACCTCAGCAACTGTAGCTTATCTTCTATGAGCAATGCTACATAGACTATAGGATAGTATTGCTCTTTTAAAGTGGTAGAACATAGCCATTTACCTTTCCAGAATCTGATTTGAGTTCCGGTTTGCAACTTAAAGTTACCAAAATCTAGGAGTTGTTACTTTACTCCCATCAGACCACTCCAAAATTGAGAATAATCACCAAAATTCTTTATTTTCCACTTGAGCAATTGTTTTGTTATTATGATATTTTCTTTTAAGTAATCTTTGCCGATCCCATCTTTGTTAATTAATTAAAGAGCCACTTGCTTAATAAACACTTAGAGCTGTTTGAGCCCCCAGGCATCCAAAATTGATGGCCTGGATCCAGCAGCTTGGGCGAGGTATCCGACACCACAGCCCTATTCAATCACGTTACGGTAGTTACCCCTCCCCTTCCACGGTCACCGGCAACCAGATCGACGACGCTGCCGCCGCCGCCATTGGCCGCGTGAGAGCTCTCCTTAACCAGCGCCACACCGTGGAAGGAGGATGCTGCCAACATGCTCTACAGCGGCACCACCATCGTTGAGGAAGCTGGCAATCCCGTCCTCGTAAAGACGGTCAAGGTCAGCAACTGGCACCCAGCTCGACGGCTATACCACGGCCACCATTGGCTGCGTGAGAGCAATAAATCGGCATCCAGCTTGACGGCGCCGCCGCGGCAGCCATTGGCTGCATGAGAGCAATCCCTTTGCTCATCTCTCTCTCCCAGGAGCACATCGTCATCGTCGTGCCAAATTTTGTGATTTGCTTCCACGCAATTTGTTAGTCATGCAGCTCTTCCTCGAGAGGATTGGTTCAAAAGTACTTCCTCCGTTCCATATTGCAGGTTATTTTAATATTTCTAGATTCACTAGTTCATCAACCCGCACTCCCGCACGGGCCAATATTCTTAAAAACTATTTTATTTAAAAATTAAACTTCTACCTAATAATCAAAATTGTTTACCTACTGCTCTCTCATTTTTTCAATATTTCAATATTTTCATCCACATATAGATGTGTACTTATCTTCGTCCGTTTGTGATTGATTTTTAATTACAGCTTTGTTACAATGCTTTTAAAGCACCAGTGGTACTTGTAGGTACTTTCCTTTTTTATCCTTCTTATCAAAAAGAATTAAATATATTTACACATAATAAAAAGGGCATCATAATAATTTTACTTGGTCCCACCAAATTGGTACTTCTCTTTAGATACTTCATGGTACTTCTTTGTTTCCACCGTTCAATTTCGCTAGATGGGCAGCTCTCATTTTTTCCAAGCACTCTAAATATGGTCTTTTAATTAATAATTACTCTATACACTTTTTCATCCATACTCACACTTTTTTAATTTTGTATCGCACCTCCATACATTATATTTAGCATAAAAATCATTATTTTTCATCACTTCTTCACATACATGTATAAACGTTCTACATGGTTACACTCATCATGCGTATATACCTTAACTTAGTATTTCTATATTAACAATGGCATAAATAAGTAATTTAAAGCCATATATTAGTTTACCTTTAGACATTTCTATATGACGCACATGAAAATAATTAGGTCAATATTTAGGTGTTTACTTTAGATTATTTTTAATAACGACATGCATCATTAACTTAGATACAAATTTAGAATGACATTTTAATTTATATTTTATAATCATATGCATGAGTAAATTGAATGAAGATTATGGAGTTATTTTAGATTTTTTTATAATGGTAGAACTCAATAATTTCGATATAGGTTTAGGGTTTATTTTAGAATATTTTCAGAATGATAGTGGTGGGTAACATTTTAGAAAATATAATAGATCAATGACTATGATTATTAGAGTTTACATGATTGATGTTTGATGTTTCTGATTTTTATGAGAATTTGTCTTTTATTTTCAGCATGTCTCGTGAGAACTAATGCGGAGTTTCCAATGGAAATAAATGAGGCCACGTTGCAACAAACTATTCGAACACAATACTTATATAGATATATACTTATTACTTTCATCCGATTATGATAAATTTTAGTTCGTAATTACTCTATAACGTTTTGATCCACATTTATAATCCTTAACTTTTCACTTTGCATCGCATATATGCGCTTGAATTTATTTAATGGACCCTGAGTTTGAGCTATAATTTTAACATAGCAATTTATATTCCAATCACTTCCTCTATATTTTTTATAAATGGTGATACACATCATGCCTATATACCTTAATTATTATATCATATATCAATAGGGTAAGAAATAGACAATTTAAAATCATATATTGGTGTATATTTATAATTAAGGTGACTTGGATTCAAATACAGGGTTTCCTCATGTTATTTTTGATAATAGTATATGTGGGTAATATAGATGAAAATTTAAGAGGTTATTTTAAGTTATTTTTTAAGTACTAGTGGCGGACAATTTAGTTGCAAACTTAGGGAGTTAATTTAAGTATTGTTTATAATGGCATAAGTGGGTAATTTTAATGAAGATTAGGGATTACTTTAGTTTATTTATATAATAGTAGAGGTGGGTAATTTAGATATATATTTAGGGTTACTTTAGTCTATTTTCATAATGTTATAGGTGAGTAATTTTTTAGAAAATATAATAGATCTAATGATCATGATGGTTTGAGTCTACATATTGATGGTCAGTTGTTTTATTTTTTGTGAGAATTTTTATAGTTGAGTGTCCACCTAAGATCCTAGATGGCTCTACCTAGAGGCTTCTAAGACTTAGGTGGCTTCACTGTAGTAAGAACCTCTACACGATGAAAACAAATAATGAGCGTGATCATAAATAATGAGCGTGATCATCCATACTGATTCCCCTATAATATGTTACAGTTAACGTTTACGATACCACTCCGCACAAACCAAACATCACCTTATTTTTATATTGAAATTACACCTACTTTACACATGTTAGTTGGCTATTTGTTATGTTTTCAGTCATATATGGACGGTTTCGATATGTTTTGTGATTCCCACGGCGTTGGATGTGTTTGGATGTTGTTATCGTGTTCACGGCATTATATGGGCCAAAAGCTGCTTAGTGTTAAATGTCCCGTGTCAGTTTCCAGGCCCACTCTGCAGGTGCCATTTTACAGGATTGGTATTATGGATTCGAGTCAGCAGGTCATATTGTTGTCTTATACTTATACTATGTGCAACCCACTCATGGGCCATGCTGGCCCAACCTTGGTAGTTGTCCTTGATGAACTGATTGGTTTTTTACTTTTTTTTTTAAGAATGCATTCTTTTTTCACTTCAAGCATAATTCCCAGGATTGAGCGAGTTGCTGGAAGGCTTAAACGTATAGGAGCATAGGAGTTCCTAAATACAAAGAGATGGTATATGTTTCAGATTCAAATTCCAGAACACCAACTTTGTTTGCTTCAGTTGGGAAACATCTCTACTCTGCATATTTGTGCTAACCTTTTCTTTTCGGCACAATGTTCAGAGTTCAGAAGTGTGCTGTACATTGTTTGACAAGTGCATTTGAGCAATTTGTTTTAATTAAGGCATGCAAGAGAGCTAAGAACATTACCTTAGCAACTGCAATCTCCCAGAGGATGTCAGTGGTCCAGTTCAGATTTCCTGTGGAAATGTATATTAGTAAATCATGGCTAGTAAGACATCTATAGTTGAGCAGGTTACACCGATTTACACCATTGTGATGCATGTTTTGTAGTATTAAAAAATTGTGAGTGCTTCTATGCAACAGCTGCACGAAATTAGAAGAACACAACGCACAATTCCTGCACCGCTACTGATTCTCTTCAGTGTCAGGACTCAGAATTAGCAATCCCAAATGCAGGAGCGCGCCAAGCTTCTACAGCTAACACCACACAAGACATAGCAGCCCCAAATGCAGAAGCGCATCAAGCTTCGCCCAAGGCAACCATGAGCCCGACCCAGACGTCGGTGCCGGCACCGGTCCAGGCGTTCCCGCAGGCGACCGGAGCGCCGGCGGCAGCCGCACCGGGCCCTGCGTCTGCCTGACGCCGGTGCCGTTCTTCCAATCTGACGACATCTCGTTCTGCATCCAGACCTCCGATGCTGCAACAGGGCGCAAGGAATGGAACAGTGAAGTCGAAATTGCAGTGTCCCTCACTGACATAGTAACACTGACCTGTTCTGGACAACGTGAGGTTGGCGTCGTCGTAGTTCACCGGCCAGAGGAAGTAGCCGAGGAGCCCTCGACGCGCGGCGAAGGCGAGCTTCTCGGCCACGACGGCCGCGCCGTCGAAGGCGACCCAGACGTCGCCCACGGACAGGTAGGACGCCACGGACGCGTTGTCGTACGCCGTGGTGGCCGTGCGCCGGCCGCCCCCGCCGGCGGAGGCGGCGGCGAGCCGCTGGACCTCGGCGTAGGACATGACGCCGGTGGCGTTGCTCCCGCGCTGCTTGGGCCCCGCAGCGACGACGGGCGCGCCGACGCCGGCGTTGGCCTTGTTGCGCAGGAACCACGAGCGGCCGTAGAGCGGGATGCCCATGACCACCTTGCCCGCCGGGAGGCCGGCGTCGATCCACGACACGACTCCGTAGCTCGCCGAGAAGTGGGACGCCCGGTCGTAGAGCGGCGCGTCGAAGGCCGTCGTGGCGTTGGCGCCGCCCGGCGGTCGGAGCCCGAACGCGGCGACGTTGACCCAGTCGAGGCACCTCGCCAGGGCCTCGGACGGGTAGTCGACGCTGGGGAGCGGCGCGGCGAAGACGTGGCTGGAGAAGTAGGCCGTGGCGGTGAGCAGGAACCCGGGGGGCGCGGCGGCGCGCCACTCGGAGACGAGGAATCCGAGGTCGGCCATCTCGACCGCCGACGCCGGGAACCGCCACGCGA
This sequence comes from Setaria italica, assembly GCF_000263155.2. Classification (NCBI taxonomy): domain Eukaryota; kingdom Viridiplantae; phylum Streptophyta; class Magnoliopsida; order Poales; family Poaceae; genus Setaria; species Setaria italica. The sequence continues at coordinate 16,736,700 of NC_028456.1, forward strand.
CGTCAAGCCCGTCGAAGCCGCTGTCGCGGGCGAGCGCGACGGCAGCGGCGCCGAACGCCGCGCGGGACGCCGGGTCCGCCGCCATGGCGGCGAACGCCGGGTCGGCCTGGGAACCGGCCGCCGCCCCCGCGACGCCGGCGGTGCCGACGGAGAGCAGGGTCCTGAGGTTGCGGTTCCTGGACTTGAGCGCCGGGGAGAATGCGGCGAGGAGGCCCGCCTGGTCCGGGTCCGTCGGGAGCACGAGCTTGCGGGTGGTCGGGTGCACGGCGAGGGCCGAGTAGTAGAGGTGCGTGTAGTGGGAGGCGTCGAGCGCGGCGAGCGGGCGGAGGCGGGCGGCCGCGGCGAGGTAGAAGCCGGCGCGCACCGTCGTCCCTCGGGCGTCGTCGGGCGGCGCAGGAGCCGCCGACGCAGCGAGGGAGAGCGAGACCATGGCAACGGCGAGGAGGGTGGAGGAGGCGGACGACGGCATCGCCGGCGGCGGGGAGGTGGTGGGAGCTCGGCGGAGGGGGCGGTCGGAGTGGGTGGGGATCGGAGTCGGAGCGAGGAGGCCGGTGTCGTCGGTTGCGGTTGTGCTGGTGTCATTGGAGGGAAACATTGGAGGAATCTTGGCCGCGTTGGTATGCAGGTGTTTGATTCTACCAGTGCCTTGCGAACTGCAAAGCTACTGCAAAAGCTCAAACAGTTACGGAGCTGTAATTGTCTGCTCTGTGGAACACTGACGTGGTGAACACTGACGCTGGAACAGCGCTTAGTTTTTCAGGCGTGGTGCCTCTGCAAATCCCATAAAAACTCGCCTAGTTTACGATGGGTATAGAGTTTCACATGCAAGCAGTGTTGTGCACTGCTTAGTATTAACAAGACAAGGCGAGAGTATTGTTGATGATTGGCCTCATCATTGCATTGGGTAAGGATGATCGTCCCGTGACAAGCTGTACCGATAGGGGTCCCCTGACCGTTGATGTCAGCAGGACCGGTCCCAAGTTTGCATTTGCATTTCGTAAAATCTAGATTGAGAGACCTCCTCCTCTTTACCTATGTGAGCGTACAGGAGGAAGTAACTCTAACCGGCCAAAGGAAGGAACTCCTCTTCTTTCTCCACGTGCGCAGAACGCCGCACCTCAGCACCCGCCACTCCGCCAGAGTTGAAGAAGAAAGATTAGGGGTTATGTTTTTGGGGTTTGGGTTTGGGTTTAGGGCGGAGTGGGACCGTGGAGGAACAAAATCCGCCAGGCTTAAAGGGAAGCTTATGGAGGCAGGCAAGCAGTTAGCGGGGCGGCTTCGTTGCGTGGCGATGGTGCTGCCGGCGGGCGGTGGGGAACATCCAGTTAGGAGGGATGGGGTGGGGATGGAGGATGCCGGAATGGTTAGGAAGGATAGGTCGGATACGGTAGGGATGGAAGGTGGACGACAAGGGGCAGAGGCGGCTGCGGTGTTAAGGCGAGGGCATCTCATTGGAGTGGTCAGGGAAGGCCAGTCTTGAAGGGTGGCGGCACGGCGACACGACGAGGTACTGGCGGCTGCTGGAGGTGGTTGCGGATGGGGAAGGACTGTGTGGTGGGGATGATGGTGCTGGGATGGTGCTGGAGGTTGGTAGGGCTGTTCGGCTCGTCGCTTGGTTCGAGATTGACTCAATTTCTAAACGAGTCAAGCCTAACTCAAAAGCTCGCGAACTTTTCGACCTCAAGATCGAAAAGCTCAAGTAAGCTCGTGCATTACGATTGGCCATGACTCTATGATGTTGTTGGGGCGATTATAAATGGATTCCCCTAGATGGACCTAAACAACCTCCTATATGGCCCATGGAAGGATTAAGCATAAGGACTAGATGTAATTTTATTCCCCACCAAGGGTATGAAAGAAAACTGCCCCTACCCTCCCTCTATACAAGATACCCGTGAGTGCTAGAGCAAAGAGAGGACTCTTGTTCTACTCCATCGGTCTCATACAAACCCTAGGTCTACAGGAACATCGGATACCTCCCGGAGGCCTCTTTCTGTTCGGTTGAATTCCTAATTCACCAACAGAGGTGTATACACACACACATATATATATTCTAATTTTCTTGCCTAATTATACTGTGTAAATCTCAATGTCTACAAGTAATGCAATGACTCTAGTCCAATTGCTATATAGACTTTCATGAACTATGTTTATGAATAATATAAATCTCAAGGCTTGTGAATTACTCGTGATTGACTCTCGATACGCTCGACTCGAGATTGGCTCGAATCATAAACGAGCCAAGCTTGAGCCTAGCTCTAAGCTCGGATGGTTTTGAGGCTCAGCTTGGCTCGATGCTCTAACAAGCTCAATCTTGAGGCGATGAGCTCGCTCGAGCTCGGCTCGTTTACAGCCCTAGAGGTTGGACAGGGTGTGCTAGGCCTGTGGGTGACTAGGTGTGTGGCGACGAACCGAGAAAGACAAAGATGCTGGGGGAGGGGTACTGGGATAACGCTATTACGAGGATCTTGTCGGTTTATTTGCCTCCTTTGCATTTTGCAAACATGTGTCAAACTAATGAATAGCAAAGGGGCTGTCTATCAAATACTCGAGTGTAGAGGGGGCTCTCATCACTCGATTTTTTGCTCCGTCAGATTTGAATTGGACATCTCAGATGAGATCCCATCCTCTCTTACCTTCTTCCCGCACGTGACGCAACACCCTTATCCATTCACCACATACGGAGGAAAGGCCCGAGCACCCACCGCCTCTACCTCCCTCCTCGAACCTCGCATCGTCTCCGGAGCCGCAGCCCCCTACCTCCCCCCAAAATTAACCCCTTTCGACATTGCTCCTCCCTCGGTGTCTTCTTTACCAAGTCTGGCTGAGCTCCCCCGTGGCCACCGGCTACCTGCTCGGTTCCACCGGCGAAATGCCGCCTCCACTGCTGCTGCCGCTGACCACGGCCAACGCTAACCCGTTGGTCTTCTACGCCCCCGCTGCCTCCACCACCCGGCTCCAGCGGCGCCCTCGCCGCCTTCGCTCCCCGCCGTCTCTCCCGACTCCACCGTTGAGCCACCCCGAATCTCCCTCTAGGTCTACAAGGCACAGGTAATCCTCCACCCCAACCCCAAACCCCGAAATCCTAAAGTTCACCGGAGTTGTCACTCACCATTGCTGGAGGAGAAGAAATGATGCACGTGTGGCATTTGTCGATTGGTTGAAAAATCAAAGTGGTGAAGCTCTCCAAAACACTCAAGTCCAGTTTAGCTTTCCCCATAACAAACATGCCTGTCTTCACAAAGAGTGCAGTTAAATAGGATTACAATCAAATTTAAGAAGCTCATCATTAACACAACTAGGCCTCCTCGCTCTCCGAACAACATAATTTGCTAATCGAGCTAACTCATGATCGAGTGCACTCTCTCCCAAATTTCCTGAACGGTGCTATGCGTAAAAGTAGGCCCAGCCCTGGTCCCCAAATCCCAGGGGCCGCACCCCAGGTGTCAGGTAGCAGGACATCAGGACTCAGTGTTCCCAGGAATAGCCAATCAGTGGCCCTGGCCCCCTGGGAGGAACCGGAGTTCCAGTGTTCCACGCGTGCCGCACACCGTATGGCCCTATCCTAAAGGCCAACATGTCGCAACTCGCTAGGCCCCAGGGAAAAACGCACACGATTAGATCTGATCGTCAGAAAAACACAACGCATTCACTGCTACCGCAGTGCCGCCGCCATGACGCGTGCTGTTCTTGTTCACCTGCGCCAGCACCAGGTACGTTGCTCAATTGCCAATCCCCAATTCTCTGTACCATTAATTATTAATTCACTATTACAAGTTATTTAATCTCAACTGATTTATAACTATCGTGTATTTATAATAATTTCAGCACCGTGGGATATCATGTCGTCTAGAAAATATGAATCAGGCTGCGAGAAAAGAAAAAGGAAAAGACGTGTGGAGGAGTTGATAGAATCACAAAGAGGAGCTATGGATAAATTTTGCAAGAGTTATCAGGGCCCTGAGAGTAATACGAGCACTTCGACGAACCCAAATGAGTTGGCAATAGTTGTTGCGGTTGAACCAACTAATAGGAATCAGGAAGAAAATGTTAATAGCAATGTCCATGATAACAATGTAAGTGACTCTGAGAACACAGTAAATGTATCAGGTGCACATGCACAGTCTGCTAGTGTTGATGAGGAACCAATTTACACTTCAGATATTTATGATCCAAGAAATTAGGATAATCTTGATAATAAAGCAAGAGACATATTAGTCGAGAAAGGGCCTATAAGAGAAGAAAATATCAAATTTCCTCTAGATGGTGCGTCAAGATATTTTTCATATGCTCATTATTCTAGAAAATTAAGCAATGGAGAGGTACATGATAGAAATAGTTAGTTTATTCGAATCATGTTGACAAAGTATTTTGTTTCTGCTATAAGATCTTCAAGTCTAGCACTAGCAAGAGTCCTAGTTCCTTAGCAAGTGATGGGTTAAGAAATTGGAAGCATATCAGTGAGAAGCTTAGAGAACATGAAAATAGTGTCGAGCATATTAGTAACATGAATAGTTGGAATGAATTGAGAGTTAAACCGCGGAAAAAGGAAACAATTGACGAAGAATTGCAATAGCAAATCACAAAGAAGAAAGAACGGTTGAGGCAAGTTTTGTTAAGAATAATAGCCATTATGAAATTTCTTGGTAAATACAATTTGGCTTTTAGAGGAAGCAGTGAGCAGTTTTATACTGATAGTAATGGTAATTTCTTAGCTTGTGTTGAGATAATTGCAGAATTTGACTTGGTAATGCAAGACCACCTTAGACGTATTCAGAACAAAGAAATTTATTATCATTATCTCAGTCATAAAATTCAGAATGAGTTGATCTCTCTTTTGGCTTCTGATATCACAAGTTCTATCATAAAGGTTGTTAAAGAGGCCAAGTATTTCTCCATTATCCTAGATTGTACCCCTGATGTCAGTCATCAAGAACAAATGACTTTATTAGTTCGATGTGTTAATTTGTCTAATGGCAAGATAAAAATTGAGAAGTACTTTTTGGGGTTCTTGAAGGTGGATGATACATCTGGTTTGGGGCTTTTTAATGTATTGTTTGAATCTATGCAGTCATTTAGCCTAAATATTAGTGATATAAGGGGTCAAGGCTACGACAATGGTTCTAATATGAAAGAAAAATATAAAGGGGTAAAAACATGGTTACTTGATATCAATCCAAGAGCATTGTATATGCCATGTGCATGCTATAGTCTAAATCTTACTCTTTGTGATATGGCAAAATCTAGTGGGAAAGTTGTTTCATTTTTTGGAATTGTTCAATGCATATATGTATTATTTGCTAGTTATACGAAAAGGTGGAATGTTTTGCTTAAACATGTTCCTAGTCTAACTGTGAAATCATTATCCAATACTCGTTGGGAGAGTCGAATCAAAAGTGTTACAGCAATAAGATATCAGGCTACTGAGTTAAGATCTGCTTTATCTGAGTTACATCGTGCTTCTGACATTGAACCTAAGGATAGAAGTGATGCAAAAAATTTATTTGATGCACTTGGCAGCTTTGAGTTTCTGTGGTATGGTTATCTGGCATGATATTTTATTTGCTGTAAATAAAGTGAGCAAGAAGTTGCAATCGCCAGCCATGTGCATTGACTCTACTTTGAAGCAAATACAAGGTATAACACAATACTTTGAGAATTATATAAATGAGGGGTTTTCTTCTAGTCTGATCATCGCCAAAGGTATTGCAACAGACATGGGTGTAGAGGCATCATTTCTAGAAAAATGTCGTGCTACGAGGAAGAAACAATTTGATAAAAGTAATTGTCAAGAAGAAATTCTTGAAGCTGAGAAGGCCTTTGAAGTTGAATATTTTTTTGTTTTGGTTGATACGGCGATCGCTTCTTTGAAGAACAGATTTGAAGAACTTATAGTGTTTGAAGATATATTCGGATTTTTGATGAGCTTAAACACTTTGAAGTTATTAAATGATAATGAACTTGAAGAATGTTGCACTAAATTTGCAGAAACTTTTTCTTTTGATGGTTCATCTGATGTTGAGGTATATGATCTTATTTTTGAATTAAAGATTATGAAATTCACTTTGCCAGATGGTGTAATGTCTGCTATGGAGATTTTTGAGCATGTCAGAGATGTGGATTGTTATCCTAATGTCTCCATTGCTTACCGACTCTTATTTACTGTGCCTGACTGTCGCATCGGCTGAAATAAGTTTTTCAAAGGTGAAGTTATTGAGGAACTATTTGAGGTCAACAATGACTCAGGAGAGGTTAAATGGTTTGGCAACATTATACATCGAGAAGAAATTGTTAGATGAGATTGACATCAACCCTATCGTAAGTGACTTTGCATCGAGAAATGTTAGAAGAAAATTTTAAAGTAATATGTATAAATAATTTGATATGAATATTGTTTTTAGATACATCTCAGTATTTATTGGTAACATTTCATACATATTTATTATAATATAATAATGTTTATTTATTATAATGTAATATAATGTTTATACGAAAAACCTCGAGTTTTACTTTCGGCCTCCCAAATCTCAGGCCGACCCTGCGTAAAAGGCCTCGCTCCAAATAATGGCTTGGTCGCGCGGCAGGGCATGCACCGTGGGGCCGCGTCTGCTTCCGTGCTGTGCTGTGCTGTGCAGTGGGCATAATTCCGAACAGCATAATTCCGTGAGCGAACGTCGTCTCATTCAACACTGGTGCTGTGCTGCGCAGTGGGCACCTGACTCACTCATCTGCCACTGCCATGGCTGCGCAATTCTGCAGACACCGAGATGGATTTTACTCGAGCTCTCTAGCTCGGATCGGGCTCACCATGCTTTACCGTCTCGATCTGCAGGCTGGATGGCGCAAGCATTGCAACGCTGCATGCCGTGCCCCGCGCCACGCGTTACCTCCACGCCCTACACGTGGACCCGTCGGAGCCCTCTGCAGTGTGGGGCTCTTTTTTATTTTCGCCAGACGGCCTCGCAGCTGCAATGCTGCATGCAGACCTTCAGCAGCTATGAGTGACCACGAGATTACAACTCAGTTTCCGAATGACCCTGTACTGAATTGCTTGGCGTCACCTTCGGAGCCGCGTGGGCTTGGCTCCATTCCATCTCCGTCGGGGCAGGTAGGTAGGGTTGGTGTGCCGGCGGCCTTGGGTTCATTTATTTACTCTTTCATCCTGACTTACTTAGGGTGTTTGGATACGAGGTGCTAAATTTTAGCAGGGTCACATCGGATGTTCGAATGCTAATTAGGAGGACTAAACATGAGGTAATTACAAAACTAATTGCACAAATGGAGTCTAATTCGCGAGATGAATCTATTAAGACTAATTAATCCATCATTAGCAAATGGTTACTGTAGCACCGCATTGTCAAATCATGGACTAATTAGGATTAATAGATTCGTCTCGCGAATTAGACTCCATCTGTGCAATTAGTTTTGTAATTAGACTATGTTTAATACTTTTAATTAGTATCCAAACATCCGATGTGATAGGTGCTAAAGTTTAGCAGGGGTATCCAAATACCCTTTACTTCTGCTGCACATCTTTAAGTCGGTTTGGAAGAGTTGAGTAGGGTTGGTTAGATCACTGGGTTACTTCCGGTCCAACTGGATCCGAAAGCCGTTCCAGACTTCTGGGACCACGGTCCGCTCGGTGTATTTGCCCCCTTTGAACAGTCTATTCGTTAGGGCCTGTTTGGTTTGAGTTGCTTATTATAAGCAACTTTTAAGTTGTTTATTTGAAGTTGCTTATTTTTAGTTCAGCTGTTTGGATACCCTTGCTTATAAGCATTGAATGAGATAGATATTGTCATGTTTGCCCCTCATCATTGAGAGAGAGAGGGAGGGCAACCAGGCATTCAATGAGGGCAAGAGGTGTAAAGTGCATTGAATAGTCCCCGTAAGCAACCATAAGCAACCCAAGAGTTGCTTATTTGCTTATAATAAGCAACCCCATAAGCAAGAGTGATTGGTTTCATAAGCAACTTATTTGCTTATTTTAAGTTGCTTATGCATAGGCATGTGAAACCAAACAGGTCCTTAGTTTAACACAAGTTTGCAGTATTAGTTAGTATTAGTACTGTAATATTATCCTATTATACTAATTGCGGCCTTGGAACACCAAATATACACCTTGACTGTTTGTTAGTTTTTACCTAATATTAAAGCAAGTAATATTTCTGCCACCAATTTTCATCCGTCACATAGAACCGGTAAAAAGAAAAATCGACTCCCACCACGTGAACCGGACTGCTGAGTGCAAAACCGGAGAAAAAACAGCCTCCGTAACCCTGAACCGAAAGAAAACCGAATCCTAGGCCGCCTACCCACGAACCGGAGGAAAACCGCACCCCCACATGTGAACCGCCCGCCGGAAAAGAAAAGCGAGTAAAAATCCTCAAAATGAAGGAGCCTCAGCAAGGTTTGAACCCAATTCTTTCAACTCCACAGGAAGGACGCCAACTACTTCAACCTATTTCGATTGTGGTTAAGGTGGCCACGTTTTTTATTTTCTTCATAGGTTGAGGAACTACATAGGTCAATCCTTCCCGTCTGTCATATGTTGCAACGAGTACAGCAAGTTCATTTTGTTATCATGCTATAAAGATTTTTTTTTTATCTTGCAAAGAACATACATACAATCCATACGTACCCTCCTTCGTCGCTCCTGGCTAAGCATCTTTCGGCGGAGGAAGTGTTTTCTAAATCTCAAGCTACATGTTTCGTGTTTAAACATTGAGAACCGTTTGTTGGCTTCAGAAGAACAAAGCATGTATGGAAAATCTAATACACATACTTTAGTAAACTGATCGTGCGCTACTTGCTACGAATAAACAAGTCCACGCCTAGTAATGCATGTACACCATGTTAAGGTAGCAGCGCTTGCTAATAAACCCTACCATATGTGAATATAGTTCTCGCCCATTCCAACCAGATGGTACAATTAGATATGCGGTCGTGTTCTCGCCCATTCAAACCAAATGGTACAATTAGATACGCGGTCGTGTTATATGTTATAATAAGCAAGCTTCTTTCTTAAATAAAAAGGTAGAAATGTAATGAGTTTTTGAGTAGAAGGAAATATGTTAAGTCAACATTCTATTGATTTTCTAGCAAACATGTAAAGATTCATTGAGTATAATAAAAATTGAAAATTTTATAAGTTTTAAAAATATAGTGAAATTTCACCGTAGCAACGCACGAGCATTTTGCTAGTTGTTACTAAAACAAAGAAAGGAAAAATATTATAAAGGGGTAAAAGAGTAGTCTTCTGGGCCAAATGAATTCGTTGGTGGGCTAAGCTGCTTGTGGGGCTCTCTGAAGAAAAGATGAGAGACCGGAGAAGGCGTAGGCCGTATATAACATTTACACAAATTCTTTGCTTTAAAAAAATAAAATACGACTCCCGATATTAAGTATTTTTTTCAAGTTGGCTAGAATTAAACACTGTATCCATGTCGGCCGGTTGGTACCGGGACTGGATTTGGTGCCGCAGGGACCGGCCGGGCCGGAAGGACACGGAGCAGTTGAGATTGACGAGCGCGTCTACCCTTCTTGTACTAGGGCAAGTAAAACGGTTTAGACAGCTATAGCTGTTCTCCGCAAGAATGGACAACCTCACATAGAGATAGCAACACAGACAAGCGGTATAATGGCTATGTTAAGCTGTCTGCAAATTAATTACTTCATGTATGGAATCATAAATTATGATGATCAAAAGTAATTTAATTTTTTAAGGTCAATTTGTGGCTTGCTTGAGGCAATGTATTTGTTTATACAATATAATACCACTGGAAGGGCTGCCTGTAACTATTATTTTGTTTCACATTGTTTTTGCCCAGCCTTACTGTGAAAGAAGTATTTGTAAAGGGTCGTATTGTAATAGTGCAAGGGAAAAATCAATCTATACTTATTTTTAAAGTGAGGAACGCTTCTGCCGCTTCTACCCACTTTTTTAGTTTAGTCCAACCTAATCTTATTGACAAGTGGGCCCATGATGCTAACTATAGGTAACTCGGTCTTGTCCGGCTGCGTCCAGCTACCGCTTGGCTACGTTGCAACGGCCGGCCACAGGAAGAAATAGAGTTCGGACATGAACTTGAACTTCACCATCTGCTCCCCCCTTTTCATGATCCCTCCTTCTTCCTTCTCCCTCCTTTTCTCTCTGTCCATGCTAGCCGGCCATGGTCGAACCCGATCTCCTGCTCGCCCCACCCTCCTGCGCCGCGCCGCATCCTTCCGGTGCTCGCCCCTCGCACGCCTGGCCGCCGCCTCTCCCCACGCTGAGCCCGAGCCGAGCCACGCACCCCCTGCACGTGCCATGCGCCCCCGCACCCGTCACCTCTCGGCCCTGAGCCGCGCCTTACCAGCGACGCCTCGCTTGTGCCACCTCGCTCCTGCGCCGTCGGCATAGCCGCCCGCGCCCTAGGTGCTCCCGGCCGGCCCGATGATGGCGAGCCTGGCCATCGGGTCAACCGGATCAAGGGGGTTGAAGATGAGACGCTCGTTTTGCAGTTCAGCCTCTGAAGAAGTCCGATTTCTCATGATCCAGTCGGTGGGAGCTCAAGAGAGATGTAAAGAGAGAAATATAATTTTTTAATCCACCAACATAAGTTATTATCATGAATAATTTTTAGCCCACCAACTTGGGATGTCTAACTTTTTTTACCCGTAGCAATGTACGGGCATATTTGCTAGTAATAGCAAATTGATGCTCTCCACGTTAAGCCCCGTCATCAGATTTTTTGCATGAACTAGCAGTAGCAGATCACGTGTGAAGATTTCAGGGATCATTTCACTTTAGCAATGCTCTAATATGGACCTCTGTGACATACATTATATGTCATGTTCAGTATGCCTATGTTCTATGTTTCAATGTATATGCATGTTCACCCAAGCGAGTTTCTAGAGTGAGCAGGAAATACAAGATTGCCCAAGTCAATAAGTTATTTGTGAATATTTCTATCTTATTGTTTGAAATCAACCTGTTTAATAGGTGCTTCAGGTTTCACCGTAATGCTGAGATTTAGAATTGCAGTTGATCTTGGTGCATGTTCAAGTTTGACTCAAGGTGTCCTATAGACCCGTTGTTCGTTTGTATATACATGAATCTCATTCAAACAATCCCTCCTCAGAACCAAGAGTACCTCATCTCGGGTCAGTCTGAATGTAAGGTTCATTTGAGGCGTCTGTGCAACAAGTGTCAGTATCGATCGGATCATAAATTCTGCAGCACCGCGTGCATTTGCAATAGAAATTTACTGAACGCGTGAGCTTTGCTACCACTACTGTCTTTACCCCCAGAAAGTTTTGTTGTTAGTTTCTAATCAATAATGCTATGAATTAACGCTCAAACTCCCGGGAATTCCACTAGTTTGTATGATTAGTGTTCCAAACGATTCATCAGGTGGTTTCAACATTGACCATGCGCTGATATTTACTGAACGGAAAAAATTCATTTTACTCACCTCACCTATTTACTTTGTCTACTTAACCCTCAAAGTAAAATTTAGACTCATTTTACTCCCCCGACCTATTTCATTTGCTCCAATCTACCCCTAATTAGATTCCTCTTTTTTGTTTCTTCGCGTACAAATTGAGTTTTAATTTCAGATTTTGCCAGTTGACTTATAAAATGATGCTTTACTTTAAAAAATAAATTAGAAATTTTTCATAATTACTTTTCATACAATTTTGTATATCTAAGATCAGTTTCATATTAAATATTCCTAACCTATGAAAATAATCGTGCAAAATTCTTAGTATAACTTTTTAACATAAGGCATCATGTTTTGTATCTGCTCGTAAAATTTGAACTCAAAATTCAACTCATACACGAAGAAGAAAAAAGAGAAATCTAATTAGAGAGTAGATTGAACCAAATTAGGGATAGATTGGACCAAATAAAATAGTTCAGTAAGTAAAATTGAGCTAAAATTTTATTCAAGCGGGCAAAGTAGAGGGGAGTAAAATGGAATTTTTCCTTTATCAACTAAGTTAAAGTTAGGATATTAAGTGCTATATCCAGAGGTTTGTAGCGTTTAACATTAGTGTCGTCGTCCATGCTATCTAGTCCATTGCCAACTTATCGATTTATTACTTCAGATTGGCTTATTCATTTGATCTTTTCATTTAACTGAGTTCGATTTCTTCGCTAAATAGTTAGACGTAATGTTTGCTTTCTTTTCGCAAAAACAAAAGAAAAGAGGCCAACGCGCCGGCGGCTCCATCAACGCAGATTGGTCCATTAAAAAGCGCCTACACACGCTAATAGCCACTCAGACTGCGAGCACTCACGGTGCGTAAACATACTCCCCTGAAAGGCTGTAAGCCTGTAACAAGTAAACATGGTACAAAATCTCAAGTTGCAGAAGGACTTACAGAAACTAAACTGAAGCATTAAGGGATGATGATGAAACTGCAATGCAAACTACATTGACAAATAGTAATGAATCTGCTCATTTCAGAACTAATACCGAGACACATTGCGGAAGTGCATCTCACTGGAAGCTTAACCATCTGGCGCTCATAGAAACATGCAGAAGTAGAAGACAGGCAAGCTCATGTCAGATGCATCGCAAAATTGTGATTTTAAGCAGTAGCACGAGTTAAATCTAACAACAGCTTCCACTCATAGCCCAGTCTTCTAGTCCTCATGCAGGGCCTTCATCAGGTATAGCCTGTTGAAATTCTGACCAGCAACCCTGCCATTGTGACAGCAAGTTACAACCAATGAGTGCACAATGAAGCACAAGAAAATTTTACCATCTGTTTTAGGGATAGACAAAAGACAACATCTCAATGGACAATTATCTGTGCAAACCCCCTTCTCAGTGGAAAATATATCATTTGTTAGTTTAATATACTATTAACATAAGCGAGGAGAAAAAAATACAACACTACAAGCTAGTGGAGTGGCAAGTGGTCGATCCGTTGACTCATTATAATTTTTTAATTTATAGCCATGCATACAAAATAAACTATAGAATAAAACTCCAGTTCAGTGGTGCGGATTTTGGATTTTCAGTCAACCGCCACACCCATCACTCCGTATTAAACCAAGCATAGTACATTTAGCTCTTCAAATACTGAAGGACTAGGCACACTATTTTGTGCATGCAGGTATTAACCAGATTTAGAATGCGGATTGCAAGTTGTGAGGTAAGTTGGACAACAAAAGCAGGTGGCATTTTTAAACTTTGTATAAGATAACACTTCCCTCCATTTCACAATATTTGTTGTTCTAGCTTTGTCCTAAGTCCAACATTTCTATCTTTGACCATTAGTTCCTAAAAATTCGCATAGTTTAACAACATGAAACAATTGTATTATAAAAGTATCTCATGTTGAATCTAAAAGCATAAATCTTATGATGGTAAACTATATAATTTTTAGAATATTAATTGTCAGACAGAAATGTTTGGCTAAGGACAAAGCTAGAATGACAACTATTATGAAACAGAGGTAGTAGTATTTAACTATATAGGTACATCAAACTGCAAGAGCAAGGGATTTATTTTACTGAAACAGGACGAGATGCGAAGAGCAAGTTTTGTTAGAACTTTAACTGATTGGAATATTATCCAATCATGACACTGCGAACATGACTGTAAATGAAAGAAAAAAAGGGGTTGTGAAAAGCATAATAACTAGAAGATTCCTACATCTAATAATAATTTCACTAAAAGTTGAAACATGCAAGGGATTTGGAGCTCAATAAAGACAGGCATAAATGTAATTGAATCTGTACCCGTTGATATGGTTGCAGTAGCTAGAGATCTGATTGGTAACAAGATAGCCCTCCAATCGTGATGGCTCAGGAACGGGCTTGAAGATAGGATTGGATGGATCTTCTTCAGGCAATGGCTCCTCACCAGCAGCTTTTCTCGCCATGTTCTCTTGCCTGTACAAGCACAAAATACCAAGGAGTCAATGCGAATGAACAATAGACATGCAGACAATCTACTATTAAAAACTTCCTTAAAAGTTCAAACTACCAAGGTAGAACCACAAAGGATATGAAATAAATGCATGAGGCTAAAGTATATATTTTGACTACAGAGTAGGCCTTTTCCTACCTTCTCTTTTGAAGCCATGCCGCCTGCTGTGACTGCTGTCTTGAGACGTTGCGGTAATAATATTGGAACTGAATTTTGAGAAAGACACTCAGTAAAACAAATAGATTATGAAGCCTTGGATAAATTATGGATAAGTTATTTTGTCAAAAACAAAATAATACCTTGTTCTGCTCTGATGAAAGGTCATCCATGCACCCAATTAGAAATTCCAAGTTCCTTTCCATAAAGGGAGCAGTTGACAATTTTAGTCTGTCGAAGTCACACTGAAATTAACAAAAACAGTAATATGACTCAAATAGCTTTTAAGAGAATAAGAGGGAAAATGACACACAAGAGTTTTTGTAAGAAAATTATGAACCTGAGTAACAGGTGACTCAGGTTCCAGCTCCTTCATGAAGGCACTGACAAGTGCTGAGTTGGAAACTTTAATCTGTGACAGATAAAGACAGAGCACATAAGGAGACTAAATTTGTCCATATAGCAAAAAATGGAAAATATTAGAGTGCGTACCGGTATCTCCTCAAAAATATCAACCCATGACAATTTCTTCTCTCTTAACCTGCAACAATAAAAGGTCATTTGTATAACGCCATTTGTATATACACTAGTACAATTATGAGCTACAGATAAAACAGATCATACTTCTCTCCAGTTAAACCATTGTTACGGTAAAGATCCATAAATGAGTCTGTAAGTTTCAGGGCTTTGAGAGCTAGCACTCCTTGACTAGACCTAGATGGGTCATAGACAATGCACACACATCTCCTGATACTCTCCTGCAATAAGCAAAAGCAATGTTCAGAATGTAAATATACAACCAAGATTATGTTAGGAAGACAAAACATCTGATAATCAGAGTGTAGAAACATTCTAAGTGGAAAATGAACATAAAAAGCTCAATCGGTGCTAAATTGAACTAGGCAAGATGTATAACATTATTGTGCTATCATGAGAGAAGTGCCAGACACTTCCATAAACAATAAAACTAAGATTGGTCAATCGCTTGTAATCTAAACAGTGGTTAGATATGGCAACATGTAGGAACATACATCTTTATTCAGATTAGAAGCCATCAAGTTACAATCAACCATCAAGAATGAAACCAAGGGATGAAATAGAATTTTTCAAGCTGGGAAATATCAGCAAAAAGGCTGCTGCCATGTACCTGGTAGTTCATAAATGTTTCAATCAGTTCCACGGTTTGAAAAGATCCAAGCAAGCAAGACTGATACCTGTAAGCATGGATCAAAAGAAATGCAAATGATTGGCACTAGAAGCCACCACAATAGTAATCTGAAACAAAATGCAAAGCTCCTAAAATGCTGGACGAGCAGTAACAACGTCACACTTGTATAGCAAGTTTGATAGCATACAGTTGTCAGAATCTGTATTTGTTTGCACGTGGCAAGTACTATGTACCACATGTGCACTGTATAGAAACCTATCAAGTATCAATGCCGATTGCCAGATCCTCAATAAAGTATAAACAGCGGCAGCAGCCTGGATACAACCCTCAAATCACAAACAAATTTGCAATTTTCCACATACTACAGCTTCCAACGTATAAGTATAACAATATAGTGTCAATTCCAGTACAAGGTTCCAACAATTTCCGTTAAGAGAACTTGATTTAGGTAAGAAACATCCATGAAATAAACAGAATTTCAGTAAAAAAAATCAATATTGTTGTTTTCAGCAGGATATAGTCCTAAAGGCAATATCCTTCGCAGAAAAATGTATCTCGAATTTGTTTAAAGCCATTACCTCCTACATGCCCATATTGCTCCACTAGCATACCCAACAAATAGTGAAATAGAAGAAATTACAAAAGACTCTTATGGCCAAGAAAGCTAAGATTTTCATCAATTATAGACCAGCAAAAAGTGACAAACATATCAGAGTCATATATACTCATAAGCTGCTTAGTTGTGCAAGTACACAATCATATGCCAAGTATGCATGTCAATGTGCATGTCAGATAACTCAATACACAAGTACACAACTGACTAATTCTCAATTAACTGAGTATCTATATGGTATTATTTGAAAATGAAATAGCTTAGCTTACCATCCAATAGTATTATTGTCAACATTAACTTCCCTCAAGCACCTCATCATCTCAAGCTGGTAATTTGCACCATCAGCATCTGCTTCATCATCATCCTCTCTGATCTGCAGTGAAAATAGTAAGGAAATCATTAGCCTATGAAAATAAACCATAACTGACCAGGAAGAACGTCCCAGAAGAATACACATGTGCTAAGAATGGTAAAGACTCACAGGGAAGGGGAAACAGTTGGTCACTTCCAGAACACTGCCAACATCCAAACCAAGCAGTTGACCTGTGACCAGAGCAGGTGCAAACTCTTCACAGTGCTTAATGATCTTCAGTACGGCCTGTGCAAAAGAGCCAAAGAGCAAAATAGCTAAAGAGCATGACTGAGTACAAATTACCCTATATTTGTGAAATTAGGATCAGAAAGAAACATTCTTTTAAATAAGGTAGGACTTTCTAATACACTGAGGCAGCAAAATTTCTCTAGGGGCACTAACTCATTTAACTTGCACAAACATATCTTCACCGTATCAATATTTTTGGTTCATCAGTCCAAATAACCTTGCAAATATCCTTGCCAACAATAATGCTTGGCACCAGATAATACAGTTCATCAGATCAGTGGTGACCTATCGCAATAAACATATCAAATATGGTGTTGACCAGTTTACCTTTTTTTTATATGCGCAAATAGTAGTGGCTAAGCAGACAGATTTCATTAAGATATGTAGCTAAATGATTTGACCACGGGCATCAGGATGAGTACAATCTTGAGGTAGGCTGAACTGTACTACATCAGTTGCGTTAAATGGTACTGGCAATAAAGTGAAGCTGTGTAAGGGAGAATGCCAAACTGATGACATTACCTGTGTAGATTAACTGATTCAGATTCTACGACTGCAGTACTCTTCTAGCATACAACAAATCAGACAAGAATTTCACTTGTTTTCCTACCAGGGGAGGCTAAGGTTTTAGGCAATATTACTATGGCTAAAACTTATTTTGCATACATTCCAACAAAAAAAAAGAACTCTTTTTTTATATGTGTAATAGTAGTGGCTAAGCAGACAGATTTTCAAAAAACACGGAGCGATACTGATTCGACCATGGGCATCAAGATGAGAAAAATCTAGAAGTAGGCTTAACTGCTAAACGATACTGGCAATTAAGTGAAACTGTGAAAGAGAATATTTTCAAAACAGATGGCATTAACATTGTGGATTAATCGATCTACAACGCAGTACTCTTGTAGAGCACAACAAATCAGACAAAAGTTTCACTTGTTTTCCCACCATGGAGGGCTAAGGTTTTAGGCACTACTAATATGGCTAAAACTCACTTCGTATATATTCCTACAAAAAGAAACAACTCAAAGGTAACCGGGCAATCTAGTAATCGCCGATTAAAACATGCAGACCATGTTCAGAATACAATCCATAGCAAACTGTAACACTACATTAACCCCCGAATAGAAGGGGATGCTTCCCCTAATTTCCATCCCAAAACAGCGACTCCTCTACACAACCAGATCCATCCCCCGAGCATATCCTAGCTCCTAAATCTCAGCGCTCTAACAACCAAATCGAATGAGAAAACAGCAAACCGGAGAGGGGTTCGGGAGCAATCCTCACCAGGCCTTCCATCTGGACGACGCGCAGCGGCGTCGGCGCCTCCTCGGTGACCTTAGACACAGCCTGCAGGAACGACTTCATTCCTCCCGGCGCCGCTGCTGCAGACCAGCCAACCAAACCCCAGAGTTAAAGAGCGAGACGGGATGCGAACCGGACGGACCGAGGAGAGCGGAGCAAAGGATAGGGTTTGGGAGCCACTTACGATTCGCCATGGCTGCTCGTTTATCGGTGCTCGGCGGCGGCGCGCAGGCGGGAGGATGCGAGGGGGCTTGGGAGGACGGCGCGAGCTGGAGGGAGGGGAACGAGAGCGGCGGCCGGGGAGTCTAGGGTTTTTTTGGGAGCGGGGGGAGGAGAATCGTGGGAGACCGATTGATGTGCGGCGGGGATGCACTACTCCAGCGCCTGGCCACGTATAGTTTTGGCGTGCAACTCACATCTGACCGCCTATTAGGTAGACAGTTAAATTATTTTCTAGGATTACACTCTTTTATGGAATTTTTTCAAATACTAAAATTGTGCTTTTCATGGGATAGAGGGAGTATGTGTTTCCTAACTATTTTTGTTTACCTGTTCATTATTGTGAGAGTATCTCCCAATTGTAAGAGTATCTCCAGCGGTTCTCCAATTTCCAATCAACAATCATATTGTAAGAGTTTACTTTTTTTTCCTTTTTCCAATGATTATGGGACAACCCAATAACTCTCTCTAAATAAAGGAAGAGTTGTGACTCTCCCAGTACCGTAGTCGGATTGGGATGGAAATATTAAGAGACTACAAAAATAACTCCCCACGTAACATTAAAATGGATATTGGATATCCCATAAATCAATTATTGGGGACCGCTGGAGATGCTAAATGATCTATTCCTTCCGCGCTTGACTTCTAATTCATTTTGCCTCAGTTTGTGAGATGATTTCATACTATAAGTCTCGTTTTACGGAAAAATAGGTGAAACCAAAACCCAATGCTAATTCTGCGGATGGTCGTAAGCACGCCTGCAACCGGTCGACTTTTTATCCCAACACGCACGTCCTTCCATGTACGTGGGCCCCACGATGACCTTATCGTTTGTGGTTCTGCCTCCTCCATTTTCTTCTCTTTCATTCTCTTTCCTCTCCTATTCTCACATCTTCCTCTTCTCAAATCCGGTGGAGGGGATGGAGCACCCGAGCTCTGGCGACGGCAAGAGAGGTGCACGTCGCGGCTGCTCGGCTGCGGCCTGGGGTGTGCAAGCCACGCGAGCTCGCGGTAGGTAAGCCGGCGGGATAGCTTGCCATCGCCGAGATCCCCCTCCCCACGTCGGGAGCACAGACGGCTCCCAAGTTGGGCCAACCTATAGCCCCCCTCCCACCCCCCACCCCCCGCCAGGAGCGGCGGCACCAAGCCGGGCCAAGCATTCCCGCCGGCAACGGCGGCGCCAAGACCGGGCATGCTCTCCTGCCAGGGGTGGCAGCGCGCGGACCACCGTGGTGAGCTCCCCCACCGGGAGCCCCGAGGCGAGCTCGCTTGGCACCGCTAGCGTTAGGCCGATTCTCTCTTTTATTTTCAAATTTTTTTGTCTAAAATTTTGCTTATAGATTTTTCTCGAATCTTTTTCCTAAACTTTGTTCAAAATTTTTTGTTTTCAGAACATCTTTCCTAAAAGTTTTCTAAAAATTTTTTTAAAACTTTCCCCCCGATATTTGTTTTCCAAACTTTTTCCTCTAGTTTTATTTCATGAAAATTTGTTCACAAACTTTTGCATGCGAATATTTTTCTATGAACTTTTGTCGCATAAATTTTTGTGTTAAAAATTTGTAAATATTTTTTATTGAGAACGGAGGAGGAGGGGATGCCGGATGCATGTGACAGTGGGTCGATCAGAAGAAAGCCTCCATCCAGTCGTCCAAAAATTAGACTGCCCGAACCAAAGCGAGTAAAAAGTTCGGCTAGGCTACCCATAAATCTAGAAACTATCCCCATTGGTCCTTTCGACCACCTCATCCCACTTCTCTAATTGTTAGGCAAAATGATTTTTTCTAGTTAATTGCAGCATAGTGTTCTTTTCGGCTCATCTCATTCGCTAACAAGGAGGTGTGCAAACCTCGCCTAACTCTAGGCTAATCCCTAAAGCAATATGCTAATAGACCTAAATTATCACTAATCAAGGCCTAATTCTTATGCTAATTGCCTTAATCTTCTCTTTAGCACTTTGGTGGATAGGACACTTGCATATATGTGAGATCCAACCTACAGCTTCTCCAAGCTCTAACCCACCTCAAATGGCCAAGCAATGGGGATATATATAGAGCCAACCCCCAAAACTAGCACTTTCTCCGACGGTGATAGAATCTTTGATCACCGATTGATTTGGTGTCCCAGCTATGCACTATCGAATGAGTTGGTCGGTGGTCTGCCTCCAGGTAGCCATTGAGCCACTTACGCCTGGGCCCCTTGCATCACCGACTGATTCGATGGCATGCTTTGAATGCCATTGAATGGATCAGTGACTCTCTTAAGCCGTTGCCTTCCTTTGTCCTCTACCATTGACTCTTTCGATGCCCTGGTTCATTGTGCCCACTGTATGAATCGGCGTGATCACAATTTTACTCCAAAACTTCCATAGCCGATTTTGAGCCGATCGCGAGCCGAGCTGATCCCACTGACTGATTCGGTGTTGATCCATTGTTGGCTAAGGTTATTAAATGATTGAGTAGGTTTTTTTAAGTAATACTAAGGAACTGGAAAAACTATCCACTGAATGAGTCGGTGGTCGCAGTGCACGTCCTTGGCCCTGCTGTTATTCCATCTGTCACCGACTGATTCGATGGCTTTGCTAATGGCTGCCATATGAATCGGTGGATTATGTCTGTGCACAATTCTAGCAGGATTCACTTCAAGTCTTTGCGTGTCTTTGTCTTGGCTTCAATACCATCTTTAGAGTTTTACAGACATTTAGATGCCATAGAATTTTTCTAAGTCTTTTTTTTTCTTCTCATTTTGATAGCTTTGGAATTCATCCTTGGAACCTATAAAATACCTACAAAGGTACATCTTGTAAACACATTAGTCCTAATGACCATGTTGTCATTAATCACCAAAATTATTATGACCTAGGGCCATTTTCCTTACAACGTTCTCGGTGTATAAAACATTATTCAAGTGTATAATTTTTCCTTTTTGATTTTACAAATTGATTTTTGCATAATTTATTCCATATGTATAATTTTTTAGTTCAAATGTGTATATACATAAATTTTTATTTCATGAGTTCTTATAGTTTGTTTTCATATGTATAATTTTTGCTTATTTGTATAATTTTTCCCACCTAAATATTTTTTCAATAGAACTTTCAAACGTACACAACAAAGAGACCAGTGGACTCAAATATTCGCTAGCTAATATGGATCAACTTGTGGTGGAAGGCTTAATATTATCACGTTGAATTTTGTGGGAGGCACATATGGCTAGAGTTAGATCCCAATAGTTCCTTTGTAACTCCTATTTATTATTTCAAGAGCTTCTATTTTTTTTTAGAAAAGGTCCGTAACCAACTCTAGAAATAACTGATTGTATTAAATAGCTATGTTGTGATGCTGTTTTCACGTGTGTGTATGTATGTATGTATGTATGTATGTATGTATGTATGTATGTATGTATGTATGTATGTATGTATGTATGTATGTATGTATGTATATTACATACATACATACACATACATATATATGACGAGTTTTATCTACACGGGCGTGTAGCTCATCATCAGTATACCACCGTGCGTATGTCTACCTACTCATTTATCACTTTGAGTATGTTCACGTACTAGTTCTAAGATACTCCAAAAAGAACTATATGAAAATTTCAAAAGCACCCCTAGTTTTTTAATATATTTTGATTGTACCTTACTACTAGTATATAAATATTAGTATGTCCACATACTCTATGTATGATCACATACTCAACATATATACCACCATAGATGGTCTAGTATCATCACATACTACATGAACATACTTTTCGTTCGGTCTGATTCATCATATATCATCAGATACACGGGTAGGAGTAGCTACATGCGCGTGTGGAATGGATTTTCCATATATATATATACCCTATCAATTCTAGTAAAAATAAAACTAAATAGAAAAATTAATATATTAAAACAATCGAGGTGCCAAATTTATTGTCCAACCATTTGCATATCTTCCACTCGGTTTTACATTAGACGTGTTGCCTTTAGAATCCAAAAGGCTTAGCAATAAGATTCAATCTCAACCCCCACATATAAAGTGGTGCCTACACATATTTCATCGACAACCTATGTATTTTCACTTCTTTGCAATCGGTGACATTAGCCTAGCTGGCTTTTAATTGATCGATCATTCGATATCCTTGCATGTGTTCTATCCCTAGTTCTTCATTGCTCAAGGCTGATGGTGGGTGCAGTCGTGCAGGGCTGAGGGACCCAAGCCCTCCCTCCCCCTTTGTTGTCTTGTGTTTGTTTGATATGATCATGGTAATTACTCATTGGTAGGTTCTTGGCATTGGTGGTTGGAAGAGTAAGCCATACCGTGTGTGTTGGGGGGAGGGGGTCATTAGTAAATTAATTTTTGAACCATTTTATGCAGTTTAGTGTTTTAATCTATTGTCCATATGGATCATGGATCATTGGTGTCGCTCTTTATGAGTAGCTGCCATACCACTCGATTGGCTATCATCTTCATCGAGAAAGACTTGTTGTTTTTGCTATTTAAGCATCGTCGTCCTCGGTCATTCTCCCTTCCAATGTACAATTCCTCCCATTATTTGACATATACTAAGTGGAAGAAAAAGTATTGTAACATATGCGGCCTCCTTTTATAAAGATATTGCATTCTAAAATACGTGCAATAATCAAGCCTTTGGCTTTGACCTATGATTTGAGCAAACTTATGTGGATTGATTACATGAATGCTATTATATATTGGATTTGCGATGAAGATAATATAGTCTAGCTTTATAATTTTTGTTCAGCATATGTTTGAGGGATATGGGTACCCCATGGATCCCTACTGACCAGGATATTGGCCGGTCCTGATAAGTGGGTCCGCCCAACCAGAATGTGCGGGCCAAAGACATGAAGATAGTTGGAGCATAAGTTAAGGAGGTCGGACGATTCAAATCAGCCTGGATATTGCAGGATACACATTGTATTTTGACTCAGATTACTTTCCATGTAACAATCAAGTAGATTAGCGGCCTGTTCGCTTCAGCTTATTCAGCTGGCTTATCAGCCACCAAACAATATTTTTCTCTCACAACAAATTAGCCGTTTCAGCTTTTCAGTCGGCTTATAAGCTGAAGCGAACAGGCCGTAGATTCAAACTGACTTATAACCCTAGGTTGTTAGCCTATATAAGGCGGCCAAGGGTGCCTCCTGAAGGAATCTCAACTCTCAAGCAATACGAACCACTAGAATACAGGACGTAGGGTATTACTCTCCGGAGGTCCGAACCTGTCTAAACTCTTGTGTTCTCGTGATCACCTTCGAGTTCTTGTCTTGCGATCCTCTCTGCCTGCAAATCAACCACTTGGGTAACCATCTGGTGGACTACCAAACTACTAAATCCGACAGGTGGTGTGCTAGGTAGGGGTGATTGCGAGATCCTCCCCAGCGAGCTCAATGGCATCCCGCCCTAGTGTCATCTTCCCTGAGAGTACGAAGGACTCCCTCGCGCTCGCCCACCCACCCACGTCGCACCTGGTTTTCATTTTCATCGACATCTGATCCAAGATCAGGTAAAATCATTCTTAATATAAGTTATAGATCGATCTATCGCTAATCATAAATTATTTCATCTTTCTGATCCATTGGAGCTCTCTCTTCCCGAGTGTCGCCTAGCATTAATAGGTGCGTGAGCGTCATTGGCTCCAGCAAGTGCATGCGCGGAGCGATATATCTGCGCCGACAGCAGCGCATGCGAGGCAGGATCGTGAGCCCCGGCAACTACGCACATGAGGAAGTCGGCCGGCCTCGTTAGATGGATCGTCATGCATCTGCAATACGGAATCAGACTTGCATGCCTGGACAAATCTTTTGCAAGGCACCAGAGGAAATACCTGATGAGGAGCATCTGTTGATCTGCTATGCTGAAGCAAAGCACTTTCAAGGGACCCATCCCGGACGGGCCAAGCAAGATAACGATGTCATCACCACCTTGCTAGTTGGCATACGGCGTGGCAGGAGATAGAGCTGCTCAGACCCGGTAGAACCAACCGACGATGAGCCCCGACTGATGGTCAAACCGCTCGGCATTCCGACTGGTTAGTTTCATCGACAGCTGCTAACCCGAGCACGATGATCAAGATGATGCTCGGGGGCTTAAACCTAAATGCGAAGAGGACACGCGGGTTTTCCAACTCGACCACAAATCAAGCTTAGTTTTATTTACAATTAAATATTTTACGGCTTTCATATATCTACATACGCCTCGGCTCCATGTTTCCATGACTTTCACCGACCGCCTCGGCTCCTCCATGTCTCCGTAACTTTCACCGACTGCTTGTACAGCTTGGTCCGTCCACTACACAGGCGGTCGGGGGCTACACCCCACGGGTCGCCGACCGCCTCGGCTCCTCCATGTCTCCATGACTTTCGCCGACTACTTGTACAGCTTGGTCCATCCACTACACAAGCGGTCGGGGGCTACACCCCACGGGTGCCCGGCTTATGCTGATACTTTTCCGCACAGTTCCAACTGCTTTGCGGCTTGTACGTCTTCTCTTAACGGTTGCTAAACTAAACACGCCTTAATCCGTGAAACCCGTGAAACCTTGACTCATCCTGCGTGTCTCCTATATGCGCGCATCGGGTCAGCTCCAACACTATAGCTTGAGATAAGCCGTCCTCTTCGTGAGCAATGGTCAGTAGGGCTAAGTGCTTAGACGTAATAGGCTAACTATCCGGGGAAATTATATGGCCTACAAGAGCAGAACATGCAAAAATTTACTTCCACAGCGAATTAAACTTCCGAGTTGTTCAATTATTAAATGATCTACACTACGCTACATAATGTCTGTATTGTTCTTTTAAAGCTCAAAAACTACTCGGCGTGCATCCCGTCACCCAGCCGACCTCTCTGGCTCGAAGTGGGAGGCGACTCGACATGCTTCCGCGACTCGTCCGGCTCCCAAGCTCGAGGGCTAGGCGCCACAGACGACTCGGCATGCCTCCCGTCACCCGGCCGACCTCTTTGGCTCGGGGCGGGAGGTGACTCAGCGTACTTTTGCGACTCGTCCGGCTCCTAGGCTCGATGGCTGGGTGCCGCAAATGACTCGGCGTGCGTTCCATTGCCCGACTGACCTCTCTGGCTCGGGGCGAGAAGCGACTCGGCGTACTTCTGCGATTCAGCCGGTTCCCAGGGTCGGGGGTTGGGCGCCTACTTCAAGTCGGCGTGCCTCCGCGGCTCCACCAGTCCTTGTCCTGAGGGGCTAGGCGCCTATTTTAGGTTGTCTTGCCTCCGCGGCTTCGCCAGTCCTCGTCCTTGAAGGCTGGGCGCCTATTTTAGGTTGGCGTGCCTCTGTGTCTCTGCCAGTCCTCGTACTCGGGGGGCTGGATGCCTACTTCAGGTCAGCGTGCCTCCGTGGCTTCGCCTATCCTTATGCTCGAGCACTAGGACATGCTTCTGGGATCAATTCTTTCTTCCTTTTTAACCATTGGACCGATTATACAAATCGCTTCAATGCTCGAGGGCTACTCCTATGAAGTGCGTCTTGCCATACCCTCCAGATCCTTCACTTTGACCTGCTGGATGCCCGACATCCATCAACTCAGCACTCGACTTCGCTCTACGCGTATGGATCTGCGTTCGTTCGAATTTTCTTTTTTTTAGCACTGCGCAGCCTCTCCGTCAACATGACGCCATTGCAGCTTCAGCCGACCACATTCCAAGCTTCGCTGTGATGACCTCAAGTTCCTGTTCACCTACACATCGCTCGGGGGCTTGAGGGATATGGGTACCCCATGTGAAGTGTCCCCACATCAGCGAAGACTAAATATGATACAAATATCAGTCCCAGGAGGTTGATAACATATTTATTCAATAGATAGTTCAAATATCGTACAACTCCCGAGGGAGTGGGCGCGAAAGCCACGCCGAAATGATAAGCAAATAAATAACAGCAACGAGCCAAGCTACTGTCAAGAGACAGCACTCGGGACTACACGGCAGCGGAAGCATTCTGCAAAAGCCAACAACACAGGCAGCGTTGGGTGCGGAAGCGACCTTCTACTCAAAATCCTCGGCGACGAAGTCCGGGTCTTCCTCTGTAGCAACAAAACAAGGGTGAGTACAAAAGTACTCAACAAGTCCAACCCCATCCACGGAGGGGGATACAATAGAATATGCACAGGATATATCAAGGATAATGCTAAGATTTATTTGCCATAAAGCTAGGTTTTTCAACACATGCAGGGGTTCATTTTCAAAAGGGTTTTCACAAAATATTTTCTTTGGTAACCAAATTAATAAGAGGGGTTGATCCTACACAAAGGATCCAAATTTTAACGCTGCTGGACTTCCCTTCCGCAGTAGCTCACGGCACAACTGCCGGACACTCCCAAAATTCAACACACGCCCATAAAAATCACCCATCTTCAATCACTAGTTATGTGACCAAGTCGTAACTCGTACAATGCCCGTGGACTCGGCTACTCGGATAGATTTTAACTCTGCAGAGGTTGTACACTTTTCCAACAAGTAGAGTACCACAACACGATCACCTTAGTGCCGGTGCAGATCCTAACAAAGCCATTACCCACCTTAGCTAAGACTGACTAGCCAACACGGGAGCAACCAAGGGGTTAATGACCTACCAACAAGGTCTTAACTGGGACCTAAGTCACAAAGATCTTACTCCTTCTCCATGGTCTCCCATTGCTCACCAGGTCACCTGATGACTATCAGACTAACTAGTGGGATTTATGCTAAGCCGTTGCCGCATACAACGGTCGAGTGGTTGCCCGATGGTTGGGTTAGGCAGGATGACACATCAACTCGATCCTAAATCATGACAAGATGGATATCTCCCAACTTTGCTCAACCACAAAGCTACGAGCCCAACTTATTGGCATTTCACACAAGAAACACCCATCCATCTCATCTAAGTATTCCTTTCCTTTATTTCCGAAAACTCATTTTCTCATTTGAAAATCACTCACACATTTATTCTTTAAATAAACCATTGTAGTCATGATTAAATAGAGTAACAAGATCATAAGCATCCTACCAATAATTATCATCCAAACAGAGCAAATCATATTTAGAGATAATCACAGGACAAGCAACGAATAATCATAGCAATCAAGGGGTGGCTATCCAACCATGTTTCAGCGGTAAAGCAATATGCAATTTATAAAACAGGCCAATAGGTTGTGTTTGAAAAAACTAGGAATAAATATGCATTAAAGGGTGAGATTGGACTTGCCATCCTCAAAGCCTTCTGGGAGTTCCTACTCGCGGTGCTGGTCCTCGGGGTCGAGCTCGTGGTCAAACTCTTCCTCGGGTACTTTGCGACCTACAGCACCCACAATCAGGCACACAATAATTAAAAGAAAATAAGATTTTACCCGTTGAGCTTCGAACAGAGAATGCGAACAAAAAATAGAAGGAATGAGTATTTCCATGAGATTTGGATATGACTCAACGGAAGTATATTGGAGGATGACATGTTCGAATTTGGGGTTAATTGGAGGAAGTTTGGCGCATGAAATGACGAGATAACCGTGTATTTAGGGGTTAAAACAAGGCTTAGGACTAACCTGCGAGAAACCAGGGACCTATTTGTAAATACTTTTGGGAGGTGGGGGGGCTGATCTGTGGAAAGAGTATGAGAGAGGTGGGAGGGTTACTTTGCAAATAGAGAGAAGTAGGGGGTTAGATCAAAATTGGGGCTTTTCTTCTTCCTCCTTTGAACCGTGACTTGGAGAGGAGAGAGTAGGGGAAATCTGGTGGGGGCGACCGGCCATGGCTCGCCGACGGCGAGATTGGGCGGCGAGGGAAGGTGGAGGAGGGTGAGGGGAACCTATTTTGCCCCTTACCTTGGGGATTTGGTGTTAGGAAGGGGGCGGCCGGTGGTGGACGGGAGGCGGCAGCGTGTGGCGCTCTGGTGGCGGCGGTGGTTTGGAGAGGGGGCGGTGAGCTGGGGAGATGAGTGGCAAGGGAGGTCAGGCTGGCACCTCCTATTATAGCCGGTGGAAGGAGGACGACCGGCGGTGTGGGTAGGGGCCGGCGATGGGAGGGGATGCCAGCGGGGCTCGGCGCGGTGGTGGAGTAGGGGCCGGCGTTAGGGAGCGGGCGGGGCAGGCTGCCGGAGGGTGGGCGGCGTGCTGGCTAGTGGGGGGGCGAGTGGCATCGTGGCGAGCCAGCGCGCCAGGCGCGCTGCATGGGTAGGTGGTGCTACGCGGGCAGGAGGGTCCTTAGGGGGCACCAGAGAGGGGGGGCGTCAGGCGTGCGCGTGGCAGGAGGCGATGGAGGAGGGGGGCCCGGGGTGCGCGCGGCAGAGGCCAGGGAGAGGGGCCGGGTGCAGGGGGTAGCAGGCGCTGGCGCCGGCCAGGAGGGTGGTGCTGGGCGCTAGGAAGAAAGGAGGAGGAAGAAAGAAGAAGGAGGAAGGAAGAAGAAAGGGAAAAATAAAAGAGAAGGAAGAAGGTAGAGGAAAAAGAAAGAGGAAAAAAGGGAGGAAGAAAAACAGAGGAAAAAGGGAACAGGGTAAAAAAGAAAAAGGGGTTAAGGTAAAAAGGAAAATGCCAGAGCAAAAAGGTAGAATTTAATCAGTTTGACAGGTTAAAGAGATAGAGAGGGAGACAATGGATTTTGCAGGAGCGGCCGCGGCGGTCTTCTAACCGGCACGTGGCCGGACTTGCAGAGAGGAAAAAGAAAGAGTGGATGGTGGAGATTGCGGAAGCGGTCGGAGAACGCGCGGTGGTTTGTCGACCAGCATGCAGTGGAATTTGCGGGGAGGATAAAAATGATGGCGATCGGCGTGGATGCCGGGATGGCGAAATCACCAAGAAGATTTGATTTTCGGGAGCTCAACAGTAAAAAGATTTTGAAAACAATTTTTAGCGAGTGTTTTAGGTTGGTAAATTTTACGGATGTTACACCATGGGACCCTACCGACCAGGATATTGGCCAGTCCTGATAAGTTGGCTCGCCCGATCAAAACGTGTGGGCTAAGGACATGAAGATACTTGGAGCACAAGTCAAAGAGGCTAGACGATTCAAATCAGTTCGGATATTGCGGTATACATATTGTAATCTGACTTAGATTGCTTTCCATGTAACAACCAAGTAGATTAGATTCAAACCAACTTGTAACCCTAGGTCGCCAGCCTATGGCCCTATTTATATACGCTTTTCTGAAACTCGCTTATCTGGCAAGCAGCTTATCTGATAAGCGTGCTGTCTGGAGAATCTGTTGTCTGAATAAGCAGGGTGTTTGGCAATCCTGATTATTTTGTGTCGATTATCTGTCCTGGTTGGTAAATTGATCTGAATGCCCCGAAGGCTGATAATAACTCATTTTTGTTGTGAATCTGAGGAGAAGACAATAATTCCAATGCCTTTGGAGTTTGTTAAATAGAAATTACATTACAATAATATGAAATTCATATGATAGATCGGTCTAGTATGGAAACATCTGTCGTGGGTACAACAATGAATCACAAAACCATAGCGACAGCAATAGCATCACGCAATGCACCCATATCCATGTCATCTCCTAAAGCACCACCACCACCATCTGTGCTAGGTTGGGTTGGATTAGCATCATCTTCCTCAAAATCCTGTTCAAAATGCACGTCATGTAAGGCACTATCTCTAATGAAATTGTGAAGGGCCATACAAGAAAAAAATGCACATCATGTACGGCACTATCTCTAATGAAATTGTGAAGGGCCATACAAGCAACTATAATTTTGAACTGCTTGTTAACCGGATAACTGGGCAAATTCAAGAGAATGCGCCACTTCATCTTCAGAACTCCAAATGATCGCTCAATCACATTTCTAAGGGATGAATGTGCATGATTAAACACTTCTTACAATCCTAGCGGATGCTGACCATGCTGCCATTCAGAAACATGGTACCTTTGTCCCTTGTAGGGTGCAAGAAATCCTTTTCTATTAGGATATCCAGAGTTAACAGGATAACACTTGCTTGCATGTTATATCTATACGTTATATCACAATGAGCAAATATTCTCTAGAAAAAAATTGCAACATAACTCGTTCTTACCGTTGGGAGGATGTGGAAATTGTTCCTTGTATGTGAGAAGCGTGTCTAATAATACACGAGTATCATGGATAGAACCAAGCCAACCAGTGACAGCAAATGTGAACCGCATATCAAAGTCACATACCGCCATGACATTTTGTGAAGGATACCCATGCCGGCCAATGTATTTCGGTTGATCAGCTAATGGCACAGTTATAGGTATATGGGTACCACTTATTGCTCCTATGCAATCTTTGAAATGAGGCAAAAAACTTGCTTCTTGTAGTTTAGAATGAACAGTAGAAAATTGTGGATCCTTAGACCTCACAATGTCAACAGCTAATCTCATGATAGATTCAAGAACCTCTTCAAATTTTCTACTGACAGTTTCTAATGAGCGATGAAAATTATTCTTGCATTGCCTAAAAGATTGAGGTGCACCACAAGCCCATAGAAACATTCCTAGTGCTTCCTTGCTACAAAATTGTCTACTTGATCTCAATCCATAATTTTGCACCAAGGTGTCATGAAGGCTTAAGAAAATTGACCTTCTCATTCTGAACATGTTAAAGCACTCCACTGGATCTTATAGTTGCAACTCAACCCACTGTATTCCAGTCATCCTTGCTATCGTAGTAGTAATCTTCTTCTTGTTCATACCAGATGATGCCATGTAGTCCAGACCGAGCATTGCCACTATGTAATCATCATCAGTATCATCAGATTCATCAACATCCATGGTATGAACAGAGTCACTGTTGCCTTCACATTCACTAGTTGCACTAGAGGTACTTATCAAAAAAATGCAAGCCTGTCAAAAAGCACTAACCAAATCATCAGATAAATTTTTATTGTTACAATACAACTAATAGAAGGTACATAATCTCACACAGCATACTTAGGAAATTGAAATTATGTCTCACACAACATAAGGGGAATGAAAGAGAAATGGCACACTAATGCAAGACCCTAGTGCTTCTTCCTTATCTCCCAAGCCCTCCTCAGCCAATTCAACCTCCCATTCAGTGTCTTCAATGTAATGAACACATCACGATTCTCCTTTTTTTGAAGAAGTTGTGTGGCATAGAAGTGTTCATCACTCCCCTCCTCAGCCCCATCCTTGATGACTTGATCCAACATACTTCCAATCTCATCTCTAACGTGATCAATAACTTGTGAAGTAGCTGAATGTTTACTACTTTGAGCTTTCAACTCATATGCATCGACCAAACGCTTCATGCCCTGGTCTCTAAAAGTCGTCTTCTTCTTTCCTTTAGGGGAACTAGGAGCTGGCCTTTTTGGAGCCCTCCGCTCAGAACTGGATGGGGTCTTATGTGCCTCCCTATCACTGTTGCCCCCAGCATCAGCATCATCATGTTCATCAACATCAACGTTTCCATCACCACTTGGAACATATGAAGTTTCATTTGTAACAATGACAGATTTAAACATGATTCTCATCTGATCCTCATATTCAAGCGAGGTTGTTCTGAACCGGATACAACCTTGCATAGCCTGTAAAATATCACCAAAATAGCATGCTATTATACCTTCTGTTCAAAATAAACAAACAACGTGTATGTGAACTATCTCTAATAGGATTGTTAGTGGGCTCACCTTATTTTATTTTTCCCATCATTCATCGTTAGCCACAATACAACCAGTAACAGGATTTCTTCCCAATCCGGTTGCTCTAAGGTTCAAAGTATTCCATTGGGTATACATTTTTTTCAATATATCCCACCTATTCTTCATTTGAGTCTCATTGTATGGCCTCTTGGTACGCTCATAAAACTTTCTAACAAGGTTTTTATATCCCACCACATTCAAACATTGATGCGGCCGATTGAAAGCAAGTACTTCTTCCACACAAATGTCATTGAAAGCTTTTGCGGCAAATGAATCCCATTTCGCCACAATCTTTGACGACTTTTCCATCTAAAATTTGATTACAGTATTGTAGAATTAAATATAAATCTACAAGCTTGTTTAATGACCATACAACCCACAATCTGCCATTTTAGCAATCCATCAAGAAGTGACAGCAATTTTACCTTGCTATTTGTTGGCGGCCTTGCAGTCGGAGCAGCAGCAGCTGGCCAGATCATCCGCAACAACTGCACGCATGCATAAAATTGTTATGAGCTACGCTATCATCATACAACTCCAAAGAGACTCCAATGAAAAATGAAAAAAGAATCAATATATATGCTAACAGTGGCTTGGTTCTCCAAAGAGAAATCTGTAAAACAGATTTGTAGAGGGGAACGGGCAGATTTAGTAAAATATGTTTTGAAGATTATCTAATATATAAGGAGAATATTACTTGGCTACAGTTAAAACCATCATGTAATTAGGATGAATCATCAGAACATAAAAAAAATTAATGACTTCATTTAAACCGCCAAGTAGAAAAGTTAATCATAAGTCGTGAAAAAGAAATGTAGTTAATTGAAGCAGCATGGACAGGTTTGGCAAATTTTAAATAAGTGATATCTGATGGTTATAAGTAATAAAATAATTGCAAGTACATAATAAAACTAAGTATTTTGAACCAATGAAAGACACGTTGACAAGTTATGAGCTCCCTGAATGTCACTTGCAGAATAATTTGGATGCACGAGACACAAAATAGTAATTTGTTGACCCTACATGGCAATCATGTCTTGATAGCTAATTGTTATATTCAAGGGGAAGTAAATGATTGAACATACGAAATTGATCTACAAATAAATTTTACATGTTGGCAGAAATAACAATCATCCGCAACCATGGAATAGAACCTAGAGCAATTAATCAAATATATGCAACTAAGGTAATAAATAAATAACAGTGGTTTGGTTCTCCAAAGAGAAGTTATAGAGCACAGTATGTCCACTGTCAATCACACTGAGATCCACGGTAATCAATATCGAAGATGCGCGGCAACAAATTAGTACATGGACCTAACCATCAGCATGGATTCACCTTCACAAAGAATAGGAACAGAGGTTAGGAAGGAACACAAAATGACCCTCAACACTTCACCTCAGGAGGCAGGCAGGGGCGGCGGGGGCCAAGCCCAGGGGCGCGTCGTCGGTTGCAGGAAGGCGGAGGAAGGCGGGTAGGGGCGGCCGGCGGTAGGGGCCAAGCCTGGCAGGCGCGGTGTCAGTTGAAGGAAGGTGGAGGAAGGCGAGCAGGGGCTGCCGACGGCAGGGGCCAAGCCCGGCGGGCGCGGTGTCGCTTGTACGAAGGTGGAGGAAGCCGGGCAGGGATGGCCGGCGGCGGGGGCCAGCCCGGCGGACGAGAGCCGGCGATGGGATCTACGGATGGAGGACGGCGGCAGTCACGGGAGTCGCGGGAGGCGTGGGGGCCAAGCCTGGCGGGTGTGACGTCGGTAGCAGGGGCGGCCGGCGGTGGGGGCCAAGCCCGGCGGAGGCGGGGAGGCGGGTAGGGCGACCCGAGCGGCGGCGCCGGGATCTGCAGGAGCTGGATAAGGCAAACCGAGCGGCGACGCCGGGATCTGCAGGCAGACGGGAGCTGGCGAGGGATCTGCGGACAGAGGACGGGAGCTGGCGGCGGTCGCGGGAGGCACGGGGGCGGACGGCTGGAGACGTCGGTGGGTGAGGGTAGCGGGGGGAAATGGTTCGCTTGCCCCAGAAGCGATTCCGGACCCGCGTACAGGATAAGCCGGCGCTAGTTCTTTCCCAGATTGTGAACTAAGCGGCTTACGTGCCAAGCGGGAAATAAGCAAGGCGTTTGGGTGGGTTTATGGCTTATTTTCACCAATAAGTGGGAAATAAGCGGATAAAAATAGGGCCTATATAAGGCGGCCAAGGGCGTCTCCCGAAGGCATCTCAACTCTCAAGCAATACAAACCACCAGAATACAGGACGTAGGGTATTACTCTCCGGAGACCCGAACCTGTCTAAACCCTTGTGTTCTCGTAATCACCTTCGAGTTCTTGATCTCGCGATCCTCTCTGCCTATAAAATAATCCTCTGGTGGACTGCTGGGCTACTAAATCCGATAATGTTGTATTGTAGCCAAAGTTGCACATTGGAAACCATGTCAACATCGGATTTACAATCAGATGGCTAACTTTTTGTGGAATGCTCATATAATTTTGAGTAGCTTTAGCATATCCAGATGAATTAATAACAAGAGTAACAAAACACGTAACATGGATTGTGCAATGGGTTTCATTCTAAATTATTTTAAGTTTTGGAGACCTCATCAGGGTCGATTCGTCAACTAATATGGGTGCTTGCATTTACAACTACTTAATATTTTAGTGGTAGGCAACGTCACTTTTGATAGTGCATTGTGTGTGGTGACTTGATCAATCTTAAGATAGGGATAGTATGGGCACGTGCATTTAAAGGGCGAGTGAGTATGTGTGCGCTTATGAGTGCCTATGTATGTGTATCATGTATTTTGCAAAAGAAATAACTCACTGCGTGATGTGTGCTATCGATCAGATCAAGAATCCTGAAGCGAGCTAGGTTCAGATAGCAGGACACTTTTTTTATAGGAAGCATAACATTCTTGGGCAGTCAGAAAAGAAAGAAGGAAGAAAACTGAAGTGGCATGCGGACAATCAACCTTACATCTCGCGATGGATCAAAACGTGGGCGATTGCAATAAAAGCCGATGTAGCTGCAGGATCAACCTTATGAACGAGAAGGGCAGTGATTGTTTTAGAACGTGAGTTTCCTTAGCTTCGGCACGTCAGAACTCAGGACTCGGGAGTCGGGAGTATTAGCGTCGGTGAACTCCTCCTTAGGCCAGGCCCTAACATGCGCGCAGCTTGTCGCCTAGCTGCCACCTAGGTTACGTACGTGATAGTGGAGTTTCTGCATGACGCGAATGCTCCATGACAGAGATGCTGAGGGAAAGCGGCACGCGAGAGTAGGAGAAAGGAAAATGGAGCATGATGGGTCTAGACAAGTAAAAAAGCTAGCGGTGGTTTTCGGTGTGGGTTTGTTGGTGTTCAAGTTCTGAATCTACGTGGAATTGAACTTTTTACTTGAAACTACCATGCGTATATGCATGTATTGGGCATGTCCTCAAAGAAAGTCAAGACAGCCATGACTTGCAGTTGCGCAACATGCTCTGTATGACTATCTGTGATGCCATGCATGGCAAACTCTGAGGTTATTATTCCCATGTGTTTGCTCTATGTGCAACATTTTTGGTTCCATAAGTCCTTATTATTTGTTTCATATATATAGTTTTTACTTATTTGTATATTTTTCCACGTAAATAATTTTTCAATAGGATTTACAAACTTAGTCAACAAAGAGACCAATGGACTCAAATATTCACTAGCTAATATGGATCAACTTGATGTGAAAGGTTTGATATTTTCACGGGTTGAATATTGTGGGAGGTGGGGGTAGCTAGAGTTAGATCCCAATAGTTCCTTTCTAAGTCCTACTAATTTCAGAATCTTTTATTTTAGAAGCGTCCCTTGCCAACTCTAGAATAACGAATTGCATTGAACAACAATGTTGTGACGCTTTTAGTATACAAATGTCCAGAATTGTCCTATATATACCTTGACAATTCTAGTAAAAACAAAAACAAAATATAAAAATAGCACATCATAAAAAATAATCCAGATGTCAAATTTATTGTCCAACCATTTTAACATCTTCCACTCAACTTTATGTTGAACATGTTGCCTTTAGAATCCAAACAACTAGCAATAAGATTCAAATTAAACCCCCCTCCCACCCACCCACCCATCCACCCACATCCAATGCATTGTCATAACTATAGTACCTATTGATTTCGTGCATAACCTATACATTTTCACTTATTTGCAAATTGGTGACATGAGCTCAGCTTAGTTTTAATTGTACTTCCTCCATCCCAAAAAGAATGCAACCCTCGCTTCTCGAGAAGTCAATCAATTTTAAATTTGACCAAATTTATACAAAATAGTACCAACATTTATGGTACAAAATAATTATCAATAGATTAATCATATAATATATTTTCATACTAAATCTATTTGGAGACGTGAATGTAGTGGAAGTTCAATAAATTGGGTCAAATTCGAAACTGTGTGACTAGTCAAGGTCTCGAGAAGCGAGAGATGCATTCTTTTTAGGACGGAGGGAGTATCAATCATTATATTTCTATTTTCTCCCTAGTTGTTCGTCACTCGAGGTAGAGGGAGGATGTAGAATGAGGGGCCTAAGCC
The DNA here is from genome assembly GCF_000263155.2 of Setaria italica. Taxonomy (NCBI): domain Eukaryota; kingdom Viridiplantae; phylum Streptophyta; class Magnoliopsida; order Poales; family Poaceae; genus Setaria; species Setaria italica. The sequence continues at coordinate 16,772,870 of NC_028456.1, forward strand.
CTCCCCCCTCCCCCCCCCCCCCCCTCTCTCGTTTGTTTAATTATGATCCATGTAATTTCGGTTCTCTTCAAATTGCTGGGTAGAAAGAGCAGGGCATACCATATGTGTGTGTGTTCATGCATATATTAATTTTCAATTTGTTTATGTAGTTTAATGTTTTATTAATCTCTACTGTCTATGTGCATCACTGATGTCGTTCTTATGTGTACTTGTCATATACCAGCTATCATCATCTTCCTCAAGAAAAAAGACTTACTGTTTATAAGCATCATCGTCCTCCTTGGTCACTTTCCCCTCCACTGTTGCCTCCTTTTACACCACAGGCATTTTTAAATATAATTTCTCCCATTATTCGACTTTGACATACGCTAAGTGGAAGAAGACCATGGTAACAAATACTTGGGCAGTAAAAAAAAAAGGAAGGAAAACAGAAGTGGCATGGGGATCCGCGATTGGAATCAAAGCCGATGCAGCTGCAGGGTCGGTGAACCTTCAGACGAGAAGGGAATAGAAAGCCATTCGTGGCAAAGATGGTACACGGACGCAAGACACGCAAGCTAGTCCGGAGTTTTGGGCATGTCACACCGCATGCAAGCAAGACCGCGAGAGCAGCTTGGGCACGTCAGGACTCGGGAGTATTAGCGTCGGACAACTCCTCGCATAAACTCAAAACAGTACGCCGTCAGTACAACTTTTTTTTGAAACTATTTTTTTTTTGAAACTGCCGTCAGTACAACTTACTACTGTAGTTACCACCCACATATAACCCCCATGACATGTGCGGTTATACATTCAGCATGCTCTGCATCTGTGATGCCATGCATGGCAAACTCTGAGGTAACTTTTTTTTTTGAGGGAAAACTCTGAGGTAACTAGCTTCTGAGTTCTGGCGGTTGCTTACATGCGGGGCCCAACTGTCAGTGACCAGGTCGCATTCGTGTGCGCTCCTACTTAAACCCTCCCTCGCCAGCCTCGGGTCCCCGTGAGCCAATCCATCCTTGTCGAGCTCCTCCTCTCATGCGTGCGCTCCCTTCACGCACGTGCCGCGAGATGCTGATCGATCAGTGACTATTCTTGCGTGGTGCACGGCTGGGCACCGTCGCACGCAGCGCCGCCCAAGCTCGCTGAACGGGCATGCGACTCCTTCGCGGGTCTCAGTTGCCCCGCGCCGGATCGCCGATCGACGCCCGCCGCAGCTGTCGCCACCGCCTTTCGACAGCCAGCTCCGGGGGGACGCAGGCCCGTCGCCGCCGCAACGCCCACGCCCGCCGGCGTGCAGCTGGCCAGGAGGGCCTTCAGGATCGACGACGTACGTGGAGGTGGGCGCCATGCCATCACGGCCCGTCGACCGTTTGCAGTCGTTAACCATGGATAGACTCGCAACTACTACCTCCATATATTCATCAATCTTTTATTCAAAAAATTATGTAAGTATTTATAATTATAAGTATTTTAAGTATAACTTATCTGTTTTACAAATAAGATGAACGGTCAAATATTACAACAAGAAGTGAACAACGACAAATATTTTAATACAAAGGGAGTATATATTTTGTTATTATCATGCACGCCGCACCCCTAACCCCAACCAAGCGATTCGTGGCGTGCGGCTTGCTCGATCGTCCGTCTTTGTAATGCGCGTGATGAAAAATATTGTAATGACCTGCAGGATGCAAATATTTGTACCTAGACTAGAGATATGATGATGGACGACTGCATGCTTACGATGCCTACACGCCCAATTCAAACTGTAAGTCGTTTACAATGCGTCGGGCAAATGTTGGAAGCGAGGACGTCTACATTCGATCGACATTTCTATTTTAATAACAACAAAGCCCCCGCCTCCAGTCAAGTCTGCTGCAGCGAAGGATCCATCACGATTCCCCTTTCTGCTTCTCTCCTTGTTCAGCATCGAGCGTACCTCTGCAGCATACATTCGGATACTGTAAGCAATGGCAGCTTCGTCACGCTTTTTCTCACCTCCCCGATTCCGGCATCTTTCACTCCACCTGGATTATTGCATTTCAGACATTCGGTTCATCACTATTGCGATACATCCTCCCCTGGACTATAAAATTCATCATACATCTGCGATATCCAACATATAATACGCAACGAAAAACTCACAGCAAAGAATTGAGCTAGAGATTACGCTCTCACAGAATGCTTACCGGTAATCGAGCACGCAGGCTGCCTGAACAGCATCAAAGGGAAGTAAACAGGGCAGAACACAACAATTTCTTAACTCCAATTTTTTTCCCTATATATCATTGGCCACATGTCATAAATACACCGGAAGAATGCTGGAACTTTTGAAGAAAGAGTTTCGCATCTACAGTGTGCTTCAGAACACCAAAGCCACAGCACAAAATCGAAACGGAAAAAAAATGTAATAATAAATGGGGAGCTACAGAGGCCTGCGCATTGACCAAAGCGCCGGGAGCAATCGAGAGAATGGCAGATAAATAAGGGTCAATGGCAGCCTCATGTCCTCAGCCCTCTGTTCCTTGTACTGTGATCGGTGTGGATCAATGGCAGCCTCTGGTTCTCAGGCCTGCACAATTGACCACACCAAGGAGCTGCCTCTTCCCCCCCTTCTGTCCTGATAAAATGGAGGGAATGGCAGATAAATAAGGATCAAAGTCATTCTCAGGGCTGGCTCTCAGCCCTTTGTTCTTAGTATTGTGATGCTGCCTTTCCCCCCGTCTGTCCTGATCCTTGTCTTGCCGATCACCGGCTTGCCAGAGAACGCGGAAGTTCCCAGGATTTCAGGAGGTTTCTTTGGAGGAGCACGGATTCTCTGGTTAATATCCTGCAGAGTAACATCGGTTTCCTCCCAAGATGGTTTGATGAGGGTAAAAGGGTATGCTACAGTTGTAGTTATGTTTTGCTTCGCCTTGACTAGCGATGAGCTTCCTCCTGGTAAGCCAGCAGAAACAAATGATCAAAATTGATACAACTGGAAGTTCAAGGGTGCTCCAAGCCTCAATATACTATCAAACTGAAATACCTTTAGAGACTTTAAGTGTAGAAAGCTTCCTAGTTTCCTGCATTATGAGATTTTCTGTCACTGGAGCAATCTCACTTGATCCTGTAGCCAAATAGAAAGAATAGGTAAGTTGCTTTGCAGAACTGCTACATCACTACATGTTGGTGTCAACAAGGCACTCAAAAATACATGACTGCCGGGCATAATAGCAAACTGCAGCAGCTACAAATACACCAATATACGACTGCAACAAAGGGGAAGTAGGAAAGAAAATATTCTCTTTTCATATCACACAAGGGGCTTGGGAATTGTGAACAAACAAATGTGGGGTCATCTGAGTCATTGACACGTGGCAAATGTGTTGCCAATTACACCGCAAGGATGGCAAATAGTTAATTAATTATTCCCCGTGCTGATGGAAACTGGAAATTGTCTTGAAAGAGTAAATGAAAATTGGCAACAAAATGCAGTAGAAAAAACGGTGTGCACTGACCTGAAATACCAGCTTGATCATCGACATATACTACACTCTCCTGGGTACAAGGCCTGCAGCAAACACGAGATGAAGATGTCATGATTGCCAAGTAATGATGAATAAGTTTAAAGTGGTTTGAATGGAAACAGAGAGGAACCAACATTTGATCAGGCTCGACATATACTGGAGGAGTTCCATAAGAGCAACGTTCCAACTGGTTATCTTCTTGCCAATAGGGTGCTCCATTTGACAAGGAATTTATAGTATCTGATGCGAAATTTCCAATTAACAAACAGAAGAGGGACAGCAATAGGCCGTTTTCAAGCACATATGATGAAATACAAACCTAAATTATTTGAGCTGTACTGCATATCACAATTTAAACTCCGTGGTTCATCAGTGCAAAGCAATGAAACCTCTGTTGCCTGAGACATGGATCAATAAAAAGCACAACTGTGATAAGTAAAGAGTAACTGAAAAGGGAGATTCGGAACATAGCTAGGAGCTAGCGAACAATCTCAGATGCGACAAAGCATAATTGTGACATGTAAAAGTAGCAGAAGGAGAGATTGAAAAAAACATAGCAAGGAGCTAGCAAACAAACCTCAGATGCGACAAAAGGAGAACCAGTTTCATGAGTTCCAACTTCTGACTGGCTAGACTCCGAAGGGTACTCCAACGTACGTCTTCGCTTTGATTCCCGAGACTCCTCTGGGTCCAGGGTCTCCTTGCAGGAGATATCTACTCAAGCAACAAACACCTCATTTAAGCATAGCATTCAAGAGTGCAAGCAGTTTATAGCTGTCAGAAGAAAAGACTTCTTACCTGGTATATCAGCGAAGAAATCACGGCAGTCCCTCAGCGGAGTTTGGTTCCCAAGCAATCCTAGTAGCTCATCGTCATCTTGATTGAGGCAATCCCACACGAATTTAGTAGCATCCGCTGTAAAAGGAGATGAGACATGATGAGAGAGCAAGTCCACACAGATGCTCTAAGAGTTTTTGTGACGCAGATGTAGGCTGGATGTGAGTGAAGTACCATGACTCGCATCATCCGGTTCACAATGCTCCCCTGCTTGCCAATCCCACAGACTGCTGCAAGCATTACAAGATCGAGTATAAGTACAATGAATTCCACAAAAGTAGTTCACTGGAACAGCAGGTGAATTTTGCAAGCATTCAGTTGAGGGGAGAGCTGAGATATGGTTCAAGCTCAAGCACACAAACGTATATCACAGGTCATGGAGCTACTCTTGCAGGTTCTAGCCAGATTTCATCAGATTTTAGTTGGTCATGTAAGGTGGATTAAGCACTGAAATCCACAATCAGATGTCTACAGCCATCTACAAGCGATTTGGCAGCTTGATTCTAACCGATCGGCAATTCAACAGACAGCGTGCGCATCCCCGATTCAAGCCCCCGTAAGCCCATATCCTCCCTATCGAAGCTATGCTAGCCGGCGGCAGACTAATCCCCCAATCGGACACAAACCGGGAGCCCAGAGCACGCACCGCCCCCCTCGCGAGAGAACATCCCGAACCAGCGAATCGAAATCGAATTGAAAAATGGAAAGGCACCCAGGGGGCCAAGGGACCAATCCCACGGATCATCATCCAAATCGGCCGAAGCCGGCGCCGCCCCGGGCCAGATCGCCGCCACTCCACGGCAGGATTTGCCCACTGTTAGATCGAACAGCACGAACCGGCCGGCGGCGCGCGGATCTCGGCCCGCCGCCACGCCTCATCGGACGGCGGCGGCGCATCGGTCGACCCCAGCCCAAAACCCCTCCGTCCCTTCCCCCCCAAAATCCCCCCACGAAACACGGAAACACGAGACGGGAGCAGTTCCCCGGAAGACTCGGTACCCCAAGGAACGAACGAACGAACGCGACCCGGGTCCCCCTCACCCACATTTGAGAGCCGTGGCCGCCGCCGCTCCCTCCGGCACCGGCATCGCCGCCGCTGTACGGGTCCATCGGTCGGGGCCCGGCCCCGCCGCCGCAACTAGCCGTTGCAGCGGCCTCCCCGTCCTCTCTCTCCTAGCGTGCGCGATGCGAGGGCGGAGGCAGGCAGGAGGGTATCGCTGTGTATGTCTACTAGACTACTACTCTCTCTGCTCGGCGATGGTGGCTGCTGCGCCGCATTTGTAGTGAGGTGAGGGATGCAGGGGGGCTGGGTCGAAAAAGGGAAGAGGTGGGCGAGATGGGCTCGGAGAAGGCCGTTGGGCACGACCCCTCGGCCTTCGCGCCGCGTGCCCAGCTCAAAAACCCCCTCGCCCCCCGCTGCTTGCTGCTGGCTCTGCCCTGTGGGCACCAGCGAGCCAGGGCAACGAAATTGATGGGAGGCCTTCCAAAGCCCAGCACACCCACCGTTCCAACTCGTGCTTCGCGTTTCTCGGGCTCGTACTTTTGGCTCGCCACCTCCATTTCAATGGTGACTCGCTCAATTCTGTTTGTGACTTGTCTGCCATGGATTTTTTTTTGAAAAAACAAAAATTAATCTACCTCCGTTTGTTTATATATGACACCGGCTTGCTCAAAATTAAGCTGATCAACGTCATATATAAATGAACAGAGGGAGTAGTTTCTTAAGGGTGTCGCGAAGAGCTCGCATAAACATACACCGGATCGACCAAATTTTGAGACCGGGCCTCGCAGAGTATATGATACGTTCTCTATGGCTACATGATGACCCATTGTGCTTGAGGATCCATCCCGAGATAGTGCATTTCCTTTCGCGAGTCTTAGATGGCTAAATCCACAACCGAAATCACCTTGATTTCGATTGATGAGGAGTTAACATCGTTGAGGTTTCTCGAGTGGAATCCATCCATCACGTATCATAGAGGAAAGTCGCAGCCCAACGGTGGAGGGCGCTGGGGAAAGCGATAAGGCACCGCACTGGTGCCGTTAGGAAGGAATAATGGTGGTCGTGGTGGATTCAGCAGCGGTCACGATGTTGGAGACATGGGAGGAGGGATGGGCGGAGGAGTGACCAGAGCTGGAGCACGCTGAAGAAGAACAAAGGTAGAAGAAAGCTCATTATGGCTTGATGGTTGTAGATGGTTGGATTAAAAGCTAAGATTGGATATGTCTTTCCAATCAACCTCCCTTGAATACGCTAAGAAGCAACGGCTTTCGCGCTAGTCGCTCACTGCAAATACAAAAAGGGAAAAAATATTGTATTTTTAGCATCACCCTTTCCTCTACCCCTCACACGCTATTATGAGTAACTTGCGCAAGGGTCGTAGTTTTAATAAGTTGAGAGGACCGCGTTGCTAACACTTGGGTCGAGAGGCAGCATGTTGGTGCCAGCTTGATTGCCAAGCTTTGAATTCCTCAAAATTGAGTGCCATATTCCAGATTGTCATTGAAAATTGCCTAAACTCTACTTAAGTATTTACCATTTCAATTGCCTCCAAAATGAGTACTTTATTATTTGCATCTAGTGTGAATGTGGATCCTAACAAAACAATACACAACGGCTCTTAGATGCCTGAAGGTCATCTCGTACGACCAATCTAAGCCGCCCATTTGCGATCCAACAGCTTTGGCCTTTTCTTTTTCCTCTAGCGTCTTCAACAGTTCAATCTCCTGCATTCTTCACAATTGAAACGCAACTCCAGCCACACTGAGAGTTCCAACAATTCGCTCCAAAAAAAAACAAGTACCAATTTGAACAGAAAAAAATAATATGAAATGAACATTGAACATCATGCCCTGTTGAATAACACGATACAAACCACTGCACTTCTCTTATTTCAAATCCATCAATTGGAGATAAAAGAGTGAAAATACTGTAATAAAACACTCTCAATATCCTCAATGGACAAACATCGTGGGACGGGTTCTTCCGCCGAGGCCGAGATCATCCGTGATATTTCGGCTCAGCCTCGCAGAAGTGTGCGATTAATATGCTTGCTATCTGTCGTAATGGAAATGGGGTAAAACCTCTCTTCGAAAAATATGCTTGCTATCTGCAAAATGGTTGCAGCGACGATCATGCATGCATATCACCTTATTTAGCGTCCACAACTAGAGTACCCGCCATATTTTTGACCTTTTGGGCTTCAACTAATAGCTAAGATTCGAGAAAAGAGTAATAAGAAGAAGGTTAACAAGTGGCCAATGGTGCAAGGAGCCGAAGAGGAACAGGAGGAAGCCTAGCGCTGTGAGTTGAAGCCGATCACCAGGCCGCGCAGCTGCAGCGGCGGCTCCTGGCGCTCGGTCGCCACCGCGGCGGCGCGCCGTCGTGAGACGACGACGACGGCGAGCGCCGTGTCCCTGCCCGTCTCGGCCTCCGCTCCCTGTAACGAGGCAGCTGACGTACGCCCCGAGGTCGTGCACGCTCCCCAGGTCGCGGAGGCTGGCGAAGTCGAGCGCGAGCTCGACGCCGACGTGCACGTAGCAGGCGCCGCCGGCCCAGCCGCCGAGGAGCTCCCCGGTGCGCTCGTTGAGGAGGGCGCCGGGGACGCAGGTCACCGGGTCGCGCACGTTGGCGACGCGCAGCGCCTTGACGCCGAGCGCGTCGCAGCGCGCCTTGAAGGCGGCGTTTCCGACGCGGGGCCCGCCGAAGGAGAAGACGGAGACGGGGATCCGGCGGCCACCGCGGCCGCGGCGGTTGAGGCCGAGCTCGGCGAGGTCGTAGCCGAGGAGCAGCGCGAGGGCGGCGCCCATGCTGTGGCCGGCGAGGGTGACGCTGACGTCCTCGCCGTCGTCCCCGGCGCGTGACGCGAGGAGGCGGGACACCTCGCCGAGCAGCTGCTCCCGGCAGCTCCTCCCGGTGCGGCCGTCCGATGCCGGCGAGGTGTAGAGGTTGAGGAAGCCCGACTCGACCTTGACGTCGGGGCGCGGGCGGCGCGCGTCCAGGCGCGCCGGGCGGAGCAGGCTCATGAGGTTGGCCGTCCACTCCGCCGGCGTCACCGTGCCGCGGAACGAGACGAGCACGTCGCGCCGCCCGAGCCGCCGGGTCATCTCGTCGGTGGACACCGCGACGTAGCCGACCCACGCGCCCGCGGCCTGCAGGGGAGTGGCGGCGCCAGGCACCGGCACGGCCACGTCCGGCGCCGCGTAGATGTACTTCGTCACCTCGTACCCCGCGCCGCCGCTGGCCTCCTCGAGCAACCGCTGCTTGCGGTACTTGCAGCGCATGTACCCCGCCGACGCGCGGTCCATGTCGAGCGCGTCGTAGCAGGCGCCGACGAGGCCCCCATACCGCGCCACCTCGTCGCGCAGCACCGGGTGCAGCGGCTGCAGCAGGCCATCCCAGTCGCCGGAGCCCTGGACCTGCCTCCACATGGCGGCGACCGGGGCCGTTGTGCTAGGCGTCGGCGTCGTCGGCGGCGGCGGCGCGGCGAGTCGTCGTGGGTTGGGACGGCGGGGGCTCGTGGCCAGCTGCAGGGTGCAGCGCGGGCGGAGCGTGGCAGTGAAAGCCATTTCGTCTGTTATTTTTTTCCCTCCTCGCTTTGAGCTGGTTGGTTGATCGCCTCCTGTCCATGCATGCGGAATGCCTAGTCCGTAGTACAATATATATATCCACCAATTCACCACACGCTAGTGCTTCTTGCCTTCTTGTGTGTGTGCGGAGAGCGCCATGACGCACAGATAAAACTGCCACTACTGCCGCTTCACACCGCCATGGATGGATGGATGGAAGGAAGGAGGAAGAAAGGTGGTGGGCAGAACCCTCATTCTAGGGCGTGCACGCTGGCGAGCTGCGGTCAGCGTGGCGACGGGTACACGTGGAGCAAATTCTAGCCTCCAAATAAAAGGCCTCGTCAGAGGGAGGGGACGTGCGCACTGCTGCACCATTTGCGCGCGCGCGTGTGTGGCCATGTCTATTTTAGGGTTTGCGCTTCCTTGAAACGGAACACAGCGCACGTGGGAAAATGCATATGATCAGGACGGGAGATGATGGTGACCTATAGCTGATGAGGCGATCAGCTAGCCAACGCGACAAGTTGGCCAAAAAGGAATGAGCCGGGAATGGAAGGAAGGCAGCCCTTCAACTGCTTGCAAATATTTTTTAGACTTCCAAAATCCAAAGGAATATGGAGCATGGAGTTTGGGAATTTCTGGTGATCAGTAACTTTCTGTACCCCGACAGCAATGCCAACGCTATTATCCCCAGTTTTTGACTTGCTGAAGAATATTGCAAGCTTTCGAACTCTTGGAAAGCCTGTTTAGAACGAGCAATATATGAGACTGTTCAGCAACTAATTATTTTCAACAAGAATTTTCTGTGTTCAACAAGAACTAATTATGTTCGCTTCTCCTACCTTAGCAAGTTAATTTCCATGTTGCCTTATCCGTTGCCTGAATTCAGTGACATGCCTTATGTTGCTAATTCAGTTCAGTAGAGTACTGTACTGCCTTGTGTTGCTAATCCTGGTGTTAGGTGGCTTTTCTGTGTTCTGAACTCTAACTGCAGCTTTGTTCAGAAACAAACAAATAAATAAAAACTAATATTAAAAATGCCAGATTTTCATTTGGGTTGCGTAATTGACCAAATCTTGCTCTTCTCTGGAATTAATATTATGCAGATGATGTAGTACATGTACTCCTAGAGTCTAACACGGTAAAAAGAGAAACTGCTCGAAATAGTAGCGCAATTTCAAAAGGTCAATGCCTTCACAACCAGCCAAACGCAAAGTATATCTATCAACTATTCATCTCCATGATGCAGCAAGTTTTTCTCCATTTCATGTACAGTATATTCTCTACGTTTCCCAAAAGCTAAACATACATGACTATAATCTCTAGACCCAGAAATGCAATTGTTCCAGTTGACAAATTAACATCACCCTTGTTGTAGACGGTAGACCTCACTCATGTACATAGTATATTCTGGATGATACAATGCCAACAAAAATAACGATTGAGCAATCGAGCGGTCAAGCTGGTAGAGTGAGCTTAACGTTGTTCTTCCAACTGCAAAATTTGTAACATATATATACAGAAGGTTCTTGTCACATTGTTACATGAGCATTTTGTAACGAGATATGAATGTTTTAAGAACAGAATAGCTATTTACCTGTTGAGGTAATAATAAAAGAAATCTGCATACAATAATGTCTGCACAAATCCTGATATCCAAGCTGATAATATTAACAATAAGACAAATATTAGATACCCTTTCAATATGGTGGAGCTGAAATAAAACAACCCAATACATAGAGGCCATACTTATCCAATGTACATAATGTGGTTCAGTGAAGTAGCGGTAAATCCAGTTGAGAATGTATAATGATCGGTACGCGCTGCATCATAACAGTGAATACATAAATAAAATAGTTACCCTTCCTAACAATAAAAACAGAAAGCATTTCTTAAAAAATGTAAACAGAAAGTACATATCAAATCTGACAGAACAATTGAAGGATATGTATGTATCTGTTCTGACAAATGTCGGTTCAAGTCTCATCATAAACCTTGTCTAAGGAAGATAATCCGAGTGAAGATACAAATGCCAGAACTACTCTAATTTATCTCATCTGTTCTCTAAACAAATTCTGTGAAACTGAATTGTTATTGATAGAGCCATTGTACCATATTGACACAATAGTGCTGAATTTTAGGATTTCATCTGACTGGAACCAAATCAATTCTGACACACTGCTCAAACATGAACCGAGGTGCCAAGAGTATACAGCATCACCATTAGATAGAGCCAAGATAGCTCATAGCATAATAATCTTGTTCCACTAGATGACCCAAACAAGAAAAAGCATATTACCATGCTCATTTTTTATACTTTACAAGTAATATATTATTGCAGATCTAGGGAAGAATTAAAACATAAAACTAGCATGAGAAAGGGGTAAGCAAACGATTCTAACATAATGAATTAATGCCACAAAGTGTTCACTGATTGACCATGCCAAATTTAAACCTAAAAGAAAACATTAAGTTAACCGATATAGATAAAAATTACTACACAGCACTGAATTTATATGGGAAAGGAATAATGCCATGCAACGCTTTTGCGTTCATCACTGAAACATGGGCCATACTACAAATACTACTAGGGCCAAAATATAAAAGTTGGGGTTATAAGCACTTCATGTATGCGTGCCACTGTAAGAACTAAGAAGTCATATTTCTGATAAATCATGCAAAATAAGTTAAAGCTTTGTTTGGACAGAAGAATCATACAAAAATAAGCCTTACCCAAGGAAAAATACATATTGCCCAGTTAAATTGTCGATGTTTCTTGTACGCTGCAGTAGCACAAGTTGAGGAAGAATTGCAACAGCCTCCAGATAAATGGAAAACGTCCACATTACCTAATTGGATCCCCAGAAAAGAGCCCAGTCACTAGTTATAGAAGTACCAACTCTATATATAGTACTATGTATGAAAGCTCATATATGGTTCAGGAAATTTTGTTCGATAAAATACCTCCTTGAAAGTGAACTGCTCATGGATGAGCAAGGCCAATATAAGACAGGGTAGAACAAGAAACTGATGGCGGAAAGTGTCATGATCCTTGTCATATGATCTGCGGACCAATTTGTGGCGCCTCATATACCAAACAATTGAGAATGAGCTACTTAGGAAAATCAGCTTCATGACTGTATTGTACAGGGATATAAAATCCGTAAACATGTCCAAGTAGCGAGTGGCAAAAACAAGTGCATATAACTCTTGCGTCTTCAAGGAAACACCTATGGAACAAAATTCGAGTTTATTCATGATACGTCTTAAATAAGCAATATAACAATACTTATCCATTAGACCATACAACAATATAATAGTTGAATGGTGGCAGACTTGCCAGTAACCACTAAAAAGGGAATAGTTCTGGAGAGGGGATTCTTAGAAGTTACTAGAAGTCCATTTGAAATTCCCTAACATCTGTGCAAGGTGGATGCATTCAATTAAATTATGCAAGAACCAAAGCAATTGCAAACAGACCATAGCCATAAGAATTCAACTTGTCATACCAACTGAATTGAGAAAAAAAAACATCTTCTACTCCTAGAATGCACCAACATAATACATACATTCCAAAAGGTTCCCAATGCCGTGACAAGCCAGCGGACCAATGTGCACCAATTTATCAGAATAAGATACAGAACACAGAACAGCATTTCCTCCAATTGCGAGTCTCAAAACTATCTAGCTACCGAGTTCGAAATTTAACCACACAGCTGAGTTGCCAAACTGATGAAATCTTATGAGAGGACTTGAGGCCACATGCTATGCGAACGCTGCAAGTCTGTAACTCGAGGGAAACGTGATGCCACCATTCCTCCCTAATACCTGGGACTAAGTACATAGTACTAAAGAATATCCAGAAACAGGGAGAAAATACGGACTAAGTACATAGTACTAAAGAATCTCCAGAAACAGGGAGAAAATACACCAACTCAAAGTTTTTCCCCCACTCCATCCTGCTCCAATTGCACTCCACAGCCATGGCTGCCTTGTGGATTTCCACCACAAAAGGACCTAAACCCTCAAAATCCATCAAAACAACGACAAGCCATGGCCTCACAATCTCAGCATTTCCCTGCCTCATACCCCTCTAAGATCCAGAACCGTACCTAAAATTAAATATCTCGCCAAGCCACGCCAAGAGTAACCTTTCTTGAGCTGGAAGCGGGCAGCCTATTCCACGATTCTGAATAGGAACGATACGAAAGGCCGAGGAACTTGGCGAGGCAGATGCATTATCGTGGGTGGCAGGGCTCTCACCGGCGCAGGACTTGATGGTGTGGATCTTGAGCAGGAGGACGAGGACGCTCATGAGGTGCGTCATGTCCCCGGCGAGCCTGAAGGCGTTCATCACGCCGGCTTTCCTGGAATCAGCACGCCTCCGTCTCGTCTCCCCCCTCCCGCCGGCGTCTCGGGCGTGTGAGCCGCCGCCTACCGATCCGCGCCGCGCACGTGGGGATTCCCGGGAGGTGGGGGAGAGATGGCGGGCAGAGTGGGGAGGACGGGAGGTACCGCCGCGCGGGGATGGACAGGGTCGTGACTGCGCGTTCTCAGCCGTCGGATCAAACCGCGGCGGTCGATAGATGTGGAATACGTTTTGGGCGATTTTGAGCGAATTTGAATGTAGAAATATGCAATTTGCCGTGATCAACAAAGTTCTTTTTGCATTCGATTGAGTTTTTTTTTACATCTTTCAAAATTTTATATTAGGTGCATTGAATTGCACGATGTCATTTTCTGTACATAATCTTATAACAACATGTTGATAAATGGTAGGCGTCATAACTCACACTTGTTAATAAAAATGTATATATATATGATTTCAAATTTCAATAGAAACGTATATATGATTGTTTAAGGCTTGTATAGTTGTATTAATATGGAAGTATCTCAACTAAGACATTGCTATATTAATGGCTTGTTTGGTTTGTAGAATTGCTCAGTCCAGGTTGAGTTGATCCGAGCTGAGTTGGAATAAGGTCGACCGGTAGTTTTCAGCAAAGACGTAGATTTTATTATTTTTTTAAGAAAAAGATTTAAAGGATTCACCGAGCCGATATATTTCTAAAAATTCAAAAACTGAAATAAGATCATAAAGCCATTCTTCGAATTACAGAAACATTTTGCTTATAAGTTAAAACCAAATTATCGGTGCCGTTTACCTGTGCTTTTATCAGAAGAACTAGAAGAAAAGAACGAAAAAAAAAAACGCCGGCCGCTGCGCACCTGCCGGTCACCCGTCGGGCGGCCTCGATCCCGAGAAAGAGACCGGCCGTCACCGCCCCCCACTTCGCCCATCTGGTCAGAGTCCCCTCTCCTAAACCCCGGCAGCTAGCACCGCCGCCGCCGCCGGCGACATGGCCGACGGCGCCACGCCCAGGCGCAAAACCGTGCCGGACTGGCTCAACAGCCCGATCTGGTCCGCGCCTCCCCCGGCCCCGCGCAGCCGCTCCCCTCCCCGCGCGGCGCCCTCCCCGCCCCAGCCGCCGCCGTCCCCCCTGCCCCCTCCCCAACCGCCCCGGGATCCGGTCCCCACCCCTCCTCCGAACGCCCCGCGCGACGGTGGCGGCGCCGGCTCAGACGACGACGGCGACGGCGAAGGCGCGGGCGCGGCCGGCCCGTCGCGGGCCCACCTCGTCGCGGAGTTCAAAGTCGCGGTGAGTGCTCGCGCTCTCGGCGATCGGGATCGGATTCTTACTGGTTGTTGAGTTGGGGAGCGGTTTGGGCTCACCTCGCTTGTTCGTGTTCTTGCGCCTCGCCCCTCGATCGATCGCTGCAGCTGGAGAGGAAGGTGGTGGATCTGGCGGAGCTGCGGAGGCTCGCGTGCCAGGGCGTCCCCGACGCCGCCGGATTGCGGCCAGTCGTCTGGAAGGTCCGGAAATCCCCCTTATGCTCTTCTCTGTTCACTGTATAACTGCCTGTTCTATCACTCTCGCAGCCGTATGCTAGAGAAATGGCATTGCATATGTTGCGGATCCTGTTGATGGCCCTGTACTAGTAGGTTGTCGATGTTGATTCTAGAATGGTCTTGCATGCTTTGACTCAGCTCAGTCCGTACTGGATAGTCTGGCAATTTTTCTCTGTTACTCTTTTGAAGGTTCATGTTGTACATGAATGCCAATTACAGACACGGGGCACCCCACCCTATTTTCTATGCTTAGCATTACTGAAGAAATGATCTGCACCCTGGTTTGGAGCAAGTTACATGCATTTTTTTCCTCTGAGGTACAGTCAACACCTGATGAAGGATAGAGTAGAAACTAAAACTATAACAGGATACTTTTAGCACCTAAGTGATACTGAGAATATAACATATTCCTTCTGTGTCTATGATGTCTATTTGAACCCAATGTTCTCAGGATTATCGACATTATTCTGAAATAGATGAGAATCCAGAGTTGCTTGTTAGTTTGGCATTATATTCCATTGCATGTATTAGTTCGGATTGGTGCCATTATGGCTTTGACTTCTGTGATGCATATCTTCTGTATGTGATTGGATTCAAACTTAAAAGAAATTGCAAACAGCATTTAGCTAAACTAGATATCAATGTACAATTTTTCTGGCCTGGTAGGGTGGTGGCTAGTTATGGCCTTTACAAATTTTCTTATTGCTCTGTACACTACAAATTTATTTGACTTTTTTGATAGTTAGCAGCTTCTCTTGGGATACTTGCCCACTGATCATGCTCTATGGCCTTATGAACTGGAGAAAAAGCGTTCCCAGTACAGTGCTTTCAAAGATGAGCTTCTGGTTAATCCTGTAAGTTCTTCATCCATATAGTCTCACAAGTTGTTTACTATTGTAATTTGCAAATGCATACCTATATAATTTGTATAAGGAAAGACCTGTCTCAGTTATTGGCAACAAAGGTTAGATTTCACAAGAGCAGTAAAATATTGCAGTTTTGCATGTTAGACAAATCAATCATGCATATGAGCAGTATTTTACAGTACTGGAGATTTGTTGATTTATCTTTTATTGTTTTGCTCCATTTAATCACCTGTGTAATAATTCATTTTTGTTGTGGTCAGTCAGAAGTTACTCGAAGAATGGAGGAAATGACTGTTTCCAAAAGGGAGGACCATAATGCTGAAGGAACTGGTGTGCTGCCAAGGGCTGAGATTGTTCGAGATGAGCATCCTTTAAGCCTTGGGAAAACTAGTGTTTGGAATCAATACTTCCAGGTATGAAAACTAATAATTACTTGCTGTTGGGTGCTTTCAAATTTGTATTACATGTTACGCTTTGTAGTGTGGACTCTGAAGTACCATCATTTGTATTTTTCAATAGCAATGGCTCATGGTGACCAGACTATTTTTGTCATGTGCTCATATGCCCATAATTTCAATGTTCAGAGTATATCATATATGGTTTTCTGCAATGTGAACCAACTTCATGACTATCCTAACTTTTTATTTATTTGTAATGCTGCAACTTCTTTCTAAAATATGCCTAGCTGAGCCCATCTTCCATTAGAACGGCCTAACTAACAGTTTTAACTCTGGACTTGAAAATTTTAATCCTCATGAACTTAATAGGTACATCCGTACTTGAATTGCTAGCTGTTTTTCTTAGTATACATTGCTACTGTTTTGCTGTTCAGTATTGAATGACCTCCATTTGTTTGTACTGTTAGTCAAGTTTTGTTGTGAATATCTGCAATTGAACTAAAAATAGTGACTATTGAATACTTCAGGAATCTGAAATCATAGAGCAGATTGATAGAGATGTTAAGCGTACTCATCCTGAGATGGAATTTTTCAACGGGGACTCTTCAGATTCCTTGTCTAACCAGGTAGGCGTATCCTCTGACATGAGATCACCTTTTCGTTGTCATTTGCATTGTTTTCTATTCCCATTGTGAAGTGTTCTGTTTTCAGGAGTCACTGAGGCGTATACTTACCATCTTTGCAAAATTAAATCCGGGTATAAGATATGTACAAGGAATGAATGAGGTTTTGGCACCTCTCTACTATGTTTTCAAGAATGATCCAGATGAAGGCCATGCTGTGAGTGTCCTTATGTCACTGCATACTTACACATAGAAACAAGAAAATGTGGTCATGCTTTCTGCTGATTGTGCTGATGAAACAATCGTTGATGACATTAATTCTGTTGTGATATTTTCTGGCCTTAAGCTCCCATAATGGGTTAGACATTATTTTCTTAAATTCAATTTTCTGAAATATAATAAAACTGCCTCCAAATGTTTATTCAGCTTCTGAAACATGTCAAGGCAAAAATAGTTTCAGTTGATGGCTACGACTCTCATAGCATTGACCTTGCACGTTGTATGATATTATGCATAAGTATAACAGGCTGATGACCAGATGCACCTTATTTTTACTTGTGAACAGGCTTCAGCAGAGGCAGATGCGTTTTTCTGTTTTGTTGAGCTGCTTAGCGGGTTCCGAGATAACTTCTGCAAGCAACTTGACAACAGCGTGGTTGGTATACGCTCCACAATCACTAGACTGTCACAGCTTCTGAAAAGGCACGATGAGGAGCTCTGGCGGCATTTAGAGGTCGTAACCAAGGTATGTATTTGAATCCCGAAGAACCCTTTTCTCATGATAAAGCATACAGAGTACATATATATCTGTTCCCAGGCTAAAGGTTGTCTCTGTGTTCCAGGTTAATCCTCAGTTCTATGCATTCAGATGGATCACATTGCTGTTAACACAGGAGTTCAAGTTCCGTGATTGCCTCCACCTGTGGGACACTATACTGGGTGACCCCGAGGGGCCTCAGGTCAGGGAACTACCATCTCCAATTACATGCCGCACGGTGCATTCTGACACATGCTAGACTAAACTCCTCCCTTGCCCCGGATGCAGGCTACCTTGTTGCGGATCTGCTGTGCGATGCTGATCCTCGTCCGGAGGCGGCTCCTGGCGGGCGATTTCACCGCGAACCTCAAGCTCCTCCAGAGCTACCCGCCCACAAACATCGACCACCTGCTGCACATCGCTAACAAGCTGCGAGGGCCGCTCCCTTACTGATCATGTTTTGGTCACACTTCTTCGGATGTTTTGATGCCAGTTCATACGATCCAAAAGATGACACGTTAGAAGATTTGTAAATGGACTTCCCCTGGGTGCTGGGTGGTGGTTGATTTGAAATTGAGCGCACTGGTTCCCGTGCCGTGTTGGTTCGATTCGATGCCCTTTGGATCTTGGCCGCTGTTCGTCGAGTAGAGGGTTTGGCTGACTGAACACGAACACGAGTGCTTGCACGCACGTCGCACCACCACTAAGCCCGTTCAGGCCTCAAAGGTAAGCGTGGTTTCAGCGATAAAGTGAAATAGCATTTTTCGCCATCGGGCTGCGCAGTCTGTCAATTTCTTTTTCTTTTGAGGTATTATATAAATTTCTTGGCCTGCAAAGCCGCGGAGAACGCTGAAACGTTATACGTACGAGTTTCAGTAGAAACAGCGTTTTATTTCTGTATACAGAGGGACTACTACGCTGGGACCTCACGTTGTATGTGTTGGTAATTGGTTGTGGTAACCACAAATTTCGCTTTATCCGTGTCAACCTAGCTTGTTTCGAGTAAAAATTTGCTGAAATTTGGATGGATGGTGGTTTAATTTCCTTAGGAAAAAAATTCCCTACCTTGCCAAACTGCATGTCTGATTCCTCGTAAACGAGTGATTCATTGAACTTCAGACTTCCTAATGCCTGCATAGCTAATATCGTATGGAAGAATGAAGGGTCATGAAGAATGAAGGGTCATGCTTGAGATAGTCATTAAACGGATTGACATTTGGATTGAAATGAGACAAAATTTTCAAATTTGGAAATAACCCTATCAAAATAGAATGAATATGAGAGTTAATCAGGTAACCAAATAGATCTATAACTTATTCACTAAAGATGTAGTTTCGTGATACAACGCCTTAAATCTGCACCATAGTAGCCAATCTCTTAGTATAATATCACCATCTTGGGGTCTAGCTGGGGTGACTGCAGGGGTGGATCCAATATGGGGACTGGAGTCTCCCTACCCTCATGGATGAAGAGGAGGAATAAAACGATGAAGAAGAGGACCCCATGAGATCCTGGATCAGTGAAAAAGAAAGATTAAAAACTCGTTTCCATTGCCGAGTGCGTGCCTGCATTTGTTGTTAAAGCTAGCTTTAAAATGGAAACAAAGATCCTGGCGAAGTATCAAACACATGGAGATACATAGCACAGCTGAAAATTCCAAATGTTTTCCTTTTTTGGGGTTCTGCGTAGGCAGACCCGGAAACCATAAGCGTGTGATCAAATGCCAAAAGTACCCATCGATGCACAGAGATCACAATTGCAACAAGAATAGCCACTTGCCAGATAAAAGACTATTATCATAGGACGACAAAATACAAAAATGTGGTCAGGCAAAATAATGCTCACTTCAATAACAGGTCTCACGATGTAACAAATATTTCTATCTTAGTTGATAAACAAAAACCCATGTGATTCTCTACATTTTTACTCAGCCAGGCCGAACCATATCACTACACCATTGCATATTGCAAGGCAATATTCCAATGGCTTCCAACAAGCATAGACAACCCAGGAGCCAGCCGAAACAAAACCCATGCGTACCACTGCTAAAAAAGGCCAATCATTAGTCCATCAACAGTAGATGAGCTTCAATGGCGTATCCTCCTCTCCGGCTGCCCCAAACTTGATTGCTACTAAGCAAAATGACAACGCTGGCAGGATAAATTAGAGTTGTCACAGCTCCAGAACAAAATTATTCTCACCACTCTGGTGGGGTAAGAGGTTCATCATGCAAAACCTCTGGCAGAGGCCACCAGCTGCAATGCTCGGTATATAAATATTTCCATAGAGACAATCTTCCTCGCAAAATGTACTTAGGTGAGGCAATGACACTACTCCCCGCTTTTCTTGCTCCGGAAATTCTCCCTCATTGCGGCAACCTTTTTCTTGCACTGGACTACAGTCTTACCCGGGACAGCAGCAGCCACACGCTCCCATCTTTGGCTTGCATCCTTAGGAAAAGCCTTCAAAGCTTGGACGAGAGCCAGAACTTGCGTCTCTGACCAGGCCTCTGGATCAGTCACAGAAGGTGCAGCATCTGGAACAGGATCAGCAGCTGCTTTCCCATTGGCTGGCTGGCTGCTAGCAGGCTGTGCCGCCGTCTTGGATGAAGCAGTCCCAGCTCCATCAGTTGACGAACTAACTGTTTCATCTCTGGTTGAAAGTGGTGAAGCAATGGTTGGGGCTGGTTTGCGCTTCTCAAGGAAAGAGTCAAAAGCTTTTGTTGAATCTGGCTTCTGCAGAAGAACAGTCTTTGTGGCCTTGAGAATCTCTTCAACAGATCTGCCTGTCCCAATAAACTCAGAAACAACCTCCCATCTACGTGAAGTTCCCTTAGGATACTTCTGGATTGCCTTCCTAAGCAATTCAACCTCTTCCTTTCCCCATGGTCTCTCTTTTTTCTCATAGCTGTTCAATAAGCTGCTGCCTTGTGTCACTTTTCCTCCTGTAGAGTTGGATTTTGGAGCAGAACCCTCCACACCGTTTGCATCACTTTTCTTTGCTTCCTTTGAGGAACTTTCTTTATTAAGTGCACTGCTCAGCAACTTGGCCTTTTCAGCTGCATCCTTACCCTCCATACTGTCACAGAGTTTCTTGAGCTGTTCCATATCAAGTGAGGCACATGCTGTTTCAACATCCTCATCTGACAGACCAAAGTTGCTCTCTGCAACTACAGGTGCTGCAAGAGTGCGCAGACGGGTTTTCTCTTTGCGCAGCAGCTTCTTCTCTTTCTCCTTCAACTTCTTCTGATTGAGTGCAGCTTCCGCAGCTTTCTTAGCCTCCTCTTCTTTCCTTTTCCTTTCCTCTTCAGCAGCTCTTGCTGCTTCCTCCTCCTGCTGTTTCTTTGCCAAATACTTTGCCTCCTTTCTTCTCTGCTTCTCAGCCTTCTCCTCATCCTTCCTCCTCTGGATCCTTGGGTCTTTCTTGTAAGCATTGTCAACAAGAGTACGCACTCGTGCATACTCAGCCTTTTTGGCCTTCTCTTGTAGTTTGGCGTTCTGCCTCTCCATCCACCTCTTATGTTCACGAGATTCAGCTTGCTCCAAATCATATTCATCATCATCTGGAAATTCCCTCCAACTCTTGAAGTTGTACCAGAAATTGTAGAACTTGTCAACTTCCTGTACAGGAGTAGCATCATCTCCAAGAGAAGGAATAGGCTGGGTAACAGACCAGCGTCCGTTTCTCATGAAGGCTGGGCCAAAGACCTTGAAGAAGTCCTGTGGGGCACAGTCTGTCGGGACATCATCATCAAACTCATCTGTTGAGTCGTAAATCCTCCTCTTAGTCGGGTCTATGAGGACTTCATAGGCCTCCTGAATGGCCTTGAAATTGCTCTCTATCTCATCCTTTTTTGCTTGCTTTGCCTCCTCTGTTGTCTCTGCAAGAATCAGAGCAGCCTGCTTATCTGGATGATGTTTGAGGGCCATATCACGGTAACTCTTCCGAATCTGATCTTCAGTGGCCAAGAACCTCAAGTGTCCTAACCCAAGCAATGCATAGTGATCCTGTTGTTGACTGCCAGAAGACTTCTTCTTCCCTTTGCTGCTAAAGGTATCAGAGGCAGTATTAAAATCTTGGCTCTTGTCATCTGATGAAACGCTGCGATCATCAGTTTCTGTGTCTTCTTGCTCCCCAAGACCAAGAAGCTTCATTGCCGCAGCATGGAATGAATGACCAGCAGGTTCATATTTCAAAGCTTTCATGGGCAGGCAGTTGGATGAAACATACAAAGGCACCCCATCTACGATCTCCTGGGAGTAAGTGATCAGAAGACAACTCTTCTGGGGCTCCATATGAGCGACAATGTCGAGTTCTTTAACAGAACTCCTGAGTCAAGATAAACAACTGATACAACCTGCACTGGTTACAAAAAAAAATCAGGTCAAAACAGAAAACAGCATCAAACTGTACAACAATGAATGTAAGTAATCAATGTAGCCAAATTATGCACAGATACACAAACAAGAAAATACATACCATCACTTGAATGGCAATACATAAAGCTTGGCATGCCATCTACTATCTAGTGAAGAAAAGGGTGGCAGGGGTATAACAAGGATCAATTAATGCATACATCTTGATAGCTAAAACCCTCTGCATGCTACTACTTTCTGTATCATAAGGTTTAAATAAGGCAAACCATCACACCCATCTACTCCTACAAGCTTGCAAGCCCACTTGTTGTCATTGGAACATGTAAAGCTGGCACATTTCAACAAATAGAGCCCCTTTTTTTTAATTTGCAAGGCTACAGAACCCGCAATTGTTCAACATGCATGCATGAACCCTTCTGTGCCTCATTGGAATATGTAACCTAGGACATTTGAACAAATGAAGTCCCTTTTCCATATTGCAAGGCTACAAAATCATAATACTTCAGTGCCGGCTGAAACCCTGGGGTAAGTGTGGAAGGGCATTTGAACAAATGACCCTTTTGTTCAATTTGCAAGGCAGAACCTATAATTCTGCAATAAAGAGTGGACTGTTCTGACTTACATGCAGCAGGTAAATACTCCTACTACACGACCTCGGATCAATGTTAGCAATAAAATACTATGCACCAATCTAGAACGTGTTATGCAACCTATCCTAATCCTAAAAACGAGGCTAACAAGGAACAGGGTTGGCCCGTTACAGGTCTGTTTGGATTGTTTACGCAACTGACCAAGCTACGATAACCTATCCTAATCCTAAAGAGGAGGCTAACAAGGAACAGGGTTGGCCCGTTACGGGTCTGTTTGGATTGTTTCCATAACTGACCAAGCTACAATCAAGCGTGCAACAACTGCAGCAGATGATTTGTCCGCTGCACTTTTGGCAAACAAAAGATGAAGTTGCCTAAAGTTTTGCAGCACGCCAACTCTTTATCAGAAACAAAACGGCTGCCTAAACAATTGCGGCTCACCACACTGCTGCCTAAAACAATTGCGGCACACCGAAGCTTAGCGTGGTGAGCTGTGGCTGCCATACAAACACAGCACCTCCTGCTGATACACCACTCACTGGTTCATATCCACATTAATTGCCACAAAATAACAAAAAAACAAATCCTAAGTGGAGCGAGTACCATAAATTCCCTACAGGCTAACAAGGAACAGAGTTGGCCCGTTACGGGTCTTTCAATTGTTTCTGTAACTGACCAAGCTATGATCGAGCGTGCCGCAACTGCTGCGAATGATTTGTCCACCACACTTTTGGCAAGCAATGGATGGAGTTGCCTAACGTTTTGTGGTACGCCAAATCTTTCAGAAACAAAACGGCTGCCTAAACAATTGCGGCACGCCGAACCTTAGCGCTGTGAGCTGCAGCTGCCATCCACACACAGCACCTCCAGCTGATACACCACCCACTGGTTCATATCCACATTAATTCCCACAAAATAATAACAAAAAGGTAAATCCCAGGTGGAGCGAGTACCATAAATTCCCTACGCGTCGACTTAAAAGCACTAATCAGGCGGCGCGACCCCTTCCTCGCGAGAAATCGCAAGAAAAATAGAAACTTTGAGCATGGATTGGAACAAACGAATCGAAGCAAGCGAGGTCGGGGTTTCCTTACCGATAGAAGAGAGAAGGAACCGGGCCCGGACGGATCTCGCACGCCGGCTCGACGGAAGGCGGCGGCGTGATGCTGGCCGCGGGAGAGCACGGGGACGGCGGCTGCGACGCGTAGGAACGGCCGCGGGATGAGGGCGTCGGGGTTGGAGGCGGTGATGCTCGGGGACGCGGCGGCAACCATAAAACCCTAGCAGCCGGCGATAAATAGAGGCGGAGGGAGGTGGGGACAAGGGGAGGGGAGAGATGGATTCGTTGCCGGATGCCGCACGCTTCTTCCGACCCTCACGTCTCTCTCTTGGGCTGGGCTCGGCTCGGCTGTTTTGCCGCTGCTGGGCTTCGTAGGCCGCCCGAAAGGAAGGAGAGCCCAAGTGATGAGTTAAGCAGCAAGACATTCATTTTGTTTTGTGTTTACCCGACTACAGTTATTTCGAGTCGCGCCGAGTATTCGAAGTTGCCACTAGCACGTCGCTAAGCATCACGGCGAAGTCGGTGCAATGGTGCCTACTGAAGTTTTCGTTGGAGATTGTTGGTACGCGGATCGGACGATGGTTGATTAACCGACTCGACCAGCCCAATCTATCACGAAGTTGAAGTCAGATTGGAACCGCGCGTGTTTCTCATATTCGAGGCGGATCGGAGGTCGCGAAGTCGCCGAGTTTCCTGGCGATATTGCCCAACCCCTCGTGGTGAGTCGTCATGGCGGGAAGTTGGCTCTCCGTGGTGGTTGCGAAGCAACGATCGAAGTTTCGTGCACCATCCGCGACGCATGCTCAGAAGCTGAAGATGAACGTCGTGCTTGTGGCATCGAGGTTGAAGATGACTAGGTTCATCAAGCTCGCTCGATGATCACGATGAGCACCTTTACCTAACGCGTCAACTGTCGATGTTTTGTACTTGGCAACCTACCGAGGGACATCCCGAATTGATGGGTCAGTGGGGAAGCGTTGAATCTGGAGCCTGATGGTAACACATGGGATGCAAGATGCGGATTTATACAGGTTCAGACCGTGAGAATACGTAGCGTAATACCCTACGTCATATTTGGAGTCATGTATATTGTGCCATGTGCTTGGGTATACGAGGTATAAGTGCCATGTTGTGTCTGGTTATGGTTGTGGTTTGCTAATTTAGGGACCTCTACCCTCCTTTATATATCGTAGAGGGTAAGGTTAGTAGTTAGTTATAATGTAGAAGTCCTAGTAGAATTAAAAAAATTCTGATAGAATTATAAAGGGTAATCCTATGCGGTACCTGGGTGTCTAACTCCGCAGGATTCCTGTCCTCGGTTTACCTTTAGGTCTAGAATATGCTCGGGTAGGATTTCACCCCCCATCTTCTGTTAGGTCCTGACCTCTGAAGCAAATTAATAGCTTTTTCTATACCCTCATTTGCTTACTTAACAAATTATAGCTTCTGCTGTGTACCCACTGTCGGATTTAGTAGCCCAGCAGTCTACCAGGAGACTACGCAAGTGGTTGATTTGTAAGTGGCAAGAACTCGAAGGTGATCGCGAGAACACGAGGGACACGAAGGTTTTAGACAGATTCGGACCTTTAAAGAGTAATACCCTACGTCATGTATGTTTAGTGGCTTGTATTGCTTTGCGTTGGTGCGTGATTTACAGATTGGATTGTATTGCCCTCAGGAGGCGCCCTTGGCAGCCTTATATAGGCTGACGAGGTCTGTAGCCGCTGGGTGCCTAGCCTTGCCTGACCAGCGTCCTGCTGAGATCGGATCTCGAGTTTGTAGTAGGGGTGAACGCAAGGTTGTCTAAGTTTCACGAGCTAGGACGCTGACCACACGAGTTAGTCGTATTGCCTCGAGAGGGGAAGGAGAAGGATGCAAGACCTAGAGGTCGACGCCTGGGGGAAGCTCCCAAGCTTGAAAGCGAGTAGTCTATCGAACAGGTCGGACAGCCCCCGAGCGTCAGGAACAGCTCAGGCAAAGGAACAGGAAGGCAGTAGGTACGCAAAGAACCTCGGTGGTTTTATTCATTCAGTAAAAAGGGGAAAGTAGAATACATAGCTTTTATACCTTAAGGGTAGAAGCGCTGCAGGTGCTCGATGTTTCACGGATTGGGGACGTCTAAGCCGTCCGCCCATTGGGGTCGATAGGTGCCTGGATGGATGACCTCTCGGACGATGAAGGGGCATCACGGTCATTGCGGTGGCGGTTGTCGCAATGCTTGTCGTCCCTGCGGTAGTTGTTGCGGCGAGGTCGTTTGTACTTCACCGGGGGGCCGAGCTCTTTTCTTGACGACTATGCAGTCTTGGAGATTGTGACGTGCGACCTTATGGAAAGGGCACGGAGTGTTCATGGAGTCATCAAACTCTTCCCAGAGGGAGGTAGTTGGTCTAGCGGGATCGGCTTCGGCGGTAAGAACCTTGGGGGCTCTTTTTTGAAGTCAGGATGACTCCTCCTCCTCTTCGCGGATAGGCTCCAGCCGACCTCCCACGCGGTTACCGTGGTTGGCTCGGAGGTAACCGGATCTACTATGGGCAGATCGGCTTCGAGAGTGCCGGATAGATGTGGACTAGGAGTGTGTTGACCGGCTCCGAGCCCACTCTTCAATGTGGGTGTTGGCAACGTAGATACGTGCCCGGATTCGCTGGTGTGGCTCTAAATCTAGAAGATTTTCCAGGTCGGCAAAGGCAGCCCCCAGGTTAGCCTGGGGTGTGGTGGAAACATAGCGGCCGGCCTCCTTGATGTCGGCTTGTAGAATGCGGGCACGTATACGGCGCCTGCGTCTGCTCCGGGCACCGTCCTGATCGTCGTTGTCACCGTTGTTGGCGCGTGGTGGGTCGGCACTGGTTGCCTGCTGCCTCGGTTCCCATGTTAGTAGCAGGTTGTTGGCATTGCTAGGCGTCGGCTTTCTCTCGTTGGCGCCGTACTGCGCGTTCCTAGTTCTTGGAATTGCGGCCTGCTTCCTGAGAAGAGGTTTTGCCATCCCTGGGTGGATCGTCAGCAGAGACCACGAAGGCTTCGCAATCTGGCATGGAGGAGTTGCTCTCGTCGTCGCTTCCGTAGGGGTTCGAAGTTAAGACGATGCAGGGGACCTGGAACTCGCCACAGTTCGAAAACTGAGTGGGTGCGGGTGGGTCTCCAGATTGGATTTGAAGGGACTGCGCAAGTTTTGTGAAAAACGCAGCAGCCGAGTTCCTCATAACAAAGGGGGCAAGGGAAGGACCTGCGCCGACCTTGTTGGGCGTAGTGCCGCCTCGGAGAGGTTGATGCACTCAGCGATGGTGTTGCTGATGCAATCTAGCCCCGCGATCAGGTCGGAGGGCGTGTGGCGGCTAGGATGTTCAGAATTCTCTCTGAGAGAGAGATTGCCGACCTGCTGGGCAAGCGACGTGATGATCCTTGGGTGAAGACCTTGTTCCGTCGGAGTAGATCCGATGGATGCTGAGCTGACAACGGACGTCGAGTCGATGGAAAACGCGGTGGACTTAGAGTCCACCGGCGCGCTGCCAAAGTAGAGCTGGATCAGATTGGCGAGGAAGTTCTTCATGCTCTCGGAGAAGATGACGCCAGGGCGAGATGCCATCGAGCTCGCTTGGGAGGATCTCACAATCACCCCTATCTGGCGTGCCAACTGTCGGATTTAGTAGCCCAGCAGTCCACCAAAGGATTACCCAAGTGGTTGATTTGTAGGTGGAGGGGATTGCGAAACTAAGAACTCGAAGGTGATCGCGAGAACATGAGGGACACGAAGGTTTTAGATAGGTTCGGACCTCCGGAGAGTAATACCCTACGTCCTATATGCTTGGTAGCTTGTATTGCTTTGTGCTGGTGCGTGGTTTACAGATTGGATTGCCCTCGGGAGGCGCCCGTGGCAACCTTATATAGGTCAGGAGGCGCCCCTGGTAACCTTATATAGGCTGACGACCTAGGGTTACAAGTTGATTTCAATCTAATGTAGTCGGTTGTTACATAGAAGATAATCGGAGTCAGATTACAATACGTATCACACAATATCCAGGCTGTTTTGAATCGCCCGACCTCCTTAACGTGCACTCCAAGTATCTTCATGTCCTTGGCCCACACGCCTTGATCGGGCGAGCCCACTAGTCAGGCCCGGCTA
The DNA here is from genome assembly GCF_000263155.2 of Setaria italica. Taxonomy (NCBI): domain Eukaryota; kingdom Viridiplantae; phylum Streptophyta; class Magnoliopsida; order Poales; family Poaceae; genus Setaria; species Setaria italica. Next base: position 16,800,465 of record NC_028456.1, read on the forward strand.
GTATCCTGGTCGGTGAGGACCCATGGGGTATCCATATCCCTCACCCTCATTTTCGTACTTGCACATGAAATAATGCTGATTCTCTGCTAAATCCAGCAGGAGCTCTGCCAAATAGTTTTTTAGAGAGAAGTTCAGCAGGAGCTCTGCCAAATAGTTTTTTAGAGAGAAGTGATTTTCTACTAATTCTGTGAAGTGATTATGTGAAATGAAATAAGAGGCTGGGAGCTGGAGAAAATAGCTTCTTCTGATTCTGTGAAGTGATTATCCATCCTGATTTTAAGAATTTATGCTAGAGAATAAAAGAAAATCGCTTTCAGCTACATAATCACTTCTTTTGGAGAATCAGCACAACAAAGAATTAGAAGGGCCCTGAGATCCTCATGCTTTGGATTTAATGTAATTGTTCTACGTGCTTACTGTTTACCTATTATATCTGTTTGTCTTCCAGTTCTGTAGCCAAAGCATGAGGAAGTCTTGGACTCAGATAGTCATGACTGTGTATTCTCTTCCCTTGACAAAAGAAGATGCTTATGTTCTCCCTCCCAGAACACTTCCTGTGCTCGGATTAGGTACTCCCATACTCCCACTTTAAAAATACACCACTAAAAGTGCATGAACATTACAACACAAATGTGGATAGATAGAGCATGTAATCATCTACCATCATGCAAAATTTTAGTTGCATCTAAAACTTGGGTAGGAAGAAAAAAAAAGGTGAAATCAGCCTAAGAATAGTAGGGGGTCGCAGGTTTAATAAAACAGTTGCAATCCTCACTATTCAGAAGGTAATTTTTCTCTTTTATTTCTCCTTGCACAAGTTTTAGGTGCAACTCAAATTTTGCATGATGCAACGTGATTACTTACTCTATATATCCATATTTTTGTTGCAATTTTTCATGCATTTTAAAGTGGGAGTACGGGAGTACAGGAAATTTTCTCCCTCCACTCCTCCAGGATAACTCGGATGCCTCAACAGTATACCATTTCTCCAATTGGAACAGCGCATGCCTGTATATGATGTTTAAACCTCACTAACTCAGCTTAACATTACAAATTTGTACATGTGGGTACTGTAAGCCATTACCAAGGAGCCCGAAAAATTATTGTATCATTGTCAGGTTGGCTTCTTGGATACCAATAGCACGGATTGTATTCAAGCTTTTACACTTACTGCTACATATATGCACCCAATTTGTATATATGCAAGAAGTGATAAACTTGTCTTGCTTTTCCCTATGTTTGCCCCTGTCTTGTTTAACTTTCTTGTCTGGCTACTGGTAAATGTACATGTCACTTAGAAATGATATTGTAAGGTGGATATATATCATGAACCGGCACCTTTTAGTGTTCGACATGATTGATGATACTTTGGTTCTTTTAGCAATGAACCTGGTATTCCTGTTATAGTTACCAAAAGAAATACTCATTGTAATCCAGGATTGTAACATTGAGCTTTGCTTCCAACTACGCAAGATATACAACAGATCACGCAATACATTCCGGTTCTTGTTGATTAATAAAAACATAGTTGCCTGGGGAGAATTATCTCCATCTCAAGTACGCAAGATATACTACAGAAAATGCTAGCAAGGAACCTGTTTCATAAATAGGGGGTAATATATTACACAATGTTGAACCAAGTATCCCAACAACACACCAAGCTCAGAAGCCACTAAAAACAATTCTAGAATGTAAATGGTGCTGGTTACCTAAGCTATTACAAGAAAACTGAAAAAGTACTGCTGTTAGTATAAATGGATTTCTAACAGTTGGTTGCCCTCCTGCAGGCCATGACTGACATGCACAAAAGCAATTACACTTTCACCTTCTTGCTATTAGGTTTCTCAACCTTTTCAGTTTCAACATTCATCTTTTTTATGGAATCCAATAGGGATGGTGACTGCTCTTTGCTGGATGATGATTTTGCGAAAGGGTTAACTGGTCGCTGAGGCTCTGTTCGATTGCAGTCTTCAGTGCTCATCTTTTTTGAGCCAGTCTGATCCATGCCTCCTTTTTTATTCCGATCGACTGATGCTCCATTGCTGTCTCTCTTTGTTTCACTATTTTTGGGTACTTTGGTCAATGGAGTAAAGGGAGGTGAAACTTTTAAAGCGCTTCCAGTAATTCCTCTCACTTGTTCTCCTTTTGGCTTCTTTGGTTCAATTAAACTGCTTTCTTGATTGCTAGGATTCGGTATAGGTAATGAAGATTCCATCAATTTTTTTCCATTTTGCACAAACTTAGAAGGTAGAGCTGCATGAGAGGTCAACACTGGTGCGTTCCTTGTGATTGTAGCATTGGAGGAAAAACCTACTGCTCCAGCTATTTTTTTACCATTTAACATCCTCTCCTGAAATATGATATTTTATAACCAAGTCAAAGTCAATAAGGTTCTAGACAAGCACACGAATCAAGTTTTGAAAAAATAGACTGTTTCAATTAAGTAGAAAATTAAGGTGTGGCCTTCACCTCAAGTATGGAGCTGAACTTCTCTTGCAACATTGGAAGTTTCAAGCGTGTCACTAATGTTAGTGCTCCCTTCATTGACTTCTCTAGTATCAATAATTTTGCAAGCTCAGTAGCTCGAACCAGCTTATCACCTTTGGGAAAACAAAAAACATAAAAATATAAATTTCATAGAAAGCTAAAATTAGCAGCTATTCATGAATTTTTTTTATGTTCAAGCCTGTTACCACTGCAGCAGCTAGAGATGAGCCTCAAAATGCACCGGTCAAGTGCTGCCTCCATGTTGAATGCTTCATCGTCATATGCAGCTGCGTCCAGACCCAATGCAGCCATTTCATCCATCTTGTTTTGAATCTGAGATAAACATCAATTTTAATGACCAGATCACTGAACAGAGATAACACATACAGTACTGGAAAGGAGCAGTATGAACCTGTGACAGATATAGCTTCCTCATCATGAACTCATTTTCCAAACTGTTAGCACCAAGGTCAGATGAAGCGATGGGAAATGACAGCTCGAGTATGGTTAACACAGGCTTGGGCATCACCTAAGATCAGTAGCAGATATAAGTCAAAGGGCAAACCAATTTGCAGTGAGGAAACTGAGAATTAGTTATTGTCCAAGTTGCCAACAAATATTTAAGCATCGCATTATGCTTTAGTTTTCAGGAGGAAAGAGAAAGATAAATGAGTCTATGATTTTCTTTTGGGGGAATTAGCATGGCTCCTCAAATAAGCAAAACAAAGACATTCAAACTAAACTCTTGCAATTTCACTACTAAGCTAACACCACAAAACAAAGTTTCAACCTTCCAGTTTACATAGCTAAAACATTTTGCTGGAACTATCTGTTCGACTAATATCAACATAGCCGAAAAGAAACAAATCATACCTGTGGATAAGACTGTGGGTATTTGCATAGAATGCAGAATATATTATTAGCATCCAGACCTACCACCCAATGGCTTTCATCTTCGGATTTTCTTGCCTTGACCGAACTGAAATTAAATATGAGTGATTTTCTGTGCTTAAGCAATAACATGAGTGTTTATCCAGTACAGATTGAATATCTAATACCTAAATACTGGAAGCCAACTTCCGCCAAACTGACTGGAAAAGACCCTTAGTATTCCCTGGAAATGTTGTCGCCCATTTAAAACATTCTTAAACTTTGGTATAACTAAACCTATATTCAACACTAGCATACACGTAGGCCATACCTTGGAATCATATGAACTAAGTTGGCCATTATCACTGAATCCAAACCAGGATAATTGGGACGATGGAGTCAAAAGAAGGCGGCCAGACAATGATTGTGCTCTTTCAGATATGTTGAATACCCTAACATCCAGTACCTGTCAATACAAGTCACAAATATTTAGTCAGTTACAGCATCATTTCAGTTCTGACAGAAATATAGTGAGCAGTGACTAATAGGATAGGTGACTACTGAAATCCATAAGGTAGCTTTGGCACAATGTATATCAAGATCTCTAGGCAAATTAAAATGCTGGCAAATACTGAAATACCTGATCTCCTGAGGGCAGACAATCGGAAGCATGAGATACAATAGCTAGCTGATCCCCATGCCCTGCTGCTGTAACAACTGGGCCACTAACTGAGAGGATATGCATCTGTAGAAAAATAAATTTGTTTGATTAGTATTGTGATGCTGTTTGTCTTCCATAAAAGATAGGGCGAGATGCATGGTGGCTAAGGACTTGACCAGAATGCAGGTTACATTGCTGGCAATTAGATTCGTGGAGTGACGGTAGAAAATAGAAATAAGGAGTGATGGGGATAGCAACTGGAAATGTGGAGATGTATTTGTCCATTGCTTGTGTCTATCTTGACCTCTCATGATAATGTATATGACTCAACCCTCCTACTACTACTACATTGACCTTAGTCTGAGCTTGCATTCTATCATATCTTATACAACTTTCTTACTCAAGACTGTTAAATTGATTGGACTACTCTTTTCCCCTGTTTTAGTCAACTATTTCCTTCTCTACCTGGCATGGACAGCATCTGCAAGACTACAAGACCTCTATAAGATCTACAGCAATTGTATTTCCTCTTCAGTATTCAACTAAAAACAGAATGTTAGAATACCAGCCAGACAACCAATAGTCCCCTCAACTTCCATTATCATGGACTGGTTTGTTTTTTTCCTTTTCCTGTTGGTTGTGGTCTTTGAGTGAGAATAAAGAGTGATATATAACGAATTGTTATCAGCAATTTCATACTCCCTCCGTCCCAAATTACTATTCGTTTTGCCTTTTCTAGATACAAACATTTTGATATGCACCAAGATATATACTTATGTAGATACATAGCAAAAGTGATGTATCTAGAAAAGCCAAAACGAATAATAATTTGGGACGGAGGGAGTACCTATCAGAATTTCAGCCTTACGGAGCTCTAGTGGTGTGTGTTGTAATGGTTCTTACCCCTTTTTTCTTCTTAATATAATGAAGCGCAGCTCTGCTGGGTATTCAAGATTAAAAAAAAACTCTAGGCAGAAGCTGTGAACATGAAATTAATTTAAGACAGAGGTAGCTTCCTTTCAGTAAAAAGATCTTCGCTAAATCCCAGACAAGAATAAGACTAGACAAATAAAGATATATTTAAAATGTAAATCTCAGTAAACGTAATATAACCTGCAAGCCTCCTTCCGTGAAAATGCGCAAAAAATTTAAGCTTGTGACTGCAGCAACCCATCCAGCACCAAGAGCCACAGCCTTCACTTCTTCCCCCTCAAATCTCATTGACCACTAGTTTTGAACATAAAAATCATTTTTGCATCAATAATGAATAGACAACTGTAAACTTAGAGATTTCCATTAGTTGAACTTGTATAACCAGTGCTTGTAAGTATCGTACCTCACTGTTACCAGCCCAGCTACCGAAAGGGCGGTACATTAGAGTGCTCATATTCTTGTCACCTTTGCATGGATTTGCAAACACACTTCCTGATTCGTTCATTGCAGCCATTGTGAAACCAAAATAGTCCGTCATCGAAGGAACTCTAGGGCCTCTTCCAGTGTCATGAAAGTCAACCTGGAAAAAAAGTCAACAAGTATTGCCCTTTATAAGGAAGAACTGAAATAACATCAGATTGCTTGATTCACATGCAAGGTGCAATCAACAAAGTGCATACAATTGGCTATGATGCAACAGGTAACAGCAGATCTTACCTCTACGTGTGAATGCCCCTCATTTTCAATAGTAGTAATGCTTCCAAGCATGTTGTAGGCAAGGAAATTTCGCATACCAGGCTGAGGCGGTGTTGATCCAGGCTGGAAAGCAGCTTGCATTCTTGCAGTAACCAGCCTCCCTGAAGTTGCAGAATCACCTCTTGCCTTCCCAGCATCCTCCTTTTTATCTTTATGCTTATCTTTCAATCTTTTGGATGATTCCAATTGATGAATCAAATCCTCATCTTCACTATCTCCATCAAATGTGGACTTCCTCTTCAGCCTCTTGTGGCTGAAAGGAGTTGAATCACAAAGACTTTCATCAATATCATCCTCCAAGCCACCAGAGGTACACGGCTTCTCATCATCATCTTCATTGTCGTCGTCATCAAACAAAGGAACCTTAGTGGAGTTGAGGTCTGGTATACCCTCGGTAGGTGACTTCATAGTTGAAGGTATGACTGATTCCCAAATGCCAACCCTGCCCATGACATCAATCAGAAGTAAAGAATTTCCATCCGGTTTCCAAGCCAAGCTGCATATCCTCTCATCAAACTTCTGTCTCTCAATGTCCTGCCTTGACTTCACATCCCAGATGAGCACCTGCCTATCCAGGCCAGCACTGGCCAGGTATCTCCCATTCGGAGACCAGCACAAGCTGCACACTGGCTGCTCATGATCTCCTTTCAGCGTGGACACCTCCTCGCCTGTGTCCCTATCATACAGCACCACATTGTTCCTCAACCCGGGAACAGCAAGGGTCTGCCCATCAGGGCTCCAACACAGGACATTCCTGACCGAGTTATCCGAACGGAATGTGGGAGCAACGCGGGTTAAGGTACGGGCCTCACCGCCGATGCAAAGATCCCAATAGATGACAGTGCCAAAGCTGTCGACGGAAGCCAGGTAATCGTTCCTGGGGTCGAAAGCCAGCCCAGTGATGGAGCCCTTGTGGCCCTTGAGCACCTTGGAGATGGTGTTGTCGATGGTCGCAATCAGCTTGATGCCATCGTCGTCGCCTGCGGCCGCCAGCAGGGTTCCCTTCTTGTTGAAGGAAAGTGACCGGATCGGAAGGGTGAATCGGGCGACATTGCTCTGGAATGCCCCCTCTGCAACGAGATCCGAAGCATCACAGATCTTGCGTTGAAAACCAAAAAAAAGGGAGGGGGGGATTCGAATCCATTGCGCGCATCAGGGCGGTGGGATCCACGAACCTGGGAATGTGTAGAACTTGACGGAGTGATCGATGGATCCGGACGCCAGCGAGCCTCCGGGGCCCGGCGCGACTGCGAGCGCCGTGACGCCGTCCTTGTGGAGCCGGATCGTGGACAACGGCGCCGAACCAGAGCTCCGGCCACCAGCGAGCAAAGCGGCGGCGTCGTGGATCAGGACGGCGGTGTCGGCGGCGGACGCGGTGACGACATGTTGCCCGCCGGGGCCCCACACGGCGGAGCAGAGAGCCGGCGAGCCCGACTTGTGCGCTTCACGGAGCTTCACCGCGCGCCCTTTCATGGCGGCCCTACTCCTTGGAGGCTTTCTTGGTGGTGTCGGGGGAATGGAGATGGATTTGCGAGATTTGGGGAAGACAAGTGTGGGCGTGCTTTAGTTTTGTGGGATTTGTTTCCCGCCACCGGAAAAAATCGGCGGGCGATAGCGCGCCAAAAAGGGTTTCGGCGGGACGAGCGAGACATACTCGTGTGTTGGGCCCTATTGGGCCCGTGTGGACCGGGTTTAGTCCAGAGGGCGAACGGAGGGAAAGAGATGTACGATGAATCCTTCATTATTTAAAACTAGCACAATGCCCGTGCTACGGCTAATTGTGTTATTTTCTTCTGAAATGTTAGAGTTTTTTTTGTCATTTTATTTTTCATTGCAGTCAATGTTTATAAATTTTTAATGTAAACTTAGCAATTATTCGTTTCTTCTATATATCCCAATATGCAAATTTTGCAAGGTGAGGCTTCTTGAAATTCCATCCTAGACACGACATTGCATGGTAGCTTTCACTACTTGGTACGCAACTTCAAATTAACTACAGATGCATCTTTATTAGTACACAATTTCAAATGCATGTGATGCTCTCAATAATGAACGACAGTATGAGGTATATATAGGCCCCTTGCACGATTATATTTCATGAAAAAAATATTTACAGTGGAGTAGATGTCACACAATACGCAAGTACTTCTCTACTAAATGCTAAGAAGCCAACCACCGTAATTTCATCTTGGTAAGAAACACGTAATGCAAAGACTTAAATTTGAAATAAATGTAACCGAAATTTAGCTCGGAGCCGCTCATGGCAAAAGAAAGGCATATGAAACTAATAGTAAAAGAAGATGAATTAGTTACGGCAAATAAAACTCAAAATTGAACATCTGCATCTCTCTATACAGATAACTTGTCAACCTTTCATGAACAGCTTTTATTATGAACAATTAGTACTATTTCACAATACTTTTTTTCTTCTTTTTAACTTACCGATGTAGAAGCTTCCATCATTAGATTGTGAAGCAGAAGAGAAAGTTCTTTACATGTAAATCAGAAACTTTAGCTGCATTGTCACACAAAAAAAAACATTAAAATGTCAACACTCAACATTGCAGTATACAAAACACATGCCACCATTGGAAACAGAGTACGATTGGAAAAATAAACCTTGAGCTACTTTGCTTTGGGCTAACTTTTCACTGCCTTCTGTCCAGCTTCTGCAGGATGAAAATTTGAAGGCTGGGGTTTAAAGTATGCATTTGCTTGCCAGATGTTCTCCTCCCGGCAATGCTCATCTTGTTCGTTCCTTTGAGAGGACGCTGTTTAGCACAATCAGAACACACATCTTCAAAGCTTATTCCACTGAGCGCACTTGAAATGTGCTATCAATTGATGATTCCTTTGCTGGAGCATCGCCGACGCTATCTACAGAATTGTCACATTGTTCATCATTCATAAATAATTGTTCCTTGATTCCAACATATGTATGAGCCGAGCGATAGGACTCAAGCAGACATTGCCAGAAACATCACTTCAGGAGTGTTCCCTTCATGTATAGCATCATCCAGCTCCTTGGGATTATAAAGTGTTCTTTGCAGTCGCATGATGCTTGGTCGTCCCCAACAACTCGACCGAACACTCCAAGTTCCGAGATCACATCACTGGATCCGCAAGAGCTGCCCAATGAAACACACAAAATCCTTCGCACATCTCTCCATCGCGGCTATGTCCTGTGTGGAGAGAGATCATTGCAGCTCACATCAAAACCTAAATTTCTCCAGTTCATTAACAATAAGGTTCTCCTATTATACAGCAAAATCTAATTTGTACAAATTCATGTACCTTTGTGTGGAGGCCCCGGATAACAAGCTGAACACGGCAAGGCGTCGGTGACGGCAGAGGCCCAAGCACTTTCGTCGACGGCGAGAGAGTCTGTAAACTGATCAGGCCCAAGATCAGGAAGAAAAGAACAGTGGCCGAAGCTCTTCACCAGAAACAATGGATTAGAGATATTGTCGGACGGGCTACATTGTCCGCGATATCACAGTACATTGAGCTATGGCATGCGGTGGAGGGAATCAAGTTAATGACAGGGGTTGAGGACATTGTATCGTGGAGATGGGACCTCTCTGGAATATATTCCGCGAGATCAGCCTATAGGGCATTCTTCCAAGGCGCAACGAAATTTGCTGCAGCCAAGACCATTTGGAGAGCCTGGGCACCTCTGAAGATCAAGTTCTTCATGTGGCTCGCGATAAAAGATCGGTTATGGACAGCTGACAGGAGGCATCGTCAGGGCTTACAAGATCATACAGCTTGCGCATTGTGTGAGCAAGAACGGGAAACCACGGATCACATCTTTGTCAGATGTTCATATACACAGCAGGTCTGGCAAGAGATCAGCTCAATTCTGAACATTCAGAATCATGCCCCAACTTAGGAAGTCTGTCTCATCGACTGGTGGCTGCTCAAACGGAATGGTCTGAATACCCTGAAGAAGAGAGGATTGGACTCTGCGTTTATGCTAATCTCCTGGAAAATCTGGAAGGAACGTAACGACAGGGTCTTCAACAGATCGCCAGCAAAACAGCATGGAGGATTGGTTCGCGAAATCTCTGAACAAGCTCACCTATGGTGCAGCGCTGGTGCTAAGCACCTGTCCCTCCTAGGTTGGCCGGCGTCAGTAGGAGTGCCGGGACAATAGCCCCCGCCCCCCCCACCACACCCTCTCTTTCGGGG